>NC_089498.1:21583636-21886666 GCF_036850765.1 Saccopteryx bilineata
TGATTCTTGCTCTGACTTCATTGTTTATGACGCCACCACAATCCCTCAGTAGAACTGACGGCTTTGGATTCCATGGTTATTTCCCCAGTGATCTGTGATCCAGTTGGTTTCTGTTGAAGCTTTGATAAATGCAATTCCTGGTGCCCGAGGACAGCAGTTCCTGGCTCCTGTACAGGTCTCCTGCTCCTCAGTCGCAGGCCAGCACTTGCTCCCAGGAACACCCCGGGTTCCTTTGTGGCTTGTGAGGCGCCCGGTAGACAGACGGTCATGTAGAATGCAGTTGGACATGCTCATCTCTCCCCTCCACGCCTGGCCCAGCAGACCCTTCTTGGAGGGAGGGTGGTCGCCCCAGAATGCATTGCTTTACTGCCGTTCCTCCTCCTGGGATTCTCTGCGGGGAACCTGGTCTCAGAGGAGGCACATCGAAGATAATAAACCAAGAAAAGTCATTTTTTTATTGTAAGTTGTGATTTCTTTAGCAGTTAACATTGAGCTCCCTAGTTCTTGTAAGCTCCTTCTGGTTGTGGAATGGCTCTAGGACAGCCGTTACCGGTAGAGATGCGAGGAAGTTCCACAGCTCTGCGCTCGACTGTGTTAACCCACCCGTTCTGTGGGAAAGGGGGTTCTCTCTGTTGGTGCCTCCAGCGCCCTTGACACTCCTACCTGGGGACTAGTGGAGGCGGCATCCACGACAGAGGGCCGCGGCCTCCCTCCTCTCCCCACAGTGGTATTTCCTACAGCCCCTGCTCGGGGCATTCCTACTTCCTCTTCCACTAAGGTGCAAACGTGCTTCCTGAATTTTCACACCTTTTTCGGTGAACGTTGGTTGTGTGCATGTGACCACAGGAGCCTTCGGAGCCGTGTCATTTGGTAGGAAGTGCTCGTAGGGCCGTGCTGGTATTTTCAGTATTGGGCACAGTGCAGGGCATTCTAATTGCTCTGCTGTCTCAGGGTCTTTGATTATAATCCCGACGAGAAACATATCCAGGCAGGACCGGAAACAGTTAACAGGGTGTGGGCCCTGAGCAGAATGTCTGCAGGTCAGGGAGGAGAGGGCCAGCATGCAGCACCGGGAGGCTTCGCTGTGGACCCTGTGCAGCAGCTGGCTGAGCTCTGGGGCTGGGGGCGGGGCGGGGGCGGAAAGAGAGAGAGGACAGGATAACGGGAACCTGTCAAACACAGTATCTGAAAGTCCTCCTCCAAAAGGATTCTGAGAGTCAGCTTCTAGTCCTGTCTTCCACGGACTAGCCCGGGCATCTTGGGTCAGTCACCTGAGCTTTTTGAAATTGTGTCCCCGGCTTTACGTGCGGCCAACAGACACCCCCCACCCATGGGGGCCCTTTGAAATGAAGGAGATGGTTTTTCTGTACTAAGAGCATGTCTGTCCCCTGTCCATAAAAAGGGTCCATAGCTTTTTTCATATTCTCAAAGAGGAGTGAAAAGTTTGTCAATTTTGTCAAACTTTTTGCCTTCTCTTAGGCACACAAGTCTGGGGTCGGCTAAATGGTTCCCATGACCCCTCCTGTTCTTGCACCCTAACTTTAATCCTATTTGTTCCTGCTTCCTGCCAGCGTCGGGCTCCTGGGTTCTGGAGTCAGTACTGTATCTGCACAGACACAACACGGAGTGTAGTTTTGACCATGTGTGCATGAAGCCAGCTGACCTTGAGATGTGGACAGGGAACTTAGGAGAAATTTAGTTTTCTGTTATTTTTTTTTAATATCCAGGGGATCACTTAATTTTGGGGTTCTCTTAATAGGCTGTAGTTCTAAATACAAAAACTTGGGTTGTCATCCTTGGCTCTGGGTTCCTGAACTAGGCAGGATTCTATACAGGCCGGGCGACTGGGTCCCCAAACTTTTTACACAGGGGACCAGTTCACTGTCCCTCAGACCATTGGAGGGCCACCACATACAATGCTCCTCTCACTGACCACCAATAAAAGAGGTGCCCCTTCCGGAAGTGCGGTGGGTGGCCGGATAAATGGCCTCAGGGGGCCGCATGCGGCCCGTGGGCCGTAGTTTGGGGACGCCTGATATAGGCTCACCTAGTGCAGGGTTTGGCTGACTTCTTTTTGTAAAGAGCCAGGTCGTTTTTGTTGCAGTGAGTCAACCTGTGGTGTTTTGAAAGCAGCTGTAGATAATTCGTGTCACGTATGTGGCTGCGTTCCATTAAAACTTTATTTACAAAAAAACAGTCGGCAGGTTGGATTTGGCCTGCAGGCTGTGGCTCGCTGAGCCCTGAGCTCGATAAGGCAGGACGCTTCGCAGAATGGAAGGGGAACCTTTCATTACTGTGCCAGGAGAACCGGTATCATGGGAAGGGTCCAATCCGTCAGCGTTTTCGGCCCTGTGGAAAGCCATAGGGGAGGGGACACTCGGGGGACATGGGAATGGCGGTCAGCTTGCTGCTTGTCCACAGAGAGCTGCCGGAGAAGGGAACCTTGGGGGGAACACCGAACAAACCCTCTAAGGCAGCATTTTTCAACCGCCGGGTCCGCCAGAAACGAGTTAACCACCCCGATGTCCTATGAAGATGATAGACCCAATGATCTAGGTAGAATCTACTTAGGCTCTGGGTGATTTCTGCCTTAGCGGCCCCCGAAATAATTTGCGCTTTTTTTTTTTGTATTTTTCCGAAGCTGGAAACGGAGAGACAGTCAGACAGACTCCCGCATGCACCCAACCGGGATCCACCCAGCACGCCCACCAGGGGCGAGGCTCTGCCCACCAGGGGACTACGCTCTGCCCCTCCGGGGCGTCGCTCTGCTGCGACCAGAGCCACTCAAGGAGCCATCCCCAGCGCCTGGGCCATCTTTGCTCCAATGGAGCCTTGGCTGCGGGAGGGGAAGAGAGAGAGAGAGGAAGGGGAGGGGGTGGAGAACCAAATGGGCGCTTCTCCTATGTGCCCTGGCTGGGAATCGAACCCGGGTCCCCCACACGCCAGGCCGACGCTCTACCGCTGAGCCAACCGGCCAGGGCCTAATTCGCTTTTTACCGGTCCCCAGGAGTAAAAAGGTTTGAAAAGCACCGCTCTGAGGGACCTTCGGGGGCTGCGAGCGCTCACCCCGGCCTGTGTCTGTCTCCTCTGTCCCCGCAGCACCTGCAGCAGCACGAGAGCGGCGTGGAGGGCGAGGGCTGCTACTACCACTGCGTCCTGTGCAGCTACTCCACCAAGGCCAAGCTGAACCTCATCCAG
Source organism: Saccopteryx bilineata (assembly GCF_036850765.1). Classification (NCBI taxonomy): domain Eukaryota; kingdom Metazoa; phylum Chordata; class Mammalia; order Chiroptera; family Emballonuridae; genus Saccopteryx; species Saccopteryx bilineata. The sequence continues at coordinate 21,586,835 of NC_089498.1, forward strand.
CACGTGCGCTCCATGAAGCACCAGCGCAGCGAGAGCCTGCGGAAGCTGCAGCGGCTGCAGAAGGGCCTCCCGGAGGAGGACGAGGACCTGGGCCAGATCTTCACCATTCGCCGGTGCCCCTCCACGGAGCCGGGTGAGTGGTCTCTCGCGAACCCGGGAGGCCCGGCGTGGGCTCCAGGTCTTGACCTTGGCGACGCCTCTTGGGGGCTTTGGTTTGGTTTGGTGCTGCTGGCCCTCTCGTGTCCACCGCTGACCGTGATGTTCTGGAAAGGACACGCGTGGACTGTCGCTTTATGTTAGAGGAACTTGGCGGCGCTTCCCTGCGGGTATCCGGGCACCGCCCAGTGAGCCGGCCCACGGATGTCCGTTCCCACCCAGATTCCTCTAGTGTAGACTCCAGATTCAGTCTGTTGGTTCAAGGGCTACGTTGTGTCTTGTTCAGTGTTAAGAACGGGCCGTTTGTGGCCTCCGGTCTGGTCTGTAAGAAATAACTTCAGGTAGGATCAAAACAAGTGCTTAATATATTTGAAAGTGACTCCAGTTGTTCTGTGGCCCGGTGCTGCCTGTTATTTCAGAGTCAGGACCTTCCCGAGGGGACCTGCCTGGCTTCTGCCTCCCTCCTGTCATGTCCCCCGCAGCCAGCGCCTCCTGCACCCCCTTCCTCTCCTCCCCGACTCTCACCCCCGCTGCGGCCGCGCTCGGCAGACGCACCCCTCTCCTCTTTGTCTTGCCTCCCAGTCCCTTTCCCTCAACTTGGAAGCACAGGACAGTCGCTTGCCTCTGGAAAAATGGTGACCCAAAAGCTCTTCCTTAAGCCTGTGTCCGCTCTCTGTCTCCTATAGAATCTTCAAGACTGACTCTTGAAAGGACAGTCTGTATTGGTCACCTCCACTTACGCCTCACGCTGACGTACATAGCCTGTTTCCTCCTGTCATCCAGCCACCCTGGAGAGGTTACCATTGACCTTGGATTTACCCAACCCAGGGGCTACCTGCTGGACCTCACTTTTCTTTCCGGGTGTTTCCCCCTGGTCGTCCTGCCTCTCTTGGTCGTCCTTGGCCAAGTGCCAGTGTCACCGGGCGTTAGGCCCTGGCCCTTAGCTCCTAGCCCCTTGAAGCTCTGATCTCCTGGCGTTGCCAGGTGTCCTCTCTCGGTGCCAACAAATAGCCACCGAGCTCACAATTTCCTTCTGCAGACTTCACTGTCCCCAGGGCACGCTGTTGAGCCAGCTGGTCAAGCTGGACACTCAGAGCCATTCCTCACCCCTCCGTGGCCTGTGACACCTCTCGGCCAGTGAGCCCTTGAGCCCTCGAGCCCTCGCGGCTGTGTGGGGTTTTTAATCTTCATGGTATCAAATTTCACGTTTTTATAGCTTTTAAGGGCAAAAATGGTCTCAATACCTTTTGAGAACTGGTATGACCCTCGCCTGCCCCACCCCCCAGAGGAGTGGCTTTCCAGGGTTAGTTGTCCTTCCATTGCTTCTGTATTTATTAGCATGCTTCTATTACTAATTCTCATTTTTATTTTAATTAATTTATTTATTTTAAGTTTTAAGACATCTCGGGGCTTCCTACTCTTGAAGCTGACGATGTCCCTGGTAGGCCTGTCTGTAAGTCCTCGCACTTGTACCGCTCACACACTGCACACCCACAGACCTCCACAGACGCCGCACACATGCGCAGCCGCACACACTCACGCGCACTCATGCGCACTCCGCACACACACACACTCACACTCTCGCACACACTGCCCCCACGCACCGTGCCCCACCCCTCTCTCACTCCCCGCACTCCCCAGGCCCCTCCCCTCCACGCTCAGTCTTCTCCTCCCTCCATCTTCCACTGTGATTAAATAATAATTTGGAGGTTTGATTGATATTCAGTGTTTTCATTATTCTAAGTCTATAAATACCAATCTAATTTTCATGTACCATCTTGTACAACAACTCTCTGTTTCTCCCGGTTTTCTAGGTACCTGTGATTGATTCATGGCTAGCCCTCCCCAGAGTAGGCAATGCCCGGTGTCTGAAGGCTCTGCCGTGTCAGTTCTGCTGTGAGCCTCGTTTCCTCCTGGGGGCACCCCTCCCGGGCCCTGGCCGGTCCCTCTCTCTGCCCCGGCTCCTGTCCCGCCACTGGGCTCTAACTCTGCTCCCTTCTCCACACGTCACACTTGTCTCTTGTGTGAGAGGCTGTGCCCACGGTGGAGCGTGTCTCCGCATTCACGGTGGAAGGGCCAGCCGTCCTGAGTCAGGAGGAATCGTTTTGTCAGGAGAGTGCTGTTGGGTACCAGGACCATCTCCAGGTCATGACAAAACTGTCCCTTCCCGTGTGTTTTTCTGGTGCCTCTTCTGGCTCAAGTCCAGAGTCTTTAACCCGTGGGGTCTGCCTCATGTCTGACACATCCCTCTGGGTGGGGGCGCTCCCAGGAGCATGCGACGGGGCCCAGTACCCGAAGACTGGACGAGACCATTGTGCCATCTGGCTGTGGAGTCCCGTTCCCCACGGGGACGTGTGGCTTTTGGTGTGCTCTTGCCCCACCCCATTATCCCACTGTTGAGTCATTTCATAGGATTCTCCTTCCTCCATCGATAACATGCAGGCCTATTTATTTCCATGTTTTGTGGTAGAGTTTTTTTTTTTTTGGCCAGCTCTGCATACGTCATTGTTTTAATCTTCCTTTAAAAGCCGGCCCCTTCCCCCCTCACTTCTTTCTTTCACTCGGCTCAGAATCCCCTTTTTATTAATGAGGTGCCCCAAACTAAATAGTGTACAGCTGCCGTTTCACCCGGGGTCCGTGGACTGGAACAAACAGTCCCCTGTTTTATAATGTGATACTTCTGTTTATAGTCCGCTCTGGGATTGCTTTCTTACCCCACTGCCTTCTGGGTCTCTCTCATGTAGTGCGGATCAGGGATTCTTTTCCCCCCGAAAGTGTATGAGCAACTTTAGTCTAGATCAGTGGTCCCCAACCCCTGGGCCGCGGACCGGTACCAGTCCGTGGGCCATTTGGTACCGGTCCGCAGAGAAAGAATAAATAACTTACATTATTTCCGTTTTATTTTTATTTAAGTCTGAACGATTTATTTTTAAAAAATGACCAGATTCCCTCTGTTACATCCGTCTAAGACTCACTCTTGACGCTTGTCCCGGTCACGTGATACATTTATCCGTCCCACCCTAAAGGCCGGTCTGTGAAAATATTTTCTGACATTAAACCGGTCCGTGGCCCAAAAAAGGTTGGGGACCACTGGTCTAGATGATAGACTTCCTCTCTGTATTTCAGAATCCTTTCGTGTTGTCTTTGGCCTGAAGTCATGTTTTTGCCCTCTACTCGCCCCCCCCCCCACCCCACCCCCACACCACCATGTACCCCCCTCCCTCTCATACACTCTGGACAATTTTTTGGGGGGTATTTTTTCCGAAGTTGGAAACGGGGAGGCAGTCAGACAGACTCCCGCATGTACCCGACTGGGATCCACCTGGCATGCCCACCAGGGGGCAATGCTCTGCCCATCTGGGCGTTGCTCTATTGCAACCAGAGCCATTCTAGTGCCTGAGGCAGAAGCCATGGATCCATCCTCAGCACCCGGGCCAACTTTGCTCCAATGGAGCCTTGGCTGTGGGAGGGGAAGAGAGAGACAGAGAGGAAGGAGAGGGGGAGGGGTGGAGAAGCAGATAGGCGCTTCTCCTGTGTGCCCTGGCCAGGAATCGAACCCAGGACTCCTGCACGCCAGGCTGACGCTCTACCACTGAGCCAACCGGCCAGGGCCCACTCCAGACAAACTTATAATCTGCACTAATGACAAAAAGGGACAAATTATTAGGTAATAGTCATGTTGACATTAACAGTAACTCGACACTGTTTTGGATACCCCTTTAAGAAAACCAGTCTTAAAATATATCTTCGTCATCCCCTCCCCCAAGGGATGGGCTCTTAGAAACTTCTTGAAAGAATGTCTTCAAGAAAAGGGATGTTTGTGGTGGACACGGTAGAATTAAGACATTGACAGTCATCAGCTTCAAATTTTGTCACCACAGACGATGAAATACCCCTCGTTTTCTACTCTTGAGCGTAAGGGTCAGTGCCCTGATCTTCCACTAGGACAGATTCCTGTAGCGTACGGAAGTCTCTTGGGGCACCTTGGGGCGCCCTGCCTGTTCTGACTCGAAGCTGTGTGGTATTAAAGGTTGTGCTGTTTACAGCCTTCGATGCGGTGTGCCGGTGTCATCCGGTTTAAGGACAGTGTTTCTCCTTTCCTTCCTTTTCTTTCTCCTTTCTTTAAGTTTTACACAGAAGCCATCAGAAAGAACTTGCGTGCCCCGGTCTGCTCTCCCCTCCACAGGCATGAGGACTTCCCTTGCTGAGGCTGGTGGAGTGAACTGTAGGATAGGTTCTTCCCTGTGATGACAAAAACGTTATCTTTTCAAATTCTGGTCAGCGTGAGCCAGCATGCTTTCCGGTGAGGCCGGCGCTCCACCGAGCCTGCCAGCCGGGATGAACGTGACAATGTGGAGAAGGAGAACTTGCGAAGGGCCCCTCTGCCCTTCAGAACTGGTCGTGGCCAGGATGCACACCTGCTGCTGGCCGTGTGACTCCTCGGGAGTCTTCATGGCCAGACGTACAGCATCTTGGTCCCACCCTGCACCACAGGGCTGAGTCTTGGCTGTCAGCAATGTGCTAATAATTAGGCTGCCCTCCCCATCCTGGTCCTGCTTGTGGGCAAGCTGTACTGTTACTTCAGTGGTCAGGCTGAGCCATGCATTTTACTGTCTCTGTCTAGTGACACACACACACACACACACACACACACACACAGAGGGCCTTCTCATTTTGAAAATACACATCTTGGGCCTGACCAAGCAGTGGCACAGTGGATAGAACATTGGACTGGGATGCGGAAGACCCAGGTTCGAAGCCCCAACATTGCCAGCTTGAACATGGGCTCACCAGCTTGAGTGCGGGGTTGCTGGCTTAAGCCTGGGATCATAGACATGATCCCATGGTCGCTGGCTTGAGCCCAAAGGTCGCTGGCTTGAAGCCCAAGGTTTGCTACCTTGAGCCCAAGGTCGCTGGCTTGAGCAAGGGGTCACTCGCTCTGCTGTAGCCCCCTGGTCAAGGCACATATGAGAAAGCAGTCAATGAACAAATGAACAACTAAGGAGACTAAAGAGCCACAACGAAGAATTGATGCTTCTCATCTCTTTCTCTTCCTGCCTGTCTGTATCTGTCCCTCTCTCTGTTTCTCTCTGTCTCTGTCATACAAAAAAAAAAAAAGAGAAAATACACATCTCGGAGAACAGGGAGTTGCCTGACCAGATGAGGTTTACCTACCCCAACTTTTTTTTGGCATCCCGATCATTTGATTATTGTCTCTCCTGTATTTTCTCCAAGACCAAGCGGACTTGACTCTGTTGGGAGGTGGTCTTTCCCCTCACCCCCATGCACAGGCCCGGGTAGGGAAAGCCTCCTGGGGGCCAGCACCCTGGGTGCTCTCTGTCGGTTACTGGCACCTGCTGTCTATTTACTTGGTTGACCAGCAGCTCTTGAAAGTTCTCAGAGGTGAGGCATGTGTAGGACCAGCTTCCCTTTATTAAAAAGGCGTTTCTGGCTCCAGGGTGAGACTGTAGCTCATTTCATCCTGTCAGTGCCCTGGGCTTCGGGAAGGCAGGAGGCCCCTGGCGGCACTGCCCGCGGCCTGCCTGCTCTCCTCCGCTGCTTCCTCTCTCGCCCTCGACTCAGCTACTTGTCTTCTTCCATGTAGGCACAGATTTCAAAACTTTGCACAGACGGAATGTAAGGAGTCTTTCTTGAGCACCTATTGCGTATAAGGCCTTCTGAGTCGAGGGACACAGCTGACGTCTACCTCTCGGCTCTTGGCGTGGACACACGGGGTCATCTACCAGCCCAGATATTCGAGGCGCCTGGGTGAGGACACGGCTTACAGAGGGCACGCTCATTCCATCTGAGCTTAGGAGAACATTTTGCTTGGAGCCGAAGGCGGCGTCCCCCTCTATGACATCTCCTTGGTGCTCAAGGTGGTGAATTCCTGGGGTTAGGAGGCAGAGGCAGCTCGCCATGGGGTGCCCTTTACTGAAACAGGTGCCGGCTTTGCTGGATGGGTCAATTTTTTTTTTTTTGAACCAAGTTTTAGGGAGTTCTGTTTATACATCTTGAGTATGAGAAAATTTACTTTTTTTTTTTTTTTTGTATTTTTCTGAAGCTGGAAACGGGGAGAGACAGTCCGACAGACTCCCGCATGCACCCGACCAGGATCCATCTGGCACGCCCGCTGGGCGACGCTCTGCCCACCAGGGGGCGATGCTCTGCCCCTCCGGGGCGTCGCTCTGCCGCTACCAGAGCCACCCTAGCGCCTGGGGCAGAGGCCAAGGAGCCATCCCCAGCGCCCGGGCGATCTTTGCTCCAGTGGAGCCTTGGCTGCGGGAGGGGAAGAGAGAGACAGAGAGGAAGGAGGGGGGGGTGGAGAAGCAAATGGGCGCTTCTCCTATGTGCCCTGGCCGGGAATCGAACCCAGGTCCCCCACACACCAGGCCGACACTCTACCGCTGAGCCAACCGGCCAGGGCTACTTTTTTTTAACTTTCTCATTTTATTTTTGTAAAGCCGGTAGCCATGGCCACCATTACAGCCGCCTGGCCCATGCAGGTTCGCATTGATTCGGACAGGCAGTAATGAAACAACGGAGCCAAGAACTGGTGGGCCATTACCTTTAATCCTAGTTTGTACCCGGTGGGCAAGAAATACACACAGTGGGAAAACACTTCCCTTTCCATTCAGGGCTCCCAAAGCAAGCCACTGACTTATCTGAGTTTCATAGAATCAAAGGTTTCTACCTTACCAGCCTATTCACCTCTGTTCCCCATTTCCTTCTCTCTGCATAAACTCTGCACAAACTGGCTTCTCCTTCAGCACTCCACCATCTTGGCTGTTTCTTCTCTCCTCCACGTGACCTTTCTCTGCTCTCCTCTCTAATGCTAATCTCAGGAACAGAGAGAGAGCAAGCTCCCGGTCTGCCCCACTTTATAGTATAGAAATCAAAACCTTTAATCCAATATACAAACAAGGAAGTCTCTGATACAAAGTCACTTATCTGAGGCATAATGGGATTCCTCTTAAGAGTGCACCATCCTACATCAAAAAGAGTAAGAAAGGATTAGTCTTAAAACTAAGCCTTAGGCTATAAGGATCCTGCCTGCTTAAAGCCTGTCTCCCCACATCCAATGCAAACTATAAGCGAGCAAACATACAATTTATATATATCATATTTACAAACTTATTTGACCAACAATTTTATTTTTCAAAATTGGCCTAAAGCTGCCCTCTAAATATGAATTTTTTTTTTTTTTTGTAAATAGCTAAATTATATGTACTTTCAGTGTAATTTTTCTCATAGCACTAAAATCTGTTGTGGCCAGTTTTATAATTCTGACGCGTTGTTTTTACAAAACCAAATAGCTATGTTCCTTTTCTTTTTCCTTTTTACTCTACATCTTGTTGACGAGGCTTGGAGAAGGCGTAGGGATAATGTGTTTCTAACTAGATAAGTTAAATGTAAAAGTGCAACAGAGCAAATTGGGGTGACTGAAATTTTAAGCACTAATGAAGGAAGGAAGGAAGGAAAGAAGGAAGGAAGGAAGAGACTCTGACTTCATCTGTTACAAATACACTCCCCAGTGAAGGACTGTTTGCGCAAAGACTGTGAACATCAGCGTGCTTTTTAGAAAGATGCTTTAGAATGCAAGAATAAAGAGAGATCATTATGTATCAAATAAAAAAGAAGGCATTGTTAAGTGAAAAGGGGACTTGACAGAATAAGTTTGATTCTATTTTTTTTTAAGTATTTTCTTAAAGCTTTTAAAATAGCCATTCTGAGCCAAGTCTGTAGTTGGCATATCTGGCTCTTTCACGTGTGGATTCTGTTTACCATTCTGGAGTCTTGTCAGGGTCAGGCACGTGGCAAGAGCTCAAATGTTGGTAAACCTTATAGACAAAGTTGCTAATGATGTACCAAGGGGTAAGTCTTGGTTGTCTTTTGTTCATGGAGATAGTTTTCTGTTCGGTTACTGTTGCATTCTCTTGCATCTTGCATCTACACGGAAAGGACAGGAGTAGTTCTTAGGGTGTACACTGGCTTGTTTTTCTGTTGGAACAGAGTTCCTGATTTGCCTTAATTAGTCCTCTAACAATCTGCAAAGGTCAGTGCCAATTGCCTGTTCATTTGCATTTGTAATTGTGATGGCTTCTGATTGCATATTCCTTGTCTTAGTCCTTCCTCTAAGTATATGCTGGTGTGTCCTCCCCTCCCCCTTTTCCCATGCCCCACGCCCCACGCCCTGCACCCCACACCCACCCATGCACCAGACCTGTGTGGAAGCCAATGATCTGACTCTTCATATGAGAAACCTTGGCACCGACGGCCCAGCCTTCCCCGGACCTTCAGTGTCTGATACGGGAAGGCGTCCTGGGGAGGCTGGTGCTTCTGAGTTAGGGGTATAATGGAGGCAGAGTCAGGAAAATTGCATCGATACCAGGCAAGAACTCCATTATCTAGGAGCCTCCTTGGAGTGGGTAATTAAGGGCAATTAAACTTTTCTGCTGGCTCTCAGCTAAATATGCTAATGATCTGGTCTGTTGGAAGGTGGACATGTGCAGAGCGCTGTTTCACTGTTGTCCCATGCTCCTGGGCTGGAAGGGTCCCTCCAGAGAGGATGTGACATCACCAGGATGGTCGCTTGGTAATGGGACTTGAATCTGCACCTACTATACTTCCTCTCTGTCTTCCCAAGGAGAAATGAGCTTTGGCACCGAGATAATACTGCACCTTCTAGAAATCATCCAGGCCTGGCTGCAGGAGCCAGGGTTGCACCGAGCCCCCTGTCCTAGGCGAGCCCCGCCGGTCACCAGGTGCTTTCTTTTTATGGGATGATCAGAGCTGTCAGGGTTTTTCTGTTTTATTTTGGTGTATAAAACCGGAGCACATGGCACCCTATATGTTGGGCTGTATAGATGGCTGTGTAGTGCCCGGCCAGCTGGCCTTTTTCTTGGTCAGGGCTTTAGGTTATCTCCCAGAATCTCGCCTTGGGTAGCTAGGACTGTGTGCCTCTCACGGCCGCCCAAGGCTGCCCCTGTGAGAGGCAGCAACACTGTGACCACTCCCTTCTAGGAGGGTGATACCAAGTAGCACAGCAAGAAAAAGAAAAGAAGAAAGGCACCTGCGAGTGGTTACTAGAATTAGAGACTGTGTGTGTGTGTGTGTGTGCATGCGCGCGTGTATGTGTTGGAGGGTGAGCATGCCAGAGAGACCAGAGACACAGAATGTCTCGTCGTGCCCAGTGTTATTTATTTATGTTTTGAAGTTGGAAATGGGGAGGCAGTCAGACAGACTCCCACATGCGCCCGACCAGGATCCACCTGGCATGCCCACCAGGGGGCGATGCTCTGCCCATCCGGGGCATTGCTCTGCCACAATCAGAGCCATTCTAGCGCCTGAAGCAGAGGCCACAGAGCCACCCTCAGCGCCCTGGCAAACTTTTGCTCCAGTGAAGCCTTGGCTGCTGGAGGGGAAGAGAGAGACAGAGAGGAAGGAGAGGAGAAGCAGATGGGCACTTCTCCTGTGTGCCCTGGCCGGGAATTGAACCCGGGACTCCTACACGCCAGGCCGATGCTCTGCCACTGAGCTAACCGGCCAGGGCCGCCCAGTGTTATTTTACTGACACCTTTATTCCAGGTCACCTTTGAAAGGGGTCTGTCTCCAAGGAACCTAAAAGTTTGAAACCTGACCCTCAAGTGAACATGGATTGATAGCCAGTGAGTGGGTGTTTTACTGGGTTGGACTCTGAGTTTTATGTCTGGATTTCATTTGAGGGGAGGGGCTTTGTGGTGTTGCCAGTGGGTAGCAGGACACAGTGGTCACCCCCAACTGATCCCTGCCATGTGTACAGACCCATCCTCCCCACCTCTGCACTTAACACCTCCTTTGTTGCCTAAATGTATCCTTCAAGAGAAGTAATGATTTTATTATTTGTGTGCAAAGAATCCACTTCTTGGGCTAGTTACATCCTATATTAAACTTGTTCCTGACCTTGGTGGGGGGCCTGGGAGGAAACTAGAACATTATTCCTTTGCTTACAGAAATAGCTCAAAGGTTTCTTCTCAGCCTCACAGATGTGAAGGAGCCCCCTTCAGACTGTGACCCAATTATGACAATTACAGTTCTGCATGACTTTTTTCAAACCTTGACTAGTGGTGGAAAGTTTTGCGGCCGCACAAATCAGAAGCACCATCTGTGTTCTCTGGCTCTCGGGTTTCTAGACTCCTTGAGGGCAGCAGGGAGGCTTCTCCGGGTCCCCTGCCTGCCTGTCCAGTGTGGTAGCCACAAGCCACATGTGGCGACTTAAGCAAAGTTAAATGAATTTACGAAATTTAGTTTCTCTGTCCTGCGAGCCAAATTTCAAGCGCTTAATAGTGACGCGTGGCTTGTGACTGCCTCGGGGGACAGTGCAGGTTTATGAAACAGTTCAGACAGTTCTACGGGACAGTCCCGGGTTCCTCCCTGGGCTCCCGCGGCGTCCCGGTAGGCCAGGCTGGGTTTGGGCTGCATTCATTCTCCGTAAGGTTCTTTGGTTTCCAGTTGAAAGGGTTTGGTGCCTGCCTGCTGCCTGCTGCCTGCCGGCCTAGTTAAGGCGTGTCCTTGACTGTCCTCCCATCGCTCTTTCTGCTTCCTTTTTCTCGGTATGGAGCAAATATGTTCTCACATTGATACTTAATTTTGGTTTTGCCACTTAACGCCTGTCCCACTAGCAGTTGTGAAGGCATTCAAAAGGACTTGGTCAAGATATTTTTTTTTTTTTTTTTCTGAAGCTGGAAATGGGGAGAGACAGTCAGACAGACTCCCGCATGCGCCCGACCGGGATCCACCCGGCACGCCCACCAGGGGCTACGCTCTGCCCCTCCGGGGCGTCGCGACCAGAGCCACTCTAGCGCCTGGGGCAGAGGCCAAGGAGCCATCCCCAGTGCCCGGGGCCATCTTTTGCTCCAATAGAGCCTTGGCTGCGGGAGGGGAAGAGAGAGACAGAGAGGAAGGAGGGGGGGGTGGAGAAGCAAATGGGCGCTTCTCCTGTGTGCCCTGGCCGGGAATCGAACCCGGGTCCCCCGCACGCCAGGCCGACACTCTACCGCTGAGCCAACCGGCCAGGGCCAAGATATTTCTTACAGAGTGGCTGCCAGAGGGCTTTTTATACGGAGTGTCATCCCTCAAGACTGTCGTGAGACCTTTTGTGTGTATGTTAATAAAAGGAGCTCTTGATTGCCTTTAAAAGATCCTGACCTCCGCTCTAATTGGAATATTAAAAATCAGATGGTATGTGATGTGATTTCTTTTTTTGTTCGTTGGAACAGGACTGTTTGTTTTTAATGCAATTTTATCCCCCCAAATTGTGATCTTCTTAGGAGGGAGTCGAGAAAGAACCCCTGCGCTGGTCTCTCGCATCATGTTCATGGGTTTAAAATGCTGTGCTCAGGACAGATTTGTTTTCCTTATGGACTTCCTTACTCTGCTGGGGCTGCCACAGCAGCATACCAGCGACTGGGGGGACGAGCAGCAGAAATGACCTCTGTCGCTCGCTTGCGGTTCCGGAGGCTGGAAGTCCAGCCCCAGGCGTCGGCAGGTTCGGGTGTGCCGAGGCCTCCCTCTTCGCCTCTTAACCTCCTCGGCTTGCAGACGCTGCCCCTCCCGTTCTCCTGGGTGTGGAAGCATCCCTGGTGTCCCTCGGTGTCACCATCTCCTCCTCTTCTTGTAAGGACGGCAGTCAGATTGGGTTAGGGCCTCCTCTTAACTTAGTCACAGAGGGCTCTCTCCTCCAGTGCAGTCACCTCAGAGGTATTTGGTGGTTAGAATTTCAACCTGAGAGTTTGGGGGACACCTTTCTGTCTGGAACATGGGCTTTGTGACACCCAAGGCCAGTTTCTTGTTTCTCCCTCTGTGGGTCTCTCGGCTATGGCCGAGGAAGGCAGTTTGTGTTGGGGGGGGGGGGGGGACGCAGGTGGCAGGAGGCAGGAGGGACCCGCCGTGGAGCCTCTGGCGGCACTGCCGCGCCCGCCGGTCCCTCCGGGGCGCGCCACCCTCACTTCTTGGCCCCGGTGATGGTCTTGGCATGCGGAGAAACAGCGAGCTCCTTGGAAGGGGCCCCCAGGGAAGGTTGGATGTGCTTGAGGAAACTTGTCAGGACAGGAAAGGGGTCAGAGCACTGTGTCCACTGAACTTGTAGGACTGGGAGTCTCGGCACAGCAGCTCCTCCCTCCCCCCACTGGGACACCGCAGGGGAGCATCCTGCCACCCGTCCAGAGAGGGACTCTGTGTACGTGTGCTGCTTGACAGACGTGGCATCAGAGCCACTCGCCCTTGTTGCAGGCGCTCCAGCAGGCGGTCACATGTGTGGCTCGCGTCGGAGGGGTGTAGAGAAACGGTGAGTCCTCCCTGTGACCCACCGGCGCTACGAGGGGCAGACGGAACTGACTGGATCGGTGGCTGGTGTGTGGTAGCCCTGGGGTTTTGTTTGGCTGTTCTGTTTTTTTTCTCCGGTTGGGGCAAAGGCTCCCCAGAGCGTTGGTACGTGCAGTAACCAGCTATGGTATAGAGTTGTATATAGTGCAGATGGGTTGGGCTTCCATCCAAAGGATTTTGGTTGCTGGAAATACTTGAAGGATTTATTTCTTGGTTTTCCTTACAATGTGTCGAATACTCCAGGCTTGCCATTCTTTAAAGGTCCTAGTGTGCAAGTTTTTACCCTTAATAACTTGCATTGAAGACCTATCCTTGTCCATAAGGTAGGTAGATGCTCTTCCCCAACCCTGATCTCTCCCAGATGCAGGCCTTGGACACGGGCCTCATGGCCACCCTCCAACAGAGCCTTCCTGTGCCGTGCGAGCAGAAAGCAAAGCCTGTTCGCCCCCTCACACTCCCTCACAGCCAGTGGTAGAGGTCTCAGATCACTGGGTCCCACATCACTGGGTCCCACTCTTCCGGACTGTGTGTGCTCAGTGCCGCCCGTGGCCCGCTGCCCCGGTGCCCAGTGCCGGTGGGGGCACTCCCTTCCCCGCAGAGTTCTCACGGCCAGCGCTGCTCTAGGCGGGGGCAGAGCGGGGGCTCGGAGCAGAGGCCCGGGACCCAGAGCAGTGCTCTCCCCGCTGTGCCTTGCCTCTGTGCTGTGGGCTGATGAACTCATCCAAGGGACAAGCAGTGCTCTGTCCTAGGATGGGGTTCTTCCTATCGAGCAAGGAAGGTGACCCATTGCCAGATTCTCTCAGGACAGAGATGACGAAATCCCTCAGACTGAGGTGAGAAGAGGGGCAGCAGTTATTTGGCAACGTCCGCAGACATCGCAGTGGAAACCTTGGTCTGGTCTGTCTGAGAGTTGGAAATTGCTGGCATGCTTTTCCTGACAGTCAAAGCCCTTCTGCGGTTTTCCTGTGTGATTCCATCCCAGAAGCATTGAGAAAAACCCCACAGCACGGGGAGAGCTCATCTGGCCGGCATGGGCACGGGTCTTCACCAGCCTGTCACCAACACTGGAACCTTGGGAAGCACTTACGTGGCGAGGATGTGGCCTGGCCATTAATCGCAGGAACTTCATTCACCCCAGGCACTTTTATAGCAACAGCTGGGACTTCTCAGTAGAATTAACTGGTCGGTGGGTCTTGAGTTCTTAACAGAACAACCTGAGGTTGTGTAAGCAGTAAAAAATAGAAGCAGTGGATAAAGCGTCGACCTGGAAATGCTGAGGTCGCTGGTTCGAAACCCTGGGCTTGCCTGGTCAAGGCACATATGGGAGTTGATGCTTCCAGCTCCTCCCCCCCCTTCTCTCTCTCTGTCTCTGTCTCTCTCTCTCTCTCTCTCCCTCTGTCACTCCCTCTCCTCTCTAAAATGAATAATAATAAAAAAAAATAGAAACAGTATCAAAATTGGGATCAAGGTTTTTTTTTAAAAAAAAAAAAGGCAAGAGAGAAGTCAGAAGGAAGGTGAGCAAGTACTGAAGAGAGTTCAGAAATGAAGAGGCAGAGATAAGGCGTGAGTGGGCAAGAGACAAAGGTGGACTCCCTGCTTTTAGAAAGGCACCGTGGCCGGGGCAAGGTGTGACCAAGGCGAGTCCAGCAGTGACTTCTTTTATTCTGCAAACATGGACCTGTCCTTAGTAGGGCCAGGCCCCACCCCGGGCTCTGAGAAATCTGCCGTCAGGGAGAAGACCCCAAGTCTGGACTTTGCCCTGTAGCAGCGGGGGACAGATACCAAGTAAACAAATAGAGCTGTGTAGGTGTGCAGGGTGAGATGCGGGAGCTGTTTTATATAAGGCACTCCAGAAAAACTCTCTGTGGGGAGGTGACATTGGAGCTGAGTGGGGGGGACAGCAAGCATCTGGACAGAGGGCCCAGCAAGTGCCACCCCCCTCGGCTGGTTGCATGGGTCTGGAGAGGAGGGAGCGTGCTGGGAGGGGTGATCTGGGCAGGGTGCCGGGAATTTGGATTTTGATCCCATCAGAAAGGGAAAGGTCTGATGAGCAAGGGAGGTGGCAACGTGACCTCCACTATTCAGGTTACTATGGAAACTTGACTTGCACATCCGTCGTGGTTCAGATGCGAGTTACCTTCCTTCCCTTCACCCCATCACGCCCTGAGTAATGGGCCCCCCACCCAGGCAGGGAGGAGAGGGGGTGCCGTGGTGTGCAGTCTCCCTAGGAGTCCTGCAAGCAGCAACAACCTCAAGTACGGAGAAGGGGCCCGTTGGTCCTGAACCTGAACGCGTAGAGGCTGCCCCTGGGCTCCGCACGGCGCTGGAGTTTCCTGCTTCAGCCCAGAGGCCAGCAGCATTTCCCCCCCAACAAAGAACAAAATCTTTTCCAAAATCTTTTCCCGTTGACTCATCACCTAAGTGTGAAGCACAGGAGAGACTTTTGTCCTTTTGACTTGAGGATGAGTTGCCTGTACTACACGTAAACACCAAACTCAAGAATGAAAAGCTGGCTCTGGCCGGGTGTGTGTCAGGGTGACTACAGCAAAGCAAGCCCCGTTTCCTGCTCCCCCGTGCCTTCGATGGCGCTCACGGTCCACAGGACGCCTTGGTCTGGCGGGGGGGGGAGGGGGGTGTAGTTCGGGACAAGAATGGCGTTTCACCACTTGCTGTTATAATTCAAAAAGAGCTCCTCAGGGCCCTCACACCTCTGTTCTCCTGGTGTCCCCGGAGCTGTGTGCCCACAGGTCATTATCCTGTTCTGAAGGCCTGATGACCCAGCTCTAACATGCGCGTGTCTAGCCAGCCTTTGACAGACAGGCCTGATCTAATTCTGCAGCCATTTTACGCTCTGTGGGCGTGTGCCCAGACCCCAGGCGGACTGAAGACTTCCTCAGAACTCTTGAGACTGGAGATATTTGTGCCATACTGTACTGTTTTCCCCAGGCTTTCCTTTAGTCAGGAATGTAGATTAGGTGAGTGGGGGGGCGGGGGAGAGGGAGCAAGGGGCGTGTCCAGTAGATGGTAGGCAGTCGCTGGGCTTTTTGGTCCCTTCCTCTGTAAGGCAGTGTTATTTACACAGCTGATTGGGAAACAGTGACTCTTCTTCAGTAACTATTTTGACACCACTTCTCTCCCCCCACCTTTGGGGTCCCTGTCCCCTTGGGATTGTCAGGCTTAAGTTGAAAGACCGCTGGAGGGAAAGATGTTGGTATATTTACATCATGGGTATTTGGAAAGAATGTTTCAGCCACACCTGGCTGCCTTGTGTGAGGACAAATTTAATTTATTTGAAGATTCTGGCCACAGGCAGTCTTTTCTGTTTGTTTCCTTAAGGGAGGAAACATTGAAGAGCAGCAGCGAGCTATGTTGGTTTGCATTTGTTTTCTTCCAGAAAAGACCAGCCAGTCGAAGGGAGATTATCTCTAAAGGATATGAGAGGTTTAATCATTTTAATTTTGTTTTTATTAAAGTTTATCATAACTTTTTTTTTTTCCCCATCGTGCCCTGGTGGCACAGAGGGAAAGAAGAGGAGACACTAGCCTGACCTGTGGTGGCGCAGTGGATAAAGCGTCAACCTGGAAATGCTGAGGTCGCCGGTTCGAAACCCTGGGCTTGCCTGGTCAAGGCACATATGGGAGTTGATGCTTCCAGCTCCTCCCCCTTCTCTCTCTGTCTCTCTCTCTCCTCTCTCTCTCCCTCTCTGTCTCTCTCTCCCTTTCTCCTCTCTAAAATGAATAAATAAAATTAAAAAAAAAAAAAAAAGAGGAGACACTATAAATATACACAACACCCCCCCTCCCCCCAAGCAGTCGGTTAATAAAACTCCCTCATGGGCGGCGCCACATGGTTGAGGAAGTGGTTGGACGGTGGGGGACAGCCGGCTGACCGGGGCACGCGATGACAACACTGCAGCGCGGCCAGCATCCCTTCAGACGTCCGCCTCCCGTCCACCTCCAGCAGACGCTTGTCCTGGGGAGCTCCTGGCTTTCGTTAAACAGAGAGAGGGGATGCTCCAGCCGCTGACCTGCTCTGTCCTGGTTCTCCAGGGGTCTGCGTCCCCAAGCCGTTCCCCGGTAAAGAAGCCTAAGCTTACAGAGAGCAAAGGAATTTGCTTCCGTTTCATTATTTATCATTAAGGACGAAACACGTGAGCCTCGGTAGTCTGAGGACTGGCCTTAAGACTAAACACCTCTGGCGTTGTCTGTCTGTGGCCTGTGACACCGCCAAGTTGGGATAAAAACCGTCTTTTGTTTTTTTGGATGGAAACACTGTCCTGTAAGTTCTGATGAAACACTAGGTAGGTAGGCTCCTCCATGAACAGACTTTTTGGCTCATTTTCGCCTTAGGGCAGGGAGATAAGCTTATCTCAGAGAGTTAATTCAGTTGTCCCAAGTCACCTGGGTGTGGACTGGAGTCCCCACAGGCTTAGTGCATCTGTCCTTCTCCTCTGCAGCTGTTAACTTGGCAGGATTAAGACCAGGGGTCCTCAAACTACGGCCCGTGGGCTGCATGCGGCCCCCTGAGGCCATTTATCCACCCCCCCTCCCCGCCGCACTTCAGGAAGGGGCACCTCTTTCATTGGTGGTCAGTGAGAGGAGCACTGTATGTGGCGGCCCTCCAATGGTCTGAGGGACAGTGAACTGGTCCCCTGTGTAAAAAGTTTGGGGACCCCTGATTAAGACTGTGTGGAGTTCCAACCCAGTGACCGGGCAGGACATTGCGTCACCTGAGAGCGATGAGACTGTGTTCTCTCTTCTCGTGAAGGCTAGAAGTGTGACTTGCGCCCTTTAGCCATGACTGGAAGCTCGCAGGATGAAAGCACTATCATCCCCTTAAACCTGTCTCGTGCGGTTAGTTCACTTAACCCTAATCTATACCAGTCTTGAAGTTTTGGGCTACATTAGGACTTTTTCTTACTTGTTCACTGTTTTTCGTGGGGGGGGGCGGTTTGTTCGTCGAGGGGGACGCGGCTTTTCTACTGGCCGCTGTGGCTCTGCTTCCTTGAATCAAGAAGAAACTGTCCGTGTCCCGGGGCCTCTGGCAAGTTGTGTGGTCCATCAAGGTTCTCTTGGGATCTGGGGGCCTCCCTGGGTTCCAGAGCTATGCCTTGTCATGCTGGGGCCTCCCTGAGGGAGGCGTGTTGTGTGGAGGGCTCCCCTGGCGTGTACCGAGCAGCCTAGGACCTGCCACTTTGAAATTCTTCATGGGAGGGACTAGAACCGGTGCGGGCAGCTTCCTGCTCCCTCTTAGCTGGAGCTGTGTGCCAGTGGAAGCAAACGGAGCACGCAGGCCCCTGCCCGTCCCCCCGGTGTGAGAGGCAGGGAGCCGGGGCTGCTCCCCCGGGCCGGCCCGTCTCTGCTCAGGCTGGACGACCACAGGCACTCTGAAGCCACGTTTCATTCCGGTGTGCGCCTGAGGTCTCGCTCCCACATTCCCGAAGCTGCAGAGACTGTGAAGGTAGCAGAAGGTCGGGAAACAGCCGCCAAAATAATTCTTTTACCTCCTGGCATTCAGCTGTGAGTTACAGAGGTACCCCAAGGGCGGATGAATGGTTAGGGGAGTCCCATTTTTCCCCTCCCACGGGCAGACTTGGGTGGAGGGCAGTCACGTGCAGGAGCGAAGGCCCCGCAGGGTCAGCAGGGACACAGCTTCCGCCCGCTCGCCTCCCAGCCGCTCTCCTGGTCTCCAGCAGGCTGCTCCGTCCGTGCACCAGGCAGGAAGTGGGAAGGGACCTGAGACACCTCTTTAGAGAGCTCTCCCCAAAGCCTCCCCCGTTGACTGCCTCTTGTTCCTCGTTGGCTGGAGCTCAATCACAGGGCTCGCCTGGAATCAGCGGAGACCAGGTGTAAAGCCAGGAGGCACGGCCAGGGCCACTATCACAGCAGCCTGGCCCATGCAGGTTCGCATTGGATTCGGACAGTCGGTAAAGAAACCATGGAGCCAAAAACTGGTGGGCCATAGCCTTTAATCCTACCTTGCACCCGGCGGGCAAGTAAAAATACACACTGGGCTCCAAAACCCAGTCACACTCAGTGCTCACAAAGCCACTGACTTATCTGAGTTTCCTAGAATCAAAGGTTTCTAGCTCACCAGCCTTATTCTCCTCAGTTCCCCATCTCCTTCTTTATCCTCTTGGCTGCTTTTCCTGGCCTTCTCCACGTGGCCTCCTCCCGCTGCTGGCTCTACTCTCTCTGCTCTCTCATGCTAACCTCAGGAACCAAGCGCCAAGTCCCGTTCTGCCCCCATTTTATAGTGTAGCTTCACAACCTTTAATCCAATATACAAAATAGGGTAGTCTCTAATACAAAGTCACTTCTCTGAGGCATGATTGGATTGTACCACCCCACATCAAAAAGGGTGGGAAAGGCTTAATCCCAAAACCAAGCCTCAGGCTACAACAATTCTCAACACACATTAATATCACCTGGGCAACGGCCTCTTTAACAAAGTGAGCATAATACATTTTATCTGCCCAACACCAGGATGCGCAGTTTTTAACTGGGGGGACTGCCGCCCTGAAGAGAAGGAGTGTTCTGTTCACTCTGAGAAGAACAGTTATTAGGAAGGCAATTAGGAGTCTCTGCCACGCATCTTTTAAAAGATAAGGAAGGGATTAAGTAAACTGTTAATGATTATGGTGGTGGGAATCTGGGTAGCCATTAGGAATAATGTTCTTGATTAATATTTAAGGGTATAGAAGAAGAAAGTTCAATAGACAGGGAAGCAAGACACAAAAATCATACGTAATTGTCCCAGTTTCTTTTTAATATATGTAAATATACTGTGATGTTATCAGTGGTTATGGACGATTTTTTATTTCATGTACACTTTTCTGTACTTTCAGGATTTTTCAACCACAGTCACTTGACTGCTTTTACGATCAGAAGAAAGGCAAGCTTCATGTGTAAGGAGTAGAGAACTTGGTAATTACTACCTCGTATATGAAATATACTTGATGGAAAAAACCAAAATGAGTAGTAAAGGGGGAACGCTATAGGCATCTAGTGATAATGGAATGATGATGAGTAACTATGGTGCGGTGGATTCATCAAGGACAAATCCCATCCTACTGATAAGATAAAAATGAAACAATGTATGTGGGTGCTCATTGACCTGGGGGTTGGGAGCGGTACTGTCCAAATGCAGACCCGTATTCTGGGGGCTCTAAATTCAGAATCAGTCACCATTCTCATTCACTGTTTCAAGAGGGGGTGTGATACTGATTTGTCTCTTTATTGATGATATCAACTTTGATCATGGCGATTAGTGATGTTAGTGATGAGTTAGTTAGTAATCATGGTGATGCCTGAGTTATTCATGGTAAAGTTACTATGTTCCCCTTTGTAATTAATGAGAATCTAGTGGAGGGATATATACACTGGGTATCTTTAATAAGAAACTGATTCTTAAATGGGATTATTTGGGAAAAGATACGCTAAAAAAAATCAACAGGTGGAAATATCTGACAAAAAGAGGGTTGTATGGTTACTAAAGCTGATTTTTTGAGCTTATATATTAGCTACCGGTTTCCAGGTGATCAGGTAATTCAGCAGACCAGAACATTGAAGAAGTGGAGAGTTTTCCCAAATACCCTGGCCACTGATAACAGAAATGGCTGAGGAGCAGTGACCTTTGAAAATAGCCAAAGACATGAGTGTAGCATAAGAGGGCAGGTGAGGCACAGCCTGGCCAGAACCTGAACAGTAGGGTCTTAGGGATGAGAAAGCTGGTGTTCTGATGAACCTCAGTTTATTTCTCTTTCCTTTCCTGAAGGAAAACGAACACCTTCTGTTGTCATCGGTGTGCTCTGTTTTCCGCGGGCCTCTGGCTGGCCCGCCCGGGCCTGGGAGGGCTGGTGTCCGTGTCGGAGCTCGGAAGGAAGGGTGAGGTTTGGGGTGCCGCTTGCTGTTCGGTGGTTTTTTTTTGTTTTTGTTTGTTTGTTTTGTTTTTCATTTTTCTGAAGTTGGAAACAGGGAGAGACAGTCAGACAGACTCCCGCATGCACCTGACCGGGATCCACCCGGCACGCCCACCATGGGGCAACGCTCTGCCCACCAGGGGGCGATGCTCTGCCCATCCTGGGCGTCGCCATATTGCGACCAGAGCCACTCTAGCGCCTGAGGCAGAGGCCACAGAGCCATCCCCAGCGCCCGGGCCATCTTTGCTCCAATGGAGCCTTGGCTTCGGGAGGGGAAGAGAGAGACAGAGAGGAAAGCGCGGCGGAGGGGTGGAGAAGCAAATGGGTGCTTCTCCTGTGTGCCCTGGCCGGGAATCGAACCCGGGTCCTCTGCACGCTAGTGTTGGGTGTTTTTATTTACACGCACGCACCCCCAACTTACAGTGCTTTTCAGAGTGAGGGCAGTTGATTAGCTTTTTATTTTTTTCTGCTAAATCCAGCAGAAAGCCTGGGTCCTGCGCCCCTCCTCTTCATTTGCTCCCCATCCTCCGAGGGGCCAGACGAGAAGGCCGGTCTTTGTCCCAGGACGGCCCCGAAGGCACGGCCTGGCTCCACCTCCCACTCTTCTCTCTTCCCGACTTTGGTGGAAATACAGTCTTCTGATTTTTTTTTCTCCTTCTTGTATCAAGTCATTGTCAGCTTTTCCTCCTGTCCATTCTTAGAATTCCTGCCAAGTCCCATTCTTACCTTTCTTCCTTTCTGGAAGTAATTATTCTTAATTATTCCTCCTTTCATCGTCAAGGCTGCACGGACAATGGGGCCCTATCTCCTGCCTCCTTAGGTGAACAGAGGTCTGTTGAAGCCGGAAGGCGGGGCGTGCTCTGGGCCCTGGTGAGCTCGCTGTCTTAATGGGAAAGGATTCCTTACGAGACCATTGGCACAGACTCGGGAAGCTACTGAGAATGCTGGTGTGTGCTGGACGCAGGGTGTTCTCTGTGGCCAGTGTGCAGGGTGTGAGCAGGTGGGGAGGGCAGAGGTGAGGTCCGAGTGAGAGTAGATGGGAACACCTTCTCCAGGAGAAGGGGGAACTTAAGGACTTTCCTCTTGGGAACAAGGGAACCACGGGATGCTTGCTCTCAGCACATGATGTGACCGCACCCTGAGTTAGACACTTGCTCCCTGTGGGAGGTGGAAGGATCTAAGGTAAAGCTTCTGCAGAGTGGGGATGAGAGGACCCGGGCTCGTGGGATGAGAGGGGTGGAAGGAGTGAGACCCTTGGCGCTGCGTAGGTGGCTCTGTCTTGGAGAAATGGGGAGGAAACAGCTACAGCAGATGAACATGAGGTGTCTGGCGGGAGTCCCTGGCTGGGTGTGGACGCTCTAAGCGGGAGAGAGCAGGCCCAGCAGCAGGTGTGGGAAAGGAAGGAGCATGGAAACAGTGTTGTCAGTGAAACCACACAGTCTGCCCTCCTCTCCCACTTTCTAAACGAGTCTGTTGCTCCTTGGGTACCACAGAGTCTTCTTACACATGATTATGTACTGTTTATCTCACACTATTCCAAAATGATCTGACAGCCTTGTTTGGCTGATCATTTAGTATCTGCTTACTGTTCATTTCTCACATTTAAACCTCTACAGAGCAGGGACCATGTCTTCTGCTACTTGTGTGGCCCCTGGTCTGGGATCTGTCCCACTGATAGTAGCTCGGCCAATGCCAAACTTCCTTGGTGCCGTCTTGCTGGATTCCTGTGGGTCCGGCGGCGGGTCCTGCCCTGAGTGCGCCCTGTCCCACATGCTTCTTCCTGTGTGTCCCCGCGGCCGCCGTTTTCTTTCCCTGCCTTTATAAACATTTGTCCCCTTTTTTGAGGATTGAGAAAACCAACCCGAACAGGTTTGTGTGATAGGGTCTGGTATTGTAAGTAGAATGACATATGATGAAACCATTTACCGTAAGCTAATTGCTACAGCAAGAGTTGAGTTCCTGTGGCATCTCATCAACCTTATAACAAAACTCTGTTGAGAAGCCTGCTGTATCATCATCAGAAGAAGTATGCTACTTTGAGAAAAAAGTGCCTGGTCATAATACAGTGTCATTGCTCTTCTGTCATACTCCCCTTAAGTTTGCTACATTTCACTTTAGCCAGAAACTTGATAGGAAGTGACTACGTGAGCAAAAACAGATGATCCAGCTAAAACAAATGAGGATTATAGGTTTAAACCGAGGCCATTGTCAAATGGATGAAGAGTTGAACTGCTCACTGGCTCCAGAGGGCACTAGATCATAGGATTCTGAAGTTGCTCCCTGGTGGCATTTAGATTTAGGCTTGTCATTGTCTTCGGAAAGGTGTTTTGTCTGTGTTGCCATCCTCCGGATAGAAAGGGCCACACTTAAGAAACAGTGCTTGTCTTCTGACTCCGGAGGACACTGAAGGCCCCTCGCCATGTGACCCCGTGCCCCTGGCCCGTGTTCTGTTATCTGAGTGATGCCATCCTGGGCTTTCCTCGACCCTGCTGAAAACACTCTGGTCTTTCTGAGTTTAGTGCAGCTACTCAGTGTTCTCACGGAATCCACTTCCCAGCCACCCCTCGCTTTGTGGGGTAGAATTAAGGGTGTGCTTCTCTTAGCCTGGTACAGATGACAGGGTTCTGGTGCACTCAGGGCTGGGGCCGAGGGGTCCGGCTGGCTAGTCTCACATGACCGGGTCAGTGAGACTTGACACTGGACCCCCCAGGCCATTTTTGCTCAGCCTATTGCTGGGAAATATTTAATGTCAATGAGATGCATTTTTAGTGTGAGAGATACCTCCTCTTTCAAAGTAAGAAAAGCAATACATATATATATATTTTAATTGAAAGGTGTGTATGAGGAAATGGAAATCCCCCAAGCCATAAAGATGAGGTGTTCTTCTCCCCAAAGATAATGACTATTCATAATTTGCATAACTTTCTTCCAGAAAGACAGTAATTTGGGCAGTCTGGATGTTTACTGCTTGTTCTGCTGTTACTAGGTCATTTTCTGACTTTTGGGTCAGGCTGGGCCTGCAGGTTGGTGGGTTTGTGCCCGTGCCAGTCATGGAGAGAGGGTGTGGTGTTGGGTTCTATGAAAAGATGTCACCTTATACACTGAATGAGATCAAGGAGGTGACATGGCTTTGCAGAGTCCCTGGAATGGAGTGGAAAGGCCCCGTGAATGTCCTCAGATGTTCTGTGATGTGGCGTCTGTTTTATTCCCTTCTGCGCCTCCTCAGCTCGGAGGAAGCCTGCTGAGGTCCCTGCTGTTCTCACACAGTGAGCGTGGGGACTTCCAAACCAGACCTGTTGCAAGAGCTTTTCACCAGTCTCCTGGGAGCTTAGATCCCAGCTTTTCGGAGAGACTGGCTTTGGTCAGGTTACATAATCCAGGGATATTTTTTGGACCTTTTCAGGTAATTTGATGAACAAAATGACCTGTCACCCCAGAAAAATCGCATGTATGCAAAAAAATTTTCATGTTTAATTCTGGGGTCTCCAACTGCATACTTCTAAGGCATCAGTTCCTTTATCTGTACAAGGAGGAGTACTTGTGCACATTTTGGGGGTCTGTCTGTCCCATTGATTCTCATGACAGTTGAGACAAGGCACATGAACGTGTCCTGCTCACCTGAAATTTGGCACAGAGCCGATGCAGGTTTCTTCTGACCCTCCCTCTCTCCCCTTCTCACCTCCTCCCCTCCCCCTCCCTCTCTCCCCTTCTCACTTCCTCCCCTCCCCCTCCCTCTCCCCTTCTCACCTCCTCCCCTCCCCCTCCCTCTCCCCTTCTCACCTCCTCCCCTTCCCCTCCCTCTCTCCCCTTCTCACCTCCTCCCCTCCCCCTCCCTCTCTCCCCTTCTCACCTCCTCCCCTTCCCCTCCCTCTCTCCCCTTCTCACCTCCTCCCCTCCCCCTCCCTCTCTCCCCTTCTCACCTCCTCCCTCCCCTCCCTCCCTCTCTCCCCTTCTCACCTCCTCCCCTCCCCCTCCCTCTCTCCCCTTCTCACCTCCTCCCCTCCCTCCCTCTCTCCCCTTCTCACCTCCTCCCCTCCCCCTCCCTCTCTTCACCTTCTCACTTCCTCCCCTCCCCTTCCCTCTTCCCCCTCCCTCTCACCTCCTCCCCTCCCTCTCCTCCCACCCCCTCCCTCCCCCTCTCCCCCTTTCCCTTTTCCCCCTCCCCCTCCCCTCCCTCTCTCCCCTCCCCCTCTCCCTTTTTCCCACCCCCTCTCCTTCTCTTCCCCCTCTCCCTTCTCTCCCCTCTTCATCCCCCCTCTCCCAGACACCCGTGCCTTGGCCTGCACACTTTTGCCAAGGGAGAAAAGTTAGTCTCATTTCAGTTTTGAATCATTTGTCAGGCTAGAGCCCTGCCAGATTTTCATTTTCTCTGTCCACAATGATTCCTTTGTCGTCCCCTCCCGGCTGCCACGGTGGGCATCTCCCGGCTGGAAGCGTGGCACTATCATGTGGCCCGCAACTGCGGCACACGCGTCTCCTTCCCGAGGGAGGGGTCCGGGGCTGGTTGAGCTCAGGAGCCCCCGATCTCTCTCTCCCACCTGCGGCCGTCCCGGAGGTACACAGGTGCACGGAGCCTTCGAGGTGGCAGGCGTTTCCTCTGCCCTCGAGAGCCAGGGAGGCCTCGCCCCACAGCTCATGCTCCACACAAGCACTGGGGGCAGAACTGTGCTTTTTGACCCACAGGGAACATGGCTGCACCACAAGGTGGAGACACTGGGCAGATACTGGCGCCTCGGTCAGGGGCAGAATCGGCGAGAGCCGGCCTTGCCGGTGGAAACACTCGTTTGTTATGGGCTGGAGGTGACCCTGATGACCGTGTGGACGGACTCCTTGGCCAGTGATGGGCAACAACAGGAGGCTCCCCCTTCATCCCAACAGCAAAACGCTGGCCTCGCTTTCTGTTTTGGAGACTGGGGTCGTGACTCCCGCCCCTGCACTGGCACGCAGGGTTGGGACCAGGTCCGAGCTCATTACTGGTGTTCACTAGAGGGCAGCCGAGCACTGGTGCTGACACAAGGCTGATGGCCCCGGTGTCTGAGCTGGCCACCTTCATGGGGACGGCTGTATCTGAAGCTCCCATGGACTCACTCAGGACCGAGTGGGCTTGTTTATCAAGTGAGAACTCACCTGGGTTACGGGCTGGGACGGCACAGATGCCTTCTCCCCTTGGTCTCCTCTCCCTCTAGCCTGCCTGGCCCTTGGTCTTGTCCTTTGGTCCCAGCGCTGCCTGGTCCGTGACAGTCACCTCTCTATACTTGTGGGACTCCCTTCTCATCCCAGGTTCATTTCAAGAATGTAAAAACTCTCTTAGGTTTTTATGCTAATGTTCCAGCTTCTCTTTAAAATAATTCATTAAGGTTGTTCAGCTGGCTGTCGCTAGCCTGAGGAAGGAATGGAGATCCCACTTTTTAAAATATTCTAGTGGGTAGAGGAACGCCTCCCGCCCCTCACGCCTGCTCGGGCTGTCCCGGCAGGAAATGCGCCGACCCGCGACGTCGCTCACGTCCTGCAGGATGCTAGGAGCCTGTCACTTTTCAGTTGGCACCATCACAACTTCCACATGGATCCCCACTTCCACTGGAATGTTCTAGGCGCCATCTCCAAACCTGGACCGTCTGGATGTTTCCAGATAGCTTGCCAGGAGGTTGAAGGATGGCTTCCGTTCTTGGTTCAGATTCTGATTCTGCCACATTTGGTGGAACTGGCGTTGGTAGTCGGAATGTGCCCCACCAGCCTGACTCAGTGACATTGATAGCTATGCGGGGAGCCCCAGGGGAATGTGGGCCATTTGAGAGGTCATCTGCCTCTGCCAACATGATTCGGCATTTCCTTCACAGGTTTATAAAAACATTTCAAAGCTCTATGTGTATCTTCTGATGCATGACACTCTGGTGCCAAGATATAATGCTTAAGGCACCAGAGTAGGCACGGAAGTACTTTTTCATCTTCTCAAGATGTGAGGCAAACACCCCCTCACAACTACAAACAGGTACACGGGAGCTGCTGACTGGCGCAGTCATGTTTGTATGTGTGCCTCTGTGTTTTCTCATGTGTATTTAATGAAGCTTCCTCTGTGCCAGATATCTTCAAAGCCCTGGGGACAGGGTGGTGAAGATAGGGTAGTAGGCTGAGGGCCTAGCTGGTGCAAAGGCCCTGGGGCAGGAGGAAGACCTGTGCAGCTGGTGTGTACTAGGGAGGAGAGAGGCAGGTGGCATAGCTCACTAGACTTACCCTTGTAATCAGGGTCCTAAGTTGGGGGGTTGAAAGCTGTGGGGGGGAGGAGTTCAGAAGTGACCCGACGTGACCAGACCTGCCTCTAGGTTGCATGGTGCACAATTCGTCACGCATGGCAGTCCTCACAGAGCTTACTGTCTCAGGGAGTGGAAGACACAGAATAGTTACATCTATTCTTGTGTGACATTTTAAAGTCACGTGGACTTTCCCATTCTTGTGTCTCTTGCATCTCAGAGGTTTCACTTTCCAAGGCAGGACTTTTCTGTGATATATTCTTCCAGTCCTGGGCTTTGGTTGGCAGGCAGGCATCTGGGGCTTCTTTTGGGGGTGTCCGCATCTGACTTGCTGTCTGTCCTCATCCTGGGGGTTAGGTTCACTTTGCACTGTCACCAGTGTGAGGGTTTCCACCAGACGCTTAGAGGAAAGACCTAGCGCCCCTTCACCTTGGCCGATCGCCTTCCTAGAGCGCTTTCAATATGCAGAAGGGGGACGTGCCGCATGACAAACAGTCTACAGCATCGCAGCCCTGCGGCTTAGGGAACACGAGGCACCGGGGTGCTTCCAGAAGAGAGAGAGCTGCAGACACAGCACAGAGGACACATGTGTCAGCCAGCTGGACGGTGGGGTAGAGACTCATAGATGCAGGGGAAAGGGAAGCTGCAAGAGAACGGCCCAGACTGACAGACATGCTGCCATTGACCAGGTAATAGAAGATGAGAAAAAGTGGTCCAGGGTGTGTTCGTAACTCGGGAAAACCCTGAGAGGTGGTAAAGGCAACTTTGTGTGCTCGCGTGCGCGCGCGCTCGCTTTCTCTCTCTCTCTCTCAGACAAGGGGAGAATTTTTGAGAGATGTCATTGGAACAGCCAAGCTTGGGCAGAGGCCTGGAATGGAAGGGCCACTGAGGATTTAGCCACGTCCTGCCCTGTTCCTGAGGGACATGCACAGGTGGCAGCTCTAGAGATGACGTCACAGCTTGTAAATGATGAAGAAAGTGGAGAGGGACAAGTTTTTTTTTGTTTTGTCTTTTTATAGAGACAGAGTGAGAGTCAGAGGGATAGATAGGGACAGACAGGAACGGAGAGAGATGAGAAGCATCAATCATCAGTTTTTCGTTGTGACACCTTAGTTGTTCATTGATTGCTTTCTCATATGTGCCTTGACTGCGGGCCTTCAGCAGACCGAGTAACCCCTTGCTCGAGCCAGCAACCTTGGGTCCAAGCTGGCGAGCTTTGCTCAAGCCAGATGAGCCCGCGCTCAAGCCGGGTGACCTCAGGGTCTTGAACCTGGGTCCTCAGCATCCCAGTCCGATGTTCTATCCACTGCGCCACCACCACCTGGTCAGGTGAGAGGGACAAGTTTTGATGTTTGCTAAATGATGAAAGGAAAGGGGGAGAAAATTGCCCTTGCACAGTTTTTCGTAGTTGTCAAGTGTGTGGCTTGGCAGCCTCCCACGGACAAATGCAGGCCTTCGGAATAGGACACCTGACAAAACAGGAAGGGGATGTCCGTGCACCGTCTGGGACCCTCTTCTAACAGCCGGCCAGAACGGGCCCCATGTTTTCCTCCCGGCTCTGCACAGGAAGATGTTCTGGCTGGGAATCTGAATCTATTAAAAATAATCAGCGACGAGACTGGTACTATTTATTTAAGTGTGGAACGCCAAGAGGGAGGCCTGGGTGGAGGAGGGGATGCTACGCCCTAGTTGCCAGGGACTGTTTTCCTTCCCAGCCATACGTCCATCACAGCAGAGAGGCACGGGAGTGGGAACTCTCCACCCTTCAGAGACCCCCCATGTCACCTCCTTTAAGCTGCTCTTCTTGATTTTTACTATCACCCATTTCTGTCAAACAGCCTGAGTCTCGTGTTGTGGGGGCCCAGCTTTAGTCTGTTAACACCCTTGGAATTGGGTCCTCCCTAAATAAACTCTGCCGACTTCAGGAATACGAACCAAGAGCAGCCCGACGGATGTGTTCTTGTGTCCAGAACCGGAAGTGGCCACAACAAACCAGTCCATTTTCTCTTAACCAGTGCCCTGGCGCATTCTTGCTTAGCAGGGCAGTTCTTTGCAGACTGAAAAATGGTGTCAGTAAAACTGATTTTTTACCCTGAACTCCCTTGTTTCTAGTAAAGGCCGTGAGCTTGAGCCTGTGGTTTCTTCTGTTGTGATTCACGTGAAGTTGAAGCTATATATATATATATATATATATATTTGTATTTTTCTGAAGCTGGAAACGGGGAGAGACAGTCAGACAGACTCCCACATGCCCACCAGGTGCGATGCTCTGCCCACCAGGGGGCGATGCTCTGCCCCTCCGGGGCGTCGCTCTGCAGCGACCAGAGCCACTCTAGCGCCTGGGGCAGAGGCCAAGGAGCCATCCCCAGCGCCCGGGCCATCTTTGCTCCCACGAAGCCTCGGCTGCGGGAGGGGAAGAGAGAGACAGAGAGGAAGGAGGGGGGGCGGTGGAGAAGCAAATGGACGCTTCTCCTATGTGCCCTGGCTGGGAATCGAACCCGGGTCCCCCGCACGCCAGGCCAACGCTCTACTGCTGAGCCAACTGGCCAGGGCCTGAAGCTAT
Organism: Saccopteryx bilineata; assembly: GCF_036850765.1. Taxonomy (NCBI): domain Eukaryota; kingdom Metazoa; phylum Chordata; class Mammalia; order Chiroptera; family Emballonuridae; genus Saccopteryx; species Saccopteryx bilineata. The sequence goes on from NC_089498.1 coordinate 21,616,086, forward strand.
ATTTTAAGTTCCCTCTATGTTTTAATGTCCCTCAGCAGGAGACAGAAGAAGGTGGCATCTTGTAGATGGACCAACAGATTTCCAGAGATTTTGTTTTGTTTTGTTTTGTTTTCATCACGACTGTAAAAGGGAAGTTGGAGAGAGAAAGCTGAGGTAGTGATGGGGTTGGGATTTCCTCTTTTGCCCCGATGTGTGGCCTCACTGAGGTGACAATGGTTGTCCCAGAAATCCACACCCACGGACAGCCGTCTGCCCCATTCCTGCCCACAGAGAATGGAACCCAGAGACCTCTCCTGCCCTCCGAATATGGAGAGAGTGGTTGAGTTGGAGAGAGGGACAGATCAAGAGGATTGGTGTTCATCTGAGTTGAGTATTTCCGGAGAGAGTAAGTCAGCGACATCTTTTTGGTAGACGTGTCCTTCTGTGGATTGCTTAAAAAAAAAGAGAGAGAAAGTGAGAGATGAAAGTTCGGTTCTCATTTTGGAAACATGAAGTTCTGTTGCCTAGTGGGAGGGGTCCAGTCATCGTGAAGAGGGCTCGCAGAGGCACAGAGGGAAGCCAGCAGGGACAGGGTGTGGAGGGAGCCTGGGACTGCCCCTGCAGTGGCCCGCCCAGCCTGCCTGCCCGCCTGGTGGGCGCGGGAGCGGAGTGGAGAGAGCAGGCAGAGGTTGAAGCTGATCTCGGCCTTGCTTTCCAGAGTCGTCCTCTGAACCTGCCCTGGTGTGGGTCGGCCTGGAGCTGAACAGGAGGCGCGGCCAGCTTTGCAGAGGGGAAGCCTGCCCTGGTGGTGGAGCAGGAGCCATGGCTGCCAGCGGCCCTGCCCTCTGCCTCGCCCAGGTTGCAGCAGCTCGAGCATAAATGGGGCAGCGTGTCCACATCTCTCCTTCCCACTGCACAAATTGGAAACGACTAACCTTGCCATATTTAGTGCAGTGCTAACGTCCACTCGCCTCTAAGGGGTAATCATGCAGGCATAAATTCGGAAAGTTGCTAAGCTATGAGCAGTCTTATGAGCATTAAAAGTGTCCTCTTTGCCAGAAAGGTCATTCATAACTTGGCTACCCTGCTGATGTACAGTCAGTGATATTGATTGATTAATGTATAAAAGCACCAGATCCATTTGCTTCTATGAACGAGAATAAAGTGCAGTTGACTCTCTCTTTATTTTCACCTCATCCTTTGTTTGAAGGACATTCTTTCCCCTTCTTTTTGTTTTGCTGGCTAGGTTTAAGGGGGTTACAAAAAGCCAGTTTCTGCCAAGTAATGTGTTCACAAAGGGAACATTGATTCACATCAGTGTCGCTTGAATTACCCTTAAAGGTTTGCCAAGGAGTTGCTCTTACATTAACCTTCTGTTCGCAAAGGAAGAAATAAATAAGTTATAAAGTCAAACTCGTTGCTTTGCATTTTAGTTTTGGACTTGATCTAAAATAATTTCTTTTGTGACTGATTGTGATGAAAGGTATTATGCGGAAAGTCCCTGGATGGCTTTGGGGGGTACCGGGCGGGGGCACAAAGGGAAGGAGCCTTCTCCCCACCCCCCGCCGCTGGAGCCCCCTGGGTACCAGATCACAGAGGAGCGCTGGATTTACTTCCAGCGCAGAGATTAGTTCTGATTGGCTGCCTCACATTCAGGCGGAGGAGCTTTGGTCCCCTTTCCTTGCTCTCGTAGGCAGTTCACAAAATCAGATGGTTGAAACAGCTAGATGAAAAAACCTTCCTTTGTCTGTAAGATGAAGCATTCTGGTGGGGAAGGCAACTTTGCTTTTTTAGCTCCGCTGGAATGAATGCGTTGTGCAGCCTTCAGACTCATCCTCAAATTTCCCAGACCTTTATAGACCTAGCAGGGCGGTAGCATGAAGTGTTGGGGAAAAAAAGAATCCCTCTGCTTTTTTTTTTTTAATCTCAAATTCAGTTTGTTTATTCTTGTTTTAATTTTCCCATTATCTAGGTAGTCTGAAAGTCTGAAGAATTTCCTAATCTTGAAAAACCAAAATTGTGTTGGTGACTTGTAAACCTGTAGCATACTGATTACCCCATACTTTGGTGAGCCTTAGGTAGAATATGGGATGGAAGCATTTTGCCAACTAATGAGCTTTGTTACTAAGCTTTCTTTTGGTGTCTTGATGAGAAATGCCTAGATGAACCCAGTGCTAGGCAGGTATGAACTGGCAGTCAGTGTTACCTGACCGGCCATCTTGGATTATTTAGCATTTTCGATGGCCACTTCCACAGTTGGAAGCATTTCAAAACAGGGTTTCAAGCAGGCTGAGGAGCCAGAGGAATGTGGAATTATGGAACATAGGCTGCACGTAACTCCTGGGAGGTGCAGTGTGAAGCATCGCCTGCAGGTGTCAGTGTGGAGTTCTCCGTATTGGCTGTCTCCGAGGTGGAATGGATTTGAAAGCCTGGAAAAGAAAACTAGTCAATTCTGTCTGTTTTTACAAGAAAGGCCCTATTTGCTAAGTGAAATCTACTTTGCCAGGCCCAAGCTGTTCATTCAACAGAGTCCAGCAGAAGGTGGTCACTTTCTCTTAAGGCCAATGCAGATGCTAGAAGAGCCAGTCTGATGGCAGTTCGCAGCTCTCGGGAATGGTGAGTGTTGGAGGCCAAGAGCTACACAGGTGTTTTCTCTGTGCTTAGGAAGCATTAACACCTCAGTCTTCCCTAGGAAGCAAGGCCCTTGGGCTGATGTGCACCTTCCAACTGCCCTGGGCAGCCACCAGTTGGTATATTTTTAAAAACAAAACAAACAGTAGGTGAAAAAGTAAGTTCCTTTTTTTCCTTCCCCAACGTGGTTTGGGAGTTTGAAGATATCTAAGCTCCTCTGACTCCCTTCTTGTTAAAAGGGGCCTTTCAGTGAGCCTGCTGCATCCGTCTTGCGCTTTGTCAGAGAGGCAGTTCTTGACTTGGGGCATCGGAAGTCCCCCCACCATCATCCCTCACCCCTGCCAGGTTTACGTGGCGCTTGGAACAGTCTCCTCTGTTCAGCCACGAGGAGCACAGTGTCACCGATGCCATACGGCCTGACCACAGTGCAGGTGCTCATGTCCATCTCACTGGCTTCTCCTTCATTCTGGAACGAGGCAGGGGAACCCCAGGCAGACAGGTACAGTGTCTGGGTTTATACTTACATGTATGCTGTGTCATCAGTTTCTTTCCCTTCATAACAGCCGGAGCTCTAAGTGTTCACTGCCAAGCTCACCCCAAGATGCTGGTGAAGTGTTGGCCCATAAGGGGAGCCAAACTAACTTCACGTAATTATTTAATTAAAACCTTGGTTTTCTAATTGCAATCTAAACACACGCGCCTTTTGTTAATGAAAGGCAACCTCTGTGCTTGTGTTCTTGGGCACAGCGTTTTTCTCTCTCTTTTTTTTTTTTTTTTTTCCAATTTGACAATCAGCATTTAAGTTCCCACCCTGGGGTAGGTGGCGGGCGACGTTCCTGCCGTTGCGAGGATGTCCCGCACCTCCTCTCGTCAGCCCCTGTCAGTATCTCGTCGCGGCTGCGGCCGCCTTTCTGATTTCCTATTGCCACAAATCACATTCCTAAGCCCCCTCACCTGCCGGAGCAATCAGAAAGCCAGAGGAAACACCCCCCCCCCCCCCCCCGTTTCTCTGGTGTAAACATTATTTTCCATATTCCTGGTGCAGGAGTTGAAACGGAGAGATTTTAATGTTTGCTTTTTAAAGGAGAAAGCTTCCCTTGATTTCCAGAGAATCTTGGCACCTTTATGCCCCTCCTCCCTCTGCCGAGGTGATAGGAGCTGGCTCAGAGGATATATTGAGAATAAATCCATTTTCTTTCCCCCCCCCCTCTCTCTCTGCAGAATAAATTAGAATTTGCCTGATTTAATAAAATGGCTTCATCTCCCTGCCATCTTTCCCATCTCCAGAGTATTCCCTCCGCAGTGGCCTGCTCTTCTATAATGGATCTCAGCGCCATATCTCCTTATTACAGGCTAGTGGCTTCACATGCAGCGGCGTTCGCTCACGCTCTCACGCACACTGTTTCACACATGTGCATGCACGCCGGCTTTGGGGGATCCTGATGGCTGGAGGTGCGGAAGTTTGTCACCAGATCTCATTTTCCCCATTGTCAGGCGTGATGGTTATAATTAACGTAGGGGTCGGTGCAATTTGCCGGCCGTCTGCCATTAACCCAGCCTCCTGGAGTTGATGTGACCACAATGTAGAAGATGTTTTGGGGGGAAGGAGGGAGAGGTTGAAGATAGGGAATTGCAGCATAAATCTTCTCACTCTGCCCCAGCCCCTTTCTCTATCTAATTGGAACGTCTTTATCCCCGGGCATGGCAGACTAGTTCACTGTCTCCCCATTGCTCTCAGATGCACTGATGGGAGCTTGTTGTTTGAATTTGGAATGGTTTTTCCATTTGAACCAACACCCCCCCCCTTAAATTTGTATTTTAATTTCTATTTCCTAGGTTGATTTTTTTTCCCCCCTTTCCATTCTGACACTAATTATGCCAGCTGCATTGGGAGCCCTCACTGCTGGGAGGTACCCAGCTAAGTGTTAAGAAGGGTTTTAAAAACAGACTGAACTCTTTCCTAATGAGGCTCAATCGGGCTCTCCTCCGGGTGGTTTTGTTTTGCTGATCTGTCAGTTTTTCAAGGATTTAATTGCACTTTTTTTCGTATTAGTCTTTGAAATTGGCCTATACAATCCTGCTATAAAATAACATTTTAAAAAAGCAAAAAGTTAGTCGCTTTTGTCCCCCCCTACCCCCACCCCCACCCCTGCTTTTTTATTGTTTGGAAATTTCTCACTTTCATCCATCCAGAGCCATCTCCTTCCGGTCACTCTTGGGAGCTAGCGATGGGGAAACACCCAGAACGGGGGGAGGGGGGGTGACCGGCGGGGCCACGGGGAGCCTGGGTGTCCATGTCTTAAGCCTTCCACCTCGGGGGCCTCAGGAATGCAGCTCTGCTGAGGCCTCCCATTCCGACTTCGCGGTGGGGCGGGCCAGGGGGGCAAGGAGAGGCTCCCGCAGCCAGCCCGCGCTCCTGTGGGCATGGACGCGACCTGTTCCATCCAGTGGCACCAGGCCAGCTCCCGGCCTCCTGAGTCCTCAACCATGGGAGGTGAAGAGAAGAAAAGAGTCCAAAAGACAGAAGTTGCCAGGCAGGGGCGGGGGAGGAAGAAGGCCATATCCTTTATGCTATTATCTTTATGGCATAGAAAAACATGCTTGAAGCAATCAGCATGAAATTCTTAATTGCTTCGCTTACTTCTGCTCTCCTCCTGGGACAGATTGTGCAAATGCGGGAGCTGCCAGGTCCCTCATGTTAGCACACTGTCCCTGCTGCACACACTATTTTTAACTAGTGCTTTGTTTTGCAAAGATGCACGAAGCTTTCTTCTCTCTCTCTTTCTTCCTAAGGATGCTAATAAACAGCAGAGGCCATGAGGAGCTGCCCCGACAGCAGCCGGACCTTGCCAGGCTGTGCGCCGAGCTCTTTCCCCCGGCCACCCAGCCGTTTGCTTCCTCTTTGGATTTCTTCATCTCGCCCCTTTCCCCATGAGTTTTGGCTCAAAAAGTTTTCTCTCTCTCTCTCTCTTTTTTTTTTTTTTTTTTACTTTTGCCTCTGAATTTATCCTGTGAACACACCAATCTCCCTTTCCCTTCTCCCTGCTCTTCGAAGTCTGATCCGCCTGCCTCCTAGTCCTCTGTCTCCTGACGTCCCTCTTCATCTCTGTGATTTCCCGTCCCCTCTCGTGAGGATGCAAAACCCAGGAACCAGATCTCGGAGATTTCAAAATAAAATAAAAGTAAACTCTGCTTAAAAAACACTTTAGCAGGAAAGCCAGGCTAATTGTAAATCAATGGGTCTTAAAATGCAGCATCGATCTCCAGTTAGAAGTTTGAAGGGGAAAGCAGTAATTACTGCACCAGAAGGTAGTTTTTCCTCTTAGTAAGTTCTGGGCAGAAAGGAGGCTCATTAGGGCAGCACTTCGGAATCTGAGTAATTAGTTTAAAAAGTACTTTTGTGGTGTTATTCCCTTAGCTAGAAATTATTGGAGTCTTCACAGATTTATAGCTCAATTCTGATAAGATTTGATTTATTATTGTGTTTGGTGTGGAAGAACCTTGATACATAATCACCCAGGTGAAGATGCGGGGAGGCATGGATCCGAGTCTTGGGAGTTAAGAGTCTTTTTAGAGTGGGTGGGGCTTGATTCTCCAAAGATTCCCACTGTCCGCTGATAATATTGAATGTAGTCAACCTGTAGCCCCCGTGTGGCAGCCCTGTGAGACCACCCAAGGCTGGCCTGGTCCGCCCTCTGGGAGCAGGCATTCTCCTAGAGTTAAAGAGTTGATTTTCTTGCACAAGCGCATGTTGATAATGATGGTTCTATGACAGGGCTGCCTGTCACAGTCACGTCACCCAAGGTAGGTCTGCTGGAGAGTTAAGTTCCACACGGGCAGCAAACGTGTACTTCTTACCCAGTTGCAGTCACAGTGCCAGGAACCCGGTAGGCCCACCTTCATAGATTTCAGTTTCACGACTTAGCAAATAGTAAATGGTCCCACAGACTACAACTCATTTCTGTCTTAGAGAGCGAGCGCTAAGCTCTGGTCCTTGGGGAAGAAAAACACCGTGGAAAGCTTTCTGTCTGGTCAGACTGATCAGACCAAGGACAGTGGCCCTTCCGGACGTTCGCCATTGCAGACGAAGCAAGCAGCCCTGTTCTAGAGGGAGGGGTTGTGCTTCCATAGGAAGTTGTCGGGAGACTGTTCGCCTTCGGTTTTTGTGCTTTAAAGAAAATATACAACCTAAAACGGTGCTTCTCTGTCAACTATAACCTTACCTCCGTAGGACAGCTCTCTTCACCCCGGCACCTCATCTTTCGTGCGTCAGGGTAGTGTGAGTAGTAGGTAAATAGACGCAGGAGTGTTTTGTTCATTTACAGTTGTGAGTTTGTGATTACCTTACCTGACACGTTAGACCAGTGGTCCCCAACCTTTTTTGGGGCCACGGACTGGTTTAATATCAGAAAATATTTTCACAGACTGGCCTTTAGGGTGGGACGGATAAATGTATCACGTGACCGAGACAAGCGTCAAGAGTGAGTCTTAGACTGATGTAACAGAGGGAATCTGGTCATTTTTTAAAAATAAAACATTGTTCAGACTTAAATAAAATGAAATAATATGTTACTTATTCTTTCTCTTTGGACCAGTACCAAATGGCCTACAGACCGGTACCGGTCCACGACCTGGGGGTTGGGGACCACTGCGTTAGGGTATCCATGCTGCTTCTAATTCTGAAGACTGGACTCCACTTTAATCTAGAAGTAAACATCGGCTGGAACTGTGGCTTGTAAACTTTTTTATCAGCGGAGCCCTGTTTTTTCTGAACAGTGAAATTAAATTTGAACTCAATACATAAATAATTTTTAAACCTTTAAAGTACTGTTATTTTAAAAGTCCAAACGCATAACCTTAGCATACCAAAAGACAAGAATAGAGCAGAGTTGATCAACATTTTGATCAGAATTGAGTTATGGAAAGTAATTAAATGGTATGGACTTTAAGCTTCTGCTTTGTTTGTATATTTTGGTTTGGTCCTGTTATTATACACATCCTCACTCCTGTGTAAAGCAATTCCAAATGACAAGGGTGTGTATGTAGAGGATACCTTGCAATCTCAGGAAAGTTTTCCACGAAGCAGAAATGGCAGTTGTTTAACTCTGAAGTCTACACAAAAACTAGTGAGCTTGACTATTCACATTAATGCTATGACCTCCAGTGTGTTCAAATTTTTTTTTTTGGCCGTATAGCTCCTGTAAGTATGCTTTATGATTATAGCATTTAATAGTAATAATTTAATAACCATTTTAAAATAAAGTTGGAATCAAAATCTGCGGCAGGCACTCCTGCTGCACTGCGGGGTCCCCCAGAGAGTGGTTCAGACACCATGGCCCTGTGGGAACTTCACCCTAGCAGTGCCACCGGCTGTGCTTGCTGGGAAAATCAGCATGGTGTGGAGTGTCTGAGGAAGGGCCCCTTGTCTGCCTTTCTTCTCATCACCCACATCGGGGACCACTGCCTACAATGTGCAGCTTTACTCTGTTCCACGTGAACGGTGACGTTACAAGTGGCGGAGGTCTCGGCCTCCCCAGAGACTTCTTGCCCCCCCCCCCCCCGCTACCTGTCAGTCTCTGTCCTGAGACACCGTCGCCTGGCTGGGCCATCCTTCTCTGTCCCCCACCTTTGGTCTGTTCAGGACGCGCCCCTGTCCTGTGGATATGGAAGTACTAATGGTCCACGTGGAAAAAATGTCACTTTCTGTTTATAAATGAGAGGAAATATTTCTACTGTTTATTCTAGAAGCCCCGAGAGGTGCTTTTAAACAGTGAGAATCGTGTCCTGGAGCCATGGCCACTGCGGCCTCCCGGGCGCTGTCCCTGCTCCACCGGAAGCTGCATCCGTCCCCACTCGCCGTCTGCCTCCCACCAGCGCTGGTTGCCTGCGCCCCCTCTCCTCGAGTTAGATGCTCGTGCTGCTTGCAGAGTTTATTAATAGCACTAGCACCACACGGAGTGGAGTAGTGATTTTCTTCCCTTTTAAAATTTAACTTATTTTTGGCTTCTAGAAACAAATCTGGAATAATATTTCAAACTGCTTCCTTTTGGGGTAAGCGCCGGTTAATGCTTTTGAAGCATGCCGTGAGGGGCCAGGCATTTGCCGCCCACCCTCCGGAAAGCTGTAGGCATATCAGCTCATCCCCTTTGGGCCGACGTGAACGCCCTGGTGCTCACTAGCCATCGGTAGAGTCCCGCTCTAGAGCCTCGCTTCTGTGGACCCACGCCCCAGTGCCTGTCCCTGTCCCTGTCCCCAGGCCTTCTCCGAGACAGCCTACTTAAAGACACAGTGCTGTGCAGGGCAGAGTTCTGCCAACACTGACTGGGTATCAGGTGCTGCTGGAACGATTTACTGTAGGCGTTTCAACAGATGTTCAGATGCCACTTGTGTGCGTAAGTCTGCTGGTGGCGATAGTTGAGGCGGTTCGTTTCCCGTGCTGGAGCTCGGGGCTTAAGCTGGGCAGGCGGCGGGAGGGGTGGACGCCGTAAAGGGTGGCCAGCAGGTGTAGCTGTAACTGGATTGTGAGGCTGGGGGTTCTGGGACGTCTTCCCTGGGTGGGCAGTAGCCTGATGACTGTAGTTTGTGTTTTCCGGAGGGTCATCCATAGTCCAGGCTGGACACCATTATCATTTCTGGCAGTCCCTAATCTAGAAGCATCTCCTGATTCCTCCTGTCCCCCTGTTTGCTGTGACAGCCCCCAGACCCCTCGCCCCTTTCTCTCTGGGCAGTGTAGTCCGGTAGGGCAGCAGTTCAGCCACCACCAGTAGACGGGAAGGGTAGGTGTGACTCTCCTTGAGAGATGAGCCCCAAGTGGCGGACAGACCACCTGGAAGGCAGTTGAGAACCGGGAATTCTTTAAGTACAGGCATGCCTGACACGGCTCTGTCTTCTACCCCTGAACACCCAGGGAAGCGAATGGCAGCCGCTGGCCAGGCATTGATTGCATTAATTGATATGCCAATAAGAGAGCTTGTTACATCCGCCATTGGTTAGGAGGCCAGCTAACAAGTTCGTTGATCAATGGCACCAGTAAAGATTTCATCCATTAATGAGCGACGTGGTAATTAATGTTATCCATAAACCAATTAGCCTGGTTAGCTAATGTTCCCGTTCGTCTTGCCGAAAATAGGGTGGGCAGCCGCTCCATAGGTGTGGAGTTGGGTCTTCGAGCAGCAGCATGGGGTGTGAGCGAATCCAAGACTCTGCAGGGTTTATTCCAGATGGAGAAAGGGCAGAAAACACGGGGCTGTCAAGGCCCTGGCAGGGGAAGAAGGTGGGCAGGGTCCCTGCAGGGCCCCATGCAGGTGTGGCTGTGCCCCGCTGGTCCTCAGACCTGCTGGGGGGAGAGCGGGACACGCTTTTCTCTTTCCGCTCCTCTGGCTGTTCAGCTTTCCCACGTGAGTCTCTCAGGGGCTGTTAGGAGCCGTAATGGAATGACTGGGTTCCCGGGTCACTCCGGTCCCAGCTGGGTACGCTCTCCCTGGGGACAGCCCCGGCAGCGGCTCACACGCACTGTGCGCCCTGCTCTGCTCTGCTCTCCTGGCGGGCGGGCCCAGGCTCTTCTGGGAACCAGGCACGAGTGGTAGAGTAATTAACATCCCCCCGGCCCCCTGCCCTGGTATTTCATTAGGAAGAAAAATTTTGCTAGAAGAAAGAAGGAGAAACATGATTTGAAGCGTTGCCTTTTTCCTCCCCCCCTGGTTTTTTTTTTTTTTTTTTTTTTGAAATGACATCAGTGGGTTTTTTGCCAAGCATAACCTGGCAGCTGGTCGGCTCTGCCTGACTGCCTGAGATTTCTGGGGACCGCGCAGCTCGCCAGCTCCGGCCGTGGCAGCGTGCCAAGGTGACGTTCTGTGACTAAGCAGAAACGAGGGAGAGGGAGAGAGGGAGGAAGAAGGTATGTGTGGTTGGGGAAGCTGGGGGCGAGAGTGGTCCCGGGTCTGGGTGTGGCAAGGGGAGATGTGGAGGCGTGTCCTGGGGCACCAAGAGGGTGTGGTGTCTGGGGAACGCACTGGCAGGCCAGGGGTGTCCCTGTGGCAGCGGGTGTGGGGTGGGTGGAGGGCCAGTCCCACGGCCACAGCCACGGAGCCGGCCTGGCAGGTGGCTGCGGGGGTCTGGCTCAGGCAGGAACCCAGTGAGCCAAAGTGAAGGTGACAGCCCCAGGGCCTGAGACTATCGGGGAGGAGGCTTTTATCAGCATCAGGCCCACAACTCCTCGGCCCAGTTTCCTTTTGCATTGTTAGGTATTGACCCTCAGAGACCCCTTGTGGATTCCCTAATTGAAAATTAATACTAGATCAATGCCATGGGCAATTTGCATATTGATCATAAACAACTTTGAAGGCACCAAGTGTGCGGCAGATCAATAGGGCTCCTGAATAGGCTGCAGAGGGAGCACCTCCCAGTACAATGTACTCAGAGAAAGGTTAATGATTCGGGAAGTTCCTAACTGCTCAGCGCAGGGCCCGGCCCCACACCGCACCGCATCCGCAGGGCAATTAGGAGGGCCTGCGCGGCTGCGCCCGCCCCGTGCTGTGCCGGGAGGATGACTGCTGGCGTGAGGGAAGGGGGTGGCCAGGAGTGTTTTTACAGTTGCCTTTTTTGGTGATGGATGAAGTCTTGGGGCCGTTTATTCCGGGAAGCGTACTGTAAAAGGCAGCAGCCAAGTTCTGGCTCCAGCAAACGGTGCTGGCCCTCGCTCCCAAACACAGGTCTCCTAGTCAGTGGATGGAAGGGAAGGGAGTGGAGAGAGGTACATGGCCTCTCCTCTGCCCGCCTCCTCCTCAGGCTCCCATCACTGTGACCCACAATGGCGTTCCCTTGAAGCAGGCACGGGCTTGGCCTCTGCATCCTGTCCTGTTCAGCCCCCAGTTTCTGGCTTTTACCTCCTCGCCCGTCACCTCCACCACCACCCCCCTCATTCCTTCCTTCCTTGTTTCGGCTCTGGTTCTAGACATTGCCCTTCTGGTCTAGACCTGGGTGTCCCCTCAGACCCCCAGCAAGCCAGGAAGGGGTTCCTCCAGGCGCCTCCTTACCTGCCTCCTGCACTGAGTTTGTTCTCTTCAGGACTCCCCCTTTCTCTCCCTTTGGGCCTGGATCTTGTCCCCTGTCCGTACAGGTGCTCAGGGTTCATCCCCCAACACTTAACAACAAAACCCGGAACACTTGAGGGCTCTCCTGGAGTTTCCAGGGTGCTTTGGGATAGCTGGTCCTAGGATCCGGGCTAAACGCAGCACAGAGAGATCCGTCAGGCCTGTGTCCCTGCACCTCAGTGCCTGGCTACAGCCCCGAGGCAGTGGAGGCTGGTGGTGCCGGCCGCAGGGAGGCGTGTGTGTCACTAGGGGGAGACACCTCGTACGAAGTGGTGAGCAGAGCAGACTTCTTTCCAAAAAGCCCATTTAAGAAAAATAACATTCTCCACCTCCAAATTCATCTTGTACTAGGAAGAGCTGGTGTTCAGATAGCAGCCCTGCCAAGGCCATGTGGCTTTATTTGGCTACTAAGTTTGTGAAGCGCAGTGAAATTCACTTTTGTGGAAGGGCAGTCCAGTTTTGAAAAGGGACACACAACAGTGGGTCACAAATATGTAGGTTGGAACTGCAGCCCTTCTGAGCCCCGAGTCCTCTGCCCTGGTCCTGGGCTGACTCTTCAGTTTCTCAGGGAGGTGCTTTGGACCACAATGGTCAGATGGGCACTTTTGGTTTATGGCTGTCGGAAGTGTCCTTGTGTGGCCACATGGCCTGTGGCAAAGGATGCTCGGTGTTCCCCTTCCCCTCTTTGCTTTTCCTCACCTTGGGGTCAGCTCCCCACCCCCTGGGAAAGGCAGAGGCTCACAGAGATTTTATCTTTGATTTACATATTAGACACACATTTAGAGAAATGCAGTAGCCTTCTAGTGGGAAGCCCTCACACACACATCTCTCTGCTGCGGGGACGAGGAGGGACCACAGACCTGTCCCATATTATATATATGCTTACCAGGTAGGGTGGGGAGTCCAGGGCCTGTCTGCCCAGAGGAAGGGGTGCAGACGAGAGGTGCCGTGTTCCACTTTCCACAGAAGTCCCTCATGTGTGGCCAGTGCCAGTGGCCTGCTAGTGGCCTCTAAGGCCTGTAGGAACTCGCTCCCCAAGACCTGCCTGTGCTAGTCTCCAAGCCTTTCCCTTCTCTCTCCACTTCCTGTTCCTGCAGCCAGCCCTCCCACCCTGGCCCTACATTTGCTGGTCCTCTGCCTGGGAGACTCCATGGCTCACAGCCTCTGTCAGGTCTGTGTTCACATATCACTCTCCTGAGCTTCCCACAGGAAATCACTTCTGTGATTCCTTTTGTCCCCTGTCCCTGCTTATTGTCTTCCCTCATCAGCATCTGACGTACAGTGCGTTCATTTGTTCAGCTGCTTTTTGTCTGACTTACATCCACACCTTTCTCCCTAGCCCCGTCCCTTGAAAGCAGGGACTCTTCTTGTTCACAGCTGCATTGTCAGTGCCTAGAAGGGCGCTACGTGAATACATGGGTGCGTGGGCGGGCGGATGGGGGAGGGAGGGAGGGAGGAGCCATTAGGAGCATGGACCAGTCATTACCTGAGAGCTTTGTGACCTTTGCCAGTTATTTCACCTCCCTGAGATTCAGTGTCCTCGTCTGTGACATGGTGGGAATAACAATAGTATCTATTCAGTTGAGTGACGATTGCACACTACTACTACTGTTATTATTATTAGATAGGAACGACTCAAACAAATGGAGGCTTTCTTGTTGCCCAGTATTGGTTTTCGAGATCAAGGTCTTTGCGGTGCAGGCTGCCTGGGCAGGAGGAAAGGGGAGGAGCCAGCGTTTTGTACTGATAGCCCCCCTTTGCTAGTCGTTCCCTCCTCCTTTTTGTAATCAGGACATTTGTGCCTGAATCGAAGAAAATGCCGCTCAGGGCGTAGGCGCCCGGGGCGGATGGGTGACCTGACAGGGAGCGTGGGCGGAGGATCGGAAAGCCCCTGTCAGTGCGCTGTGGGCCGGGCGTGGCTGCAACCCGGCTGCCCAGCGGGCTGGCGCGGGGCGTCCCCGTGCATGGGATTGCTTCATTACGGAGCCTTTCATTGACTTGGCTGCATGTGCTGATGAACTGGGACTGGGGATAAGAGCACATAATTGAGGGAAATAAATTCCCAGCACAGGCCGGGCTGCAGCCAGGAGTGAGCGCCCACTTCCTCGCCGGCGTGTGAGAAGGGGTGGGGCTCTTTGTAGGAGTTCTCTTTTTGTTCCTTTCCTCCCAGACCCTCATGGGCACTGGCTGCAGGCCCAGTGGGCAGCGTCTCTCCGGACCTGCCTGTTCCCCCTGTTTGGAGCCGCGTTTCCAGAAGCAGGCCGCTTGCATTGGCATGTTACCCTCTTTCATCCACTCTGAGGGCTGGGGACCTACCAGGGCACCCTTTGTCCCCTCCACAGCCCTGTCCTTTCCCCTCATTCAGTCCATCTCCCTCTGTCCGTCTGTCCACCTTCAGTCCCGTGTGCACTCTCCGCGGAGATCTCCGTGAAGACAGAGGGCAGGCACTGGCGCTGCCCGCCATGATGGAAACGGCATTTCATTCATCTGGGAAATACGGCAGCGGAGGGTGGGCGAGCCTTCTGAGCGGTCCACTGCCGCTGGCTCCACGCGGGCCGGGCTCCCGGGTCCCAGCGCCACGAAGGTGCCACGAAGGTGGAGCCAGAGGTTCTGGAGAGAATTTAGGAACCAAAGTCATTTGCATGAAACTAAACCAAAAACCACCCAACCAGCCATATGGTTTAACCACCATACCAGAGAGAGAGAGAGAGAGAGAAAAGAAAAAGGAAAGGAATAAACAAAACAACCTGTCCTACTGCAGTGCGTTTTCTCAAAACGAGGAAATTAGTGGCTCAGGTCACCAGAGTATCTGAAGCTGGTCATTACTAATCAGTTGTTTATAGCAAAGAGATACTTTTTTTCTCCCCTAGTGTTTTCTGGGTCTTGAAAAGCCTTTCCCGGAACCCCGACTGGAGTTAGTGCGCACTGCGGGCTGGCGGGGCCGGGGGGCAGGTTGCCTCCGTTACAAAGAAGCGCCGCGGTGTGCAGGCGGAGGAGAAAGGGAATGGAGAGCCCTCACTTGACACCCTCTGACCTCCGCCGGTGGAGCTGAATGCTGGAGAGCCAGGACCGAAATTGCAGTCACTTTAGATTATTTGGAGCGAAGAGAGGCAGGGGAAAAAAGGGTCTGTTGACTACAGGAAGCTGAATTCTTCCTCTGCTGAAAAGCTTATTAGTGGAAGGGGAAAAAGCAATTACTTGCTCTAGCTGGTTCTCTGTGGTGGGGATTCGGGGCTGCGACAGCCCCTTGGACCTCACCCTGGATCCAGAACGTCTATGACAGGCACTGCCCCAAGCCATTTGGGACCGGTCCTTCTGGGATTTCTCCTTCCAGAAAGAGCAAGAGAGGAGTGTGAGTGTGTGTGTGTGTGTGTAAATATGAGGAGGGGGTTTGTCCTTGTCTTTAAACGTGATAGTATTTTAGGGGTACCATGTTGGCCCCGAGAAAGTTATCGGGTACTACATGCCTGGGAGCGTGGATATCTGGGTCCCTAAGGGCTGGTGTTCGGTTGGTTCTGGTTTTGGTGAACCCCTTTTTTTATTGCTGCTATAGCTTTTGTCTCAAAGTGTGAAGAAAAAGTAGACATTGCTTTGAACAGCCATGGTGCCCCTTAGAATCCATGTGCCTCAATATCACAGCAGTGACGGAGGAACATCCCGGAGGAGCTGGGTCTGGGGAGCAGGGGCCGGGCTGCACCTTTCAGACTGCCCAGCGCTGCGTTCTCTGCTTGTCTGAGTGTGTTAGCGTCACCGTGACCACTTGTGCCTTCCATGGCAGGTGCCGCCTGCCCTCCTTCAGAGACCCTCTTTGGGGTCACCTCGTTGTGTGGCCTTAGAGCCCCACCCTTCTCCAGGCCCCGGTCTCCTCGTCTGTAAAATTGAGGTGCTAGTGGTCAGCTCCCCGCAATCCCTCAAAACAAAGGCCGATCGCCCTGGTCCCCAGTTTCCTGCACACAGCCTTCATTTCTCTTCCTCAGTCTATTTTTACTCGTGCTTATGCGTTTATGCCTTATTTTTGTTTGGGCTTCCCTGCCTATGTGACCGTGTTTGTATTTCTATCCTTTTCATTTTCCCCAAAACACAGAAATGTCTGATTTTGCCTCCTTAATTGTATCGAGCTAAATTTTACACAGATTTTTTTGCCCATCGACCCATTCGCCTTTGCTTGCTTATGTCTCCGTTTTCAAATTCTTCCTCTGTAAGCTCTGTTTTCTGTCTCTTCTATTTTCTTGGGACATCCTGTCCCCAAAGTTTTTAGTAATTGAGTCAATTCACAGACTCTTTCAGATAGAAATTGATGTGGGTTTTTTTTCTCTGCCATAATATTTATTTAATTTTATAATACACTCTTATCTCGGTGTTCTGTTTGTTTTAAAGTTTCTTATTGGTTACCGTCTAACCCCCACCCCCACCCCCACCCCCGTTTTTGTATTTGAAGATGTTGCTGGGGAAGGCAGGAGCCATTCTTTCCTTCATAATCATTGGGGAGCTCATCTTCCTTTGGCTTGTTTTCCTCCCTTCCTCACTGGTCATCTTGGCCTTCCAAAGTGGAGCCAAAGGTCTGGCGTGTTGCCAGTGTCCTTTCCTTATTCTGTCTCTGCTCGGGGTGCGTATTCGCTTAGAAAGAGTTGTCCACATTTGGAAGTCTGGAGAGGATTCTGACCTAAGGATTTCCCTGTCGATGCTTTCTAGTACTTTCTTCTGTTCCAAGATGCACACAGAGGAATTTAAACATCCAGAATTTTATTTTATTTTTTTTTATTGTAACTGTACTATCAAATTTCTACGGGTCCCTTATCCCTGCTGCCCCAAAGACCAGGTCTTTGTCACCAGGTCTTTGTCACCAGGTCTTTGTCACTGAGTTGCACTTCCTGTCCAGATCCTTGATGCCTTTCTCGTCCTGTGGCAACATGTCCTTCCTCCTTGGCTTCATTCATCAGTTCCTTTCAAATGTTCCCACTATGAGAGGAGATGGGTGTGAGCCTAGAATTTAAGTTCTTTTACTGGCTTGTTTGCCCTGAGGATCACGACTGTGTGTTTCTGTACCTTGAGATGTATCGCAGCATCAATTTGGGGTTGTGTCATGGGACGTATTGCTTTTCACGGGCTACCAGCCTGTTCTTAGGTCTGAGAAACCCCTTCTGGGGGGAAAGCTGAATAGTGCACTTAGGGTCCCGAGCTGGGTGGGGTCTGAAGAACAGTCAGCCGTTCTGGGGGTTCTGAGGAGGGGCTACTGTGGCTGAAGGCACGCTGAGGAGCAGGTGTGGTGGTGGCGGCCTTCTCTCACACCGTGGAAAAAGAATGCGTCATTGCACGGGGTGCAGCTTTTAAAAACACAGACGCTTTGTATTCAACCCCTGGCATCACTTGGGAAGTTTCTAAACAGGAGGGAGAAGATCCAAGAATGTGCATTCTCCCTTTGGGCACGGCACAGTGCACGAGGCGCGTGCGAAAGAGGACGACCGTGTAGCAGCCCTTGTGCTTTGTCCCCATTCGTGCAGGAAAGCTGAACGCAAACCTCTGGGTTTCCTCTGGACCTCAGCTTCCTGCTTCACTTTCTGTGCAATTTCCTAGGAAATGTCAACTGAAAACGCATTGCGTCTGCTGCCTGGTTGTTTCAGACTGAAGTGCATCTGGGGACTTGATGGTTTTGGAGAAAGGCCCAGTTTTTGACTTTCCACATGTAGACACATCCTTAAATGCCTCAGGGGTGACCATAAACGCTCCTGGCAGGGGCAGGCTCTTCACTGGGCAGTGAATGCGTCGTAGGCACCTGAAGGCTCCCCGGCGTGGCGTGGTGTGCGTGGAGGCGTAAGACTGTGTTCTGGGCCGCCCCCAGAACGGAGTGCATTCCTCGCCTCGCGTCCTGGAATGCGCAGTGCTGCTGCGTACGCAGGGACCGTTGTGCGTGCTTGGGTCTGGCCAACGGAGCAGTCTGGCTGCTGCTTTTCTGGGTGCAGTGCTGCCTGAGGTTGGCCTGATGTCTGTTTCCCAGATTTGGTTTGGAAAGTGTAAGCCTTTGTTTATGCTTTGTTTTTATGAATCAGCTTGTTTTGCCAGCTGTGCGTGTAAGTGGCTTATGATCATGCAAAATGGAGCTCATTGACAGTCAGTCCCTCACTCTCTATTCATGGGTGGGAGCAGACTCGTGCTTCTGCGTGCGCTCTGTGCTGCGCAGGGCTCAAGCTGTTTTCTCAACAGGCTAGAAGCCCTTCAGACACTGTGGGCAGAAGAGTGAGGCAACACACAGGCCAGGCATTTGAGTCCCTCGTTTGTGTGGCCGGGTGACTCAGGCCCCCGGAGTCATGGTTTCATTTTTCTCTGTTCTGTGTTATTCATTTTGATGGCTAGAAACAAAACGTTCACCCTTTTCTCTCTCAGCATGCTTGTTGGCATCTCTTCGCCCCAAACAGTCCGTCATCCCTTTGACATTGTCGAGTCGTGTCCTGCTAGGCCTGCCCGGCCGCCCCCCACCTCTCCTTCCCTCGCTCTCATTCCCGTACAGATCGCATCCATCAACCTTGACGTTCCCGTTACAAGAACCATCCCACAAGGTTTCACTCATACCCATTAGGTCCTAATCACCATAATCTAATATCATTTCTGATACATCCTGTTCATTTCCCATACACCTTCATTTGTATACAGATGCTTAAGTATACTTTACAGACCTGCCCTTTTTTTCATCCATGTGTTTCCAACGTTTTCCAATTAAAAATAAATTAGGAAACACATCATAGATTTTTTTTTTTTTTTTTTGGCATTAAGTGTAAGATGTTTCTCTGACAAGCCAAGTCAGTTTTGACTTAGAAGGTGAGACCATTCTTCTTTTATGGAAACTGTTATTTACAATCTTTCTATCACTCATGGGTGTTTATCTGCCGCATCTTCCCCCTCTGACCCTGGAACCCTGGCGGTGTTTATTTCAAGCAGGGTGTTATTGAAAGACAGATGTTCGTAGGGACTGCTCGGGCCTCACACCTGGAATGTTAAAAAGCTTTCAGGCAGATCTGTTTGGTTGAAAAATGTCCCTTTCTGTAGGGGGGTGGCTAGAGGGAAATGGCACCCCATCCTGGAAGCTTCCCTTCCCCACCGCCCACCGGGTCAGGAAACCGTGGTTACGACCGACCGACCGTCCACACTCCCTGGACGGCGCTTCCCGTCCCACCAGGTGGCTCATTCCGATGAGCCCGGGCAGGAGGCCCCCTTCCACCCACCCTGGCCTTTTCACCTGTGCCTATCGGCTGTTCTGTGGTAAAGACATTACCGTCCTCGCTGCCCCCTCCTCCCCTTTCCCAGCAGCAGGCTGAGTGCAATCATTATTTCTCTCCACCACTCTGTCTTTAACCCTTCTTGGTTTCAAGGGCCTTCTGTTTTGCATGCCTCTTCTTTCCAGAACATTCCAGTTCGGTGTGAGGTTAAACTGTGCGCAAAACACTGTTCGAAAGAAAGGGGGGAGAAGAGAAAGGGACTTGTCAGAATGCATTTGTTAGATCATGTTTTAAATGAAGTACAATTGAAGGTGGTTTTTGTCCAAAGAAAGGAAAAACCCTTGCAAATCCGCTGCGCTCCCCGAGAGCGCGCCTCCTTTGTCGTCGCCCTGACATTGAAGTGTAATTTTTCATGGTTATTTGGACTGGAAAATGGGGGAGGGGGGGGAGAAGGGGAGAGATGGGCCTGTGATTATTTCCCATAAATGACAACACAATCACATCACGCTCCGCTACAAACATGCTCGGGGAATGTGCCTTTTTCACATTTCATGTGTGAAAGTAACGGCGAGTCATGGCGGTGTGCGGCGACTGATCCCCATGGACCCCGCTCGCTCAGAGGACTGGGACGGAGCTGGGCGTCCTGTTCAGCGTGGATTCCGAAACCATTTCAGGGTCGGGTCTGTGTCTTATAGACTGGAACTCACAGCTTTCAGTTATTGAGAAAAAAAAATAATTTTTTTTTCCCTGTGAATAGCCACCAGGCGAGTCAGCGACATATTTAGTTCCCTTGTGCTTTGTTGCCTCACGTTTGCTTTTATCCTTTCTGCATTTCTGCAGGGGGCAACCCAGGGGCTTCTGCTAAGAACACAGATAAATGGAACTTGTTGCAATCCTGGCTCGAGGCGTTTCCTCCCTTTTTCTCCTCTCTTGACCCCCACCCACCCCCTTAATTCGAGCTCCGTTTTGACAAACTGTTCAAATGACCAAGTGGCCTTGCCCGGGAGAGGAAAAATGGCAGAGGCCGGCCCTCGCCACACCATGGCGGCATTTGTCACTGCTGGCTCTGGCGTTCTGTGCTGCTCGCACGCACGCACGCGGCGCAGCTCAGAGAGGGGCCCTCTCTCCTGGAGTCAGCGCAGACCGCATGGCCCCTCTGAACCTATGAAATGCTCTCCCCTGTCAATGCTCAAGTCAGAGGTACGGTTAAGCCGGAAGCAAACGGAGAGACTCCCCGAGGAGGATGTTCTTGTCCGGCTGACCTGGCTTTAGCCAGCCGGGGCTGAGCACGCGGCTGCAGCCTTCCCAGGCTTTCTCTTGCTGCACAATCCCCATTTTTCTTGTTTCTATAAACAGTGGCAAGATCTTCAAATATACAAAAGCATAAACGGTCTCTATTCTCCAATTAGTCATTTTAATAATAACCGGAGTTGCCTTCAGAGGGTTGATTCTTTGAGCCTGGTGCCAAAGCCGGGGTTGGCGGAGTGGGGGCGGGGGAAGGAGGTGGGGGCGGGGGCGGCCAGGGGGGCCGAGGTCCTCAGGGCAGGGGTTTCCTGCACAGCCCTGCCTGAGCCCCGTGGGAAGCTGGCAGGTCTCCACCGCCTTCCGGGCCCTGTCCCGAAAGTGCGGGCGCCCCTGCTCCGGGAGCGTTTAGTAGATGAGCACCTAGTAGTGAAGAGGTCACGTCAAGGATCCACGGTGAACAAGAACTTGTCACTGAGGGAAGGGCCTGTGTCTGATCTTTTACGTGTCCTCCACTTCCTCTCCTGCTCACGTCCTCTTACCTCTCAGGGGGACTGACGTCAGTTCTATAAACGTCATCTTTAAGAAGGCAGTTTTGTTTAAAACTACTGGTGAGCGGTTTGGGCCACATTTATATATAAAGCTACTGGGATGGGAAAATTCCCTGCAGAGCACCCAGAGGACCCCTGACCATTCACACCACCAGCTGGTAGAGGCAGATCCTTTGTAGGGTGGCCCAGCCTGGCAGAGCACTCGGAGAGGGTGAGAAAATGGAAGATGCCAAAGACAAGGGTGACCTGGAAGGGAGGCCTACCCCTCTCTCTCCTGTTCTCTGTCCCTCAGACCCAGTGCGAAGAAGCATCCCCAGGGAGAGAGGGGTCTGAGAGAGGCCTGGGCAAGCAGGGGTGCCGGCAGCCAGTGAGTCACCCACTGGAGAGCGTACCTTTCCCTGAGTGCCTTGGGCTCTGCTAGTGACCCGAATCCTAACGTCCCTACTGGAGAAGAAAAGGTTTCTTAACCCTGGGACGGTGGGAAAATACTACAGTTCTGATGAATAAGTGGTTGTTCCAGGCTCGGAGCCCCTGCCTGCTCCCTCCCCCCACACCCTTACTCTCAGCCTAACCCCTTCAGGGTCCCTGCCTAGACCGTGGAAGTTATATCTCAGAACGTCCCCTCACCAGTGTGGTTTTGGATCCTGGCCCCTTGTCCTGTGGTGTGGCATTATCTATGTCTTATTAAGATGTAGAAAACACAATGGATGAAGTTTATCAGCAATTAAAAGTCATATTCAGATGATTAACCCACAGAGATCTTCCAGGTGGATATGTAAGTTTCTAATACCATGCGGGTGCGTGAGAACATGCAACCACCTTTACCAACATGCCAAGTGTAAGGTGTGTTAAGAGAACAATGTGCATTTCAGGTAAGCCAAACTTCCTTGCTTTAAGGGAAAATTTCGGGGGCTGGGGTGTCAACCCAGAAAACCCCATCGCTTGAAGCTGCTGCACAGGCAGTCTTCCGCCAGGTTGTCAGGGCCGGAAAGACTCCCTGGAGTAAAAGCGTGGAATACGCATTTGAGAACGTGTGCAGAGTGGTTCTTGCACCCTGGATCTGGGTGTCACTGTGCAGTTGGGATACAGCCCAGGGCACACGAAGGAAGAATAGCACAGTTGGTGGCCCTCCCCTGTGGGTACAGCCACAAGCACGCCGCCCTTCACCTCTTCCTCGCTGGCTCTGAGAGCGAAGACAGGACCAGGGCCGAGGGCCCGGGAGCAGCAGGGCTGTCTGCCCACCAGTGTGCAGGCCAGACCCTGACCCAAGTGTCTGTTGTGGTAGAATTTCACTGCACTGGCTCTTCCTCTTAGCAGCCATCTTTTAAATTGTGGATTTGATTGGACCTGTATTTCCAAAATAAAGCATGCACATCCTGGAGACTATGTACAACCCTTAGAGGCTTCCTCAGGATGACAAAAGAAGTCCAGGAGCATTGGGCACGCTGGAGTTTCGGCCCTTGTTTTCCAGCTGTGCCAGCTAACTGTTCAAGAGGGCACCTGATTGGCCAGGGTGCCCTTCCTTGAGTCGGTAGCCGCAGAGGCCAGCGCCTGCCAGGAGTTACCGGAGCAAGAGGGAAGGACACACTCACGTGTTCATCCTGCTGCCCACCAGAGACCCCAGGCAGAGGTGGTGGCTGTCCTCTGTCCCTCCTGCTGGTCAGTGTGCCCAGCCTTTCCCTCCTGCTTCGGTGGTTGTCCTTGGTTAATTAGGTTGAAAATGGAAAAAGGAAAGGCTTTAACCCTATCTTCAAAGTAAGCAGATTGGTTATTTTGTTTTTCAAAGAAGAGGTCCCATATACAATTAAAACTTGTTTCTGGTAAACCTCATTCCAGGAAAGATGAGCTTTTAACAAAAGGCTTTTGACAGCTGCAGGCTATTTCATTTTTTTTAATGCCGAATGAAAAATCAATACATTTTTCTGGGTTATACATATTCAGAACAGGCCTGATATTTCCATTATAATGGAAAGTGGGTGTCTGTGCACATCTCGCCTGTCAGAGCTGCACCACCGCATTTTCCAAGCCACTGCTAAATATTTCAAACCTGATTTGATTGTGGTTCATGACAGCTAATGTTTCTCAGCTCTTGAGCCTGCCGACAGGCAAACGCACTTTATTTCAACCCCGCCCTCCAACATCACTCCCCCCACCCCACCCCGAAGGGAAAGAACAATTTCATTCTTCAGGGATCCAGTTTGGTGTATTATTTAAGTAATGCGATCGCCTAAGAGCTTTGGGTACAGACACTCTGATAGAAGAATTTCCAAATTTCTTTCACATTGCGGCATTAAGGGGGCTCTGTCAGTTTTGGGGGAAGGTTTGAATTAATCTACATTATCCTGTTAAGAGTTGGGAACAGAGGGACTAGTCTTAGTCATTGACTGACTCCCTTTCCTTCAAGTCTGTAAGCGATTTGTAAATAACACCCAAAGGACATGGTACTCGGTCCCAGTTATTTGATGGACAGTATCTTTTTTTTTTTTTTTAAGCAACTGGCAAGTTTTCTTGGATAACACGTTCAGGGAGCGTGCGCAGTGGGGGCGAGTGACAGACTGATGGTGCCACCTCTATTTTTGCTTCTGCCTGGTGCTTCTTCCACAACCTATTTCCAAATTGTTCAAAAAGCTGTTGAAAATCTCCATGGGGTCTCCAGTTGGCACAGCCACCTCCTTTAGAAGAAGTCACCGCAGATCAGGAAATCGTGCCATCCGTCTTCACCAGCACGCGAGACATAAGCTTGTTTAAGGGGACAGTTTGCATTGGTGGTAAGCAAAACCACCTGAAGGGAAGGGACACTTTCTGGACCCGGGGTATCATCACCCCCAAAACTGTAGCTGCCCTAGCAACGCTTCCCTTTTTGAATATATTTATCTGCTAAAATTCTTACACCCAAGGGCTCGGCCCTTAAACGGGAGGCACGAGTGACGTGAGCAGGTTGGGTCTGACCCGAGCGCTGTCTGGGAGAGAAGCCGGAGATGTGATGGACACAGGTTTTTTTAAAGCATCTTTATAGCCAGTTTTCCATGTAAGTTGAAGGCAGGCAGGACACCAGAAAGAACTCACAGTGATTCAAGGCTTGTTTTTATTTCCCCCAGCCCTTCGACATAAAAATACATCCAAATAGGTGGGGTGCCCTAGTTTGAGGGCGTCTGTGGGGAGTGTCCGTGGAGTAAGCTTCTGCAGAGGTTCTAAAGGAGCCTTCTCTGGAGTCTTTGAGAAAACAGACCTTCTGTCTGGGACATGCTGGGTCTGCTGCCCCCTGCCAAGAACAGGCAGGGCAGCGGGAGCACAGATGACCTTCTCACCCGGTTCCTGGCCGGGCCCTTGGGAAAGCATTCCTGGCGTGTCCCAAAATATTATTAAACTCTTTGGGGAGAAGATGGTTTTGACTTCTCTATTTCGGCATAAAAAAATGGTGTGGTGACTGTCGTATGTCTTGGTGAGGGAAAGCAACTCTGTCTTCTGAGGGAAAGACAGGATTTTCCAGATAAAACCAGATTGTCGGTCCATCAAGTCTTTACTTGTTCCCACCATCTGTCAGTAGCTGATATTATAGGGAAAAAATTGACTTCTGTCGTGACCCTGGCCGGTTGCCACTGACTTCGTTGGGGGGAAGTGCAGCCTGTGGTCTATGGGGAAAAACCTCCCCTCAGCTCGGTGTTCCACCAGCACGTGGGTATTAGATACACATTCCCGAAAGGAATGGGGGCGAGGCCACCAGCCCCAGGCGCTCAGCGTGGCTGCAGCTCTGTGTCTCAGAGCTGGAGGCCGTGGCATTCCTGGTTCCCACATGTTTCCAGTGCCGGGAGACCAGGCCCCCTCCTCTGCCCCCTGCTGTGGGTGCCCGAGGCCTTAGTGAGTAGGTTTGCTTGAGGCTTAGGGGACCAATAAAACATGCCCTGTTTGCAAAGCATTGTGGGCCCGAGTTGTTCAGACAAATTCATAGTTTGCATCTCTGTTTTTAAATCATTTCTCTACCTTTATTGGTATTCAGAGTTCACGGATTTTTGGTTACTGACAGCCTGGGCTTTCATCCATTTTAAAGAGCTATTTTTCCTCTTGCTGCTGATAATGATGCTATAGAGACAGATGGTGTAACTGCGTATGAATGTCCTATTTTATTTCCCCAGGACCAGACAGTTCACTTGAAGACGTATATTACTTCCACATGGCCCAGACAGTGTCTGCCTCCTGCCTCTAGCCTAGCCGCCCTCTGGGCCTGGCCATGCAGAGGGCGACACCTGTAGGTCACTGGTGGAACTGCCGAGAAGCTCCTGTGTTGGCTGAATGGGACCTGGCGTTTTAGCTGGGGCTGAGGACACAGCTCCCTGGTAAAGGAAGCTGGCCTGTCCAGGAGTTTGTCAATCATTTCTTCTTCTCCCAAGCATATGACAGCCTTTTAGCGAATGAGTCACCAATGACAAGATTACATCTAGGGACAACTTGATATTTAAATCTTAAAAAAGAGGAGAAAGAAAAAGAAGAAAAATAAGTTCCTGAATTAAGCTCTGTTGTCTGTCCTCTCATTGAAACTTGGCTGCCTTCACTTTCTGCTTGTGGTAGGGCAGGGAGAGGAGAAAACAGAGACCGAAGTAGGCTTACAGAATGAGGGCCCCAGGAATATGCACCAGGCCCCGTGGGGTTCCCTCGTTCACGTCATCTGTGATGTGCTCACTCTTCCACATCTCTGTCTTCTGAATATATGTGGTCACTGGCACTGACCCCCGTGCACATGAGTTCTTAACGCTCTGCTCAATGGCTGTGGCCTGTGTACCATGCTAGAGAGAGGTGCCAGCCTTGAACACAGCCTCCCCGTGGGCAAGTTCCTGCCCTCCTCAGCAAAGCAGCACCTTCAGACGCTGCTCATCACCACCCCAGGGCGTTCTCTATTTGGGTGGTGTCACACTGTCTCCACCTGAGGTGATTGTGTGTGTGTGTGTGCGCGCGCGCGTGTGCGCACTTCAGAGGAGAGAGAGACCATTGAGCCATCTCTTTATATAATCAAATTTGATTGATATAAATGTATCAATACCACAGATATTTTGTATCATAGTACATATAGGGGCAAATGAGTATATTTTAAAAGACCTAGCTACTTTGGGTCGACCTAATTTAATAATATCGATTGACTGAATGCTGGTATCACCATTCAGAGATGGATTTTATAATTATAGTGTTGAACAATTTTATCAAATGCCTAAAACTATGCATTGAACATCCTGCCTGAAGATAATGAAGATGGTAAATATATATCACACTGCGTAACCTGCATGTTATTGCTCTACTGGCGCTTGTATACATATATCTTTTTCTTTACTAAATGAAGTGATGTTAATATGGCTCTGTGTATCTGATTGACTTCAAATTATAGTTGCCTGATTTTTCTGTTTGAACTAGGGGTGGGCATGGGGAGACGGTGTTGACTTTACCAGACAGTGAGACAAAAGGGAGATGTAGAAGTCATATGTGGTGTCTCAGTTGGAGATGAAAATGAGCAGGGTCTTATTTCGCCCCCGTTCCCCAGCTCTGCCTCCTAAACCCCCTATTTCCAGTCCTTGGACCTCCATTGTGTTTTCAAGGAAGAATTAGGAAAATCTGACTCCAAGTAGATACTTTTTTCCTCAAGTGTGTTATCAATCCTCTGAAGGTCAGTTTATTCTGAACTCCTGCTCTTTCCATTGTCAGATGAAAATTTGAAGCTATTTTCTGGAAGGTTGAAGGATATTGCACCTTGAAATATTGAAAAGTAGAGTTGCACTTGGACAGAGCCCCCAGATCCACGATCCTAGACAGGCCCCTAAATCCCTGGTCCCCATTGGTCTGGCCTCGTGCTGGCCTCTGGTGAGAGACGTGGGCAGCCAGGTGCTTCAGTGTCTACACCCCGGGAGTTGTGCTCTCCAGTGTCCTCATGGTGTCATCATGAACCCACCTTGGTTTGTCGGCCCCATTTATTCCTTAAGGAAGGTTCTGGATAATAATCCAAAGGGCCAGGAGGGCGAGAGAGAAACGTCTGGCTTCCTTCCTTTCCCGCAGCATCTAGAGCAGCGGTTCTCAACCTGTGGGTCACGACCCAGGCGGGGGTCGGACGACCAAAACACAGGGATCGCCTAAAGCCATCGGAAATACATATTTTCCGCTGATCTGGTGTCTTGCCCTCTTCTTCCGCACTTGGGCAAGTGGCATTGTACATCATGATTACACTAATGCTGGAGATGACCGTTCCCCTGCCTTCACTAAAGCGTGATGCGTTGAGCTGGAGAACATTTCCTTAGTTTTAAACCAGCAGTGGGGAGAGAAGGGAGGGGCTTCCAAAGGAAAGGGTGTGATTCCATCACAGTCCTTTCTCCTTCTTGCCACTGATGCCTGTTGTGCCCACAGAGGACATTTTCTAGAACTCTTCACATTGATGAAATCATGTCACTGATACTTTGTGACTCTTCAGAGAATGACTGTTAAGAAGAAAAGAAAAGAAAAAAAAACCCCCTCCCGCTCTGGTCTGGCGCGGGCACGGGCACTCTGAGATCTGTGAGGGGTTAGTGATGGAGCCTCGTCTAGGTCAGGGTCAGGACGCACCGGGGTTGGAGGGAGGCAAGAGGCTCCTTTTCTTGTAATTTCAAGTGAGAAAGACTTGCATGTGACTTCAAGAATTTGGATGGAGTTATCTCTTCTCAAGGATTAGCTTTTTCAATAAGCAAAGCTCAAATAAGGCATTCAAGAATCCATCTGGTGGAAATACCTAATGTCCGCCTGTCTAGAGCGAGCCACAATCTCATAGCAACGAGCAGGGAAGGACAGTCCCCACTGCTTACCCAGAGCTCAGCGTAGCTGGAGGGCAGTCAGCCTTCCAGGGGCCACTGAGGAGACGGGAGGGACAGTCACTGGTGTGTGTGTGTTTTGTGGTTGGTAGTTCTTTGGAGTAGGAGCCAAGAGCCCTTCATTTTCTGTCTAGTTTTAATCATCGACATTTTGTTTTTCTTCTATTTCAGAAGAAGTCATCGAAGATGTTGAAGGGCCCAGTGAAGCAGCTGCTGACCCAGACGAGCTTGCTAAAGACCAGGAGAGTGGAGGCGAGAAGGACCAGAGCAAGTGGGCAGGTAGCGTGTGCGGCAGCCCTTGCGCCTCTGGTGTTCCTCCCGGGACAGGCGGGCCTGACGGGCCAGGGGGCAGATGCCTCCTTGAATCGACCCAGAAAAACTGCTGGCTCTGTGCATGTTGGAGAATTTTTGTTTTTGCTTTTTTTTGAGGGGTCACTTTCATTCTCCTCCTATTCTGTTATATCTGAACCATCTTGTTTCCTGAGCATCCAGGTATCTGGCTGTGTCAGGGGCTTCCGTGCGTGTGAAGTCACGTTTCTCCAGCAGCTCCTCCCTGTTGTTTGCCTGGATGTAGTTCTTCCTCTGTTTAAGGTCCCGGCCCCTGTCCCCACTGCTCCCAAGCCATGCAGAGGGATTTGCCATGTGGAACTTGGGCGGGGCCACCCCTGAGTCTCTGAAGGAGTCTGTGGTGAAGGCTGGGCCTCGCCCTGCAGGGGGGAGGGGCGGGGGAGTGGGCAGGCTGTGCGTAGTCTGTGTGTCCCCCGTTTCCAGAGCGAGCTCCCTCACCCCGAGCTGCACACACCGGGGAGGCAGGCCGTGCAGCCAGGCACGAGGCTGTCATACCGAACGCAGAAGAGATGGAAGAAGTCAGGAAAGGAGGCACTGTCTAAGCTGGCACTGAGAGGGGGACCGGTGTTGCCTGTGATGGCCGGCTTTCTGCATCGAGGGGAGGGACAGCTGAGGCTAGCAGGAAAATCTTCAGATTTCTTTGAGGAGGAGCAAAGTCGTTTCTGAGAAGACTTATCGGGACAGATCAGTCTCCCAGAAACCACCACAATAATTAGAGGAAGTGATATGACAAGCAGCAGAAATTATTGTATTTGGTCAACCTGATTCTTACTGCCTTCCATTATTAATATCGTAATACTCTTGATTTTTTTTTTTTTCTGAGAAAATATTTACCTTCTGGAGTCTGTATTGGTTGGGCCTTTGTTACTTTTCCAGGCATGACTGTTCTTAAATCATGTTCAGTGTTGGCCTTCGCTATTTAAACAAGATACAGAATCTTGGAGAGAGGCCAGGGGAGAGCAATGAAAATGACTGAAGGCTAAGAAATATTGCCTCTGAGAAGAGGCTGAAGAAATTGGGGCTATTCAGCCTGGAAAGGAGAAATGCGAGAGGCAGATAACAGCTTCCAAATATCAGGGGGGATGCGCAGAGTGGGTGATGTTCCCGGGACAGGGAGACAGGCGTCACTGCAGCCGAGTGGACAGGGCACTAGGTGGGATTGACTGTCCCCACTGCTTGCTGTCCCCATTGGCACTGGGCTCTGGGGTGTCCGGGGCCTGAGCTGGAGGTGACGCTGAGGGGCAGGGCCCAGCACCAGCCCCACGGGAACATTCGTAGGGTAGGACTAGAAAGGAGGGTACGGACACTCGTGCTCCGAGGCCCTGAGTGTGGGGGAGGGATCGTCCTTGTTGCTTCCCATGGACCAAGACCCTAGTGTTCGCTGTACTGTTCAGGTGTGATCTACACAAAGTTTGCGGACAGGCAGCAGGAAAACATACCTGCCCGGAGGAGGTGAGGTGGGGAGGAGAGTGTTCACTAATGCAGTTGGAAGGTCGAGTAACCTTTCAGATGACCTGTCCTTTGTTTTCATGGTTTGGGTGCCCCATTTCTGACCCTGGCTCTGCCACCTACCACCTTTGTGACCTTGCCTGGGGTACCTTGCCCTTTCCATTCCTCCATTTCCTCACATGAGATGAGGGTTAGAAGTTGTACCGACTTCCACAGGATCACTCTGTGCATTAATTATTTGAATATGGGAACCTTCGAACACTGCCTGACATATATTAGGAAGGTTTCTTGTTGTTGTTTTTAATAGTTTAGGTAAAACAGATTAGGAAAACTGGTAGCAGGTTCTCCTCAGGCCCTCCCCATATGAATGTGAAAGTTGTCAGGCCACCTGTGGCTTCCAGGGATGTGGAGAAGCTGAGAGGGAACACTATATAAGGATTTTGTGGGATCGTGCACATTATATTAGTGCATAATTGTCTGCCTTCTAAGAAAACAACAGAGAGGCCCTGGCTGGATAGCTCAATTGATTGGAGCGCCATCCTATAGACCAGGTTGTGAGTTCGATCCCTGGTCAGGACACATACCAGAATCAAGGAGTACATAAATAAGTGGAACAAGTGGACATTTCTCTCTCTCTCTCTTTTTCTCTCTCGCAAATCAATAAAAATTTTAAAAAGTAACTGCCATTCACAAACCTCCTACTGTGTGCCAGATCCCATGCAGGGCACTTTGTATGTGTTCCTCTAATCCTTACGGTTCAGGGAAACCTTTATTGAGGGTGGCTAGGTGAAGTCACATTTAGAGTGTTTATAACTCGGTGGGAGTGTGCCTTCCCGGTGCTGGGGGACATGCTAGGCACTCCGGAGCCTCCTAGAAGTCTTACAGTGAGCACCACAAGAATGAACGTCTGTAATAAGACTCCATTTTTTCACTCATTCACTCACTCAGACAACAGGCCACAGCTAATCTTGATATCCAGATGACAGAGACAAGGCAGACAGAGAATGAATGAATGACTCAGAGTTCATTCTGAGCCAGTTGCACAGTAGTAAAGGGAGAAGGGAAATTTCGTACCCGACTCCCGCAAACGATCCTCTTTTGACCTGAAGCGTAATTTTGTCTATATAGTCTGAGTGTGTAATGACAGGCTTCATTAAGGGACTTGGTCGATTTGATCTTGGAATCGATGTCGGTGCCAACGACCTCTTCTGAGCTTTCTTTGGGATATTCAGTATTTTATAAGAAATGTCTGCTTTTGTTCCGTTTACTCCTTAAATTGAGCTATTCCTATCTGATTAACTGTGATGGGGAGTGCTTCCTCCTGGCAAATAAATAAATAGTGATTTCACAATTTGTACTGTTGATTAGTGGCTGCTCGGGATACAGATTAATAATATTTCAAATGGGCCTGGATAATTGGCATTTTCTCGGATATTGATTATGTAGTTTGGGGGGTCGCGCAGGAACGAATAATCTTCACGAAAAGTTTTTAGTTAGCTACTTTCGCATTGGAACGGGACTCCTCATTTCCTGTTTGCTGTCTGTTAGTAACCCTCTTAGGGCTTCTTTTATTGACATGGCAGGTCTTTTACCATGAGTGGCAGCAAGACAAGCAAGATAGTGAGATAGTGATCCGAGGAACGGCAGCATCAGTCCCACAGTCAGCGGCTGGGTCTCCACCCATGGGTGGGCACTGGGCAGAGTTCCGCTGATCTCAAGCTCTGTGAGGTTCTAGGCCTCGCCTTCCAGGAATGCAACACTCCCAGGGGGGTGGGGCTCAGGGCCGCCCCCAGTCCTGCGCACACTGTGACAGGAGACCAGTGCTGTCCCCTGGAACTGTCTGTGCAGACAGAAGTGTCCTGTGTCTGCGCAGTACAGTACAGGAACCACCAGCCACGTGTGGCTGTTGAGCACTTGAAATGTGGCTGGTGCCCGTGAGAAACTGAATTTAAAAATTTTATTTCACTTTAACGATTTTTAAAATTTACACAGCCGCGTGTAGCTAGTGGCTACCATACTGGAGAGTACAGCTATTGCTACTCCAAGCCAACTCTCGGAGAACACAGTGCAGGCGCAACTTTCCAGTTATCACTGAGGCTACACTGAGCTCTCACTCTGCTGGGGCTCCGTCCGAGGGGGCCACGCCTGTCCTTCCCAGCAGGCTGGTCCCCAGCCCTCGGGTTGTCCAGGTGGGGCTGGGGGCTGCTGAAGCTGTGTCGCTTGCAGCTTCGTCTGTTTTACCCGGTTTGCCATCGTTTTCCGTGTGTGCCACGATGCGGAAGAGAGTTGGGAAGCATCACTCTGTGTAGCCGACACACGTCATTTCATTTGCTTCTCACCCCCAGCCATGAAACATACTGTAGGTAGCCAGACCCTCCCCCCCACCACTGTGCAGATCAGTACCCTGAGCCCTGGAGCTCAAGCAGGTTGTCAGAAGACACGCAGACGGGTCCAGACTCACAGACCGGCTCTGCCGCTGCCCTGACCCGGCGGAGCCCAGGCCCTCGCCAGGTGCCGCGCCACCTCCCGAGAACGGTGGTTTTCAGCCTGATCGTTTGATCTGGCTGTCACCTGCCTTCAGAGCACGAGGGGGAGCACAGCGCCTCAGCCACCTGCACGCTCCAGGTTAGTGTGCTGCCTAGTAAGTCAGCGTTGTGCTCCTTCTGAAACCAGCTGGGCGAAGTGGAAAGAACGCTCTAGATTTGGAGTCATGACGAGAACGACCTCGGTCAAGGGGCTTGGCCTCCTGGTGCCTTGTCTGTACAATGTAGACAAGAGACACCCCAGCCCCAGCCTGGGTTCCGTGATCGCAAGTGGTGGCACATGTGCACGCCCTTGGTAAACACTCTAGGGTCACATCTGCTCGGGGCGAGCGTTAAGCTTTCTTATGGGCCAACAGAGGTTGCAGGAAGGTCCTCTGAAGCAAAGCCTCCTCCCTAATGCACAGCTGTTTCCACCATCCAACTTTGTGGTTATCTGTTTTGCAATGTGAAAATGATCCCTTCTTCTCTGTTAGCAGTGCGGATTTGAAAGTGCGCATTCGACATTGAAGAGCCCCCAGTGTCAGCAACTGAACAATAATTAATGCAGTGACTGTTCAATCAATCATTAATTGCTATAAATTAAGTGATATACAATTAATGTGATGCTTTATCACCAATAATTAGGGGAAAAATTGAACTCTTGGCAAAGAATCACAGCAAGATGGTTATTTAAATCCTGAGCCGCCATGGTTTCCAGCTACAGAGCACAGGGCTGGGCTGAGTTAAGCTAACGTGAGGCAAGACGGCTAAGGGGTGTTGGTGCTTTAAAAACAAGCAGAAAAGGGGGGTGACTAGCCCAACTTAAACTAACACCACAGTAATGCTTCAGAAACCCCTAAATGATGTCCATGTTTATATTTTTGTGAAGTCTTGAGTTAGAATTGTTGTAGTTTGAGCACTGTTCTTCTAGGAGAATGGCCTGAAGGGATTTTATCTTAAAAAAAAATTTTTTTTTTAATCCATGACGCTCACCTAACACGGAGCAGTTAGTACAGCGGAGCATCCCTGATTTGAATCTATGGAAGATCGCTGTTGCAGGAGGGATTAATGGGCTGGCAAGGCCTGGGCAACTGTTAGAGAGGAGTGTGTTTATGGAAGATGGTGCTGGCAGGCATGACTTCAATCGGATTTGACATGTTTAACATAAATGTATAGTGTACTGTTCTTGCCGCGTCTGAGTAATTCCTGCAGGCCCGCTGCCTTTCTAATTACTGAGGGTGAAAAAAAGCAGGTCAGGCACATCCTGGTGGAAATCTATTACCAGCCCTCCCCCTATGCTCCCGGTTGTTCGCAGCTTTGTATAAACAGGGACACCACTGTATGGGGGGAGCTTAATGCCTGTGGGGTAATCTGTGACTGAGAGTAGAAGGGACTAAAACAAACAAACAACTTTTTAAAAAACTGAATCCAGAAAGACAAAAGAAGGTGTGGGCAGAGAGGAAGCGCCGTGTGTTAGGAAAAGCAGTGGGCTGCTGGTCAGAACCCAGGGCTCGAGGCCTGACTCTGCCAGTAAGGTCAGTGGCATGACCTTAGGTCTGTGCACCTCAGCTTCCAAGTCTGTAAAAGGGGAGGTTGGACTAAATGGTTTCCTGCAGTTCTGTAACCCCTTGACAATATTACTAGAAGAGAGACCATGTAGAGCAGGATAGAATCTTGGAGAATGTTAATTTGTGAAGTTGCGAAGCTGGTAACGTGGAAGGATTTCCCGAGTCCGTGGCTGGCTGAGACTGCCTGGGTCAGGAGCCCAGGGAGAGCCCGCGTGGGCCCTGGGGTTCTTTCCATGAAGTCGGACCGGTCCAGATCCGCCCTTCTTAGTGGGACATCAGAGCACCACATTCTCTCACCGGCTCCTGTGTTACTGGGACCCGTCACCCTGTTGTCAGAGCCCAGTGTGATGAGGACAGCGGAGAAACCCTTGGAGACTCCTGTAGGTACTCTGAGCGGCTACCCAGATCCCAGCCCTGCTGCCTGGAGGCCAGGCCGTTGTCCGCCACCACGCCTCTGTAGAAACCCCCCTGGCCTGACTCTGGGTCCTTCCCGCACTGGGTTCCACTTCTCCACCTCACCCAGAAGTCAATTTGCCTTTGCAGTAGGGGGCGTTTACAGTAGGGGGGGCGTGCAGGGGAATGCTGGAAGCGGGCTTGCTCGGCCCCTTTGTGGTTCACGTTCTTGCCAACAGAAACAGTTTTTGGTTTTACATTTTTGCACACAGATGGGAATTGTGCGGCTCTATCAGCTTTTCCAGAGTCCACTGATTCCCTTCCTCCCTTCCCCCCCTCCTCCCCGCTGCCGGCCACTTTCAGTACAACTTGGCTGCTTCAAGTCATTGCAGACAGAATTCTGTCTCACAATTGAAAACAAACCATTTGAACTATTTTTATGTTGGGAAGCAAAAATAGATATAGGGTGTGGTACAGATCTGGACTCGCCTGAATTCCAGTAATTCAGAGGTCTTGGCTTTGAGAATTTATATGGTAAGTCATAAGAGAGATAAGGGACCACATGAACTGAGCAAATATTTTTTTGTGCAGATATCTAAGACAGATACAGGATATACAAAAAAGTAAGGAACGTACTTTCTAGAAGGGGCATCATATGTAATTACATAACTGCTACAGGGTCATGAGAATTAGCATCATGGTGTAATAAAAGGTTGTGAAAATGCAGATTAAGGAGCAAATCATTTTTCATCACTATAGAAAATACCATGTAGATTTGCATATTACTCTTGCAGAGGGGCCATGCCATGTTAATCTTTCTGGCTTTGTTTTAGTTTTAGCTTTTGTGCTGATGGGGGGAAAGCACCTCTATTATTAGAATCATGGTCATGATTTAAAATATATATATATATACACCATGGTGCCTTGCCTCGTGGTGGTTAGAGCACTTTCCTCTGGCTCTCACATTCCTCCTGGGTCCAACATTATTTTTAATTTTCAGGCTGGAGAACTGAAACTCAGAGGTGGAACTTCTGGATGTGGGATTTGTGATCAAACCCCCAATTTCCTATGGGTCAGCGATATAGTCCCCAGATTATAAAGCCAACGAACCTGTAACATAGGAGTTTTCTCTTATTATAAGAAGATCGGAGGAGAAAACTTGAAAATCCTGTTTCTCCAGTTGTCAAACAATTGTCAGCTCTTCATGGCTGGGCTATGTGGAGTCCTTCATATTTTTTTAAAGTAAGACTTTATTTCTTTAGAGCAGTTTTACATTTGCAGTGAAACTGAGAGGAAGGTAGAGATTTCCCATCCCCCTCTTCCCCTACACATGCACAGCCTCCCAGTTTCACTCACCAGAATGATACCTTTTTTTTTTTTTACCAAAGAGGAACCTTCCCTGACACATCACAGTTACCCGGAGTCCACAGTGTACACTCGAGTGGACTCTCGGAGTTGTACATTCTGCGGACTTGGACAGATGTCTAGACACGTATCCATCATTATCATACTGGGGCGTATTTTCTCTGCCCCCAAACTGCTGTGCTTTGCTTATTCATCTCTCCCCAACCTGGTGTTCCTTCGCTTCTGTAATCTACAGCACCTAGAAGGGGGCCTGATGCCGTGTGAATGTGTCATTAACAATCAGTTGGTAAAATAGCATAACCATAAACACTTTCAGGTCCAAGCCATTTCTGAAATAGCTTTCGGCCCTCAAACCCATGGGTTTTAGTAGGCTCACTCCGTGTTGATATACAGAAAAGGCAAACCTAGGGTGTCTGTGCTTGTCTTTAAAACCAGGCCTCTCCCCTCGCTCTGTGGGTCTGTGGCTGGCCACACACGGACCCATATTATTTGCCAGAGATACTTCTAAAGATGAAACCATAGCAACACATGTTGGGGCTCTCACATGTGCTAGACTCTGTGGTAGGTGTCCTGTGCCTCATCTCTCTTGCTAGCCTCAAGGAAAGACTGTGAGTGGATATTGTTATCCCCACTGATAGATCGGGAACGTGAGAGCTCAGTGCAGTCAAGGAAAATGCTTGAAGTCACACAGCCAGGATCTGAATCGAGTTGCGGCCAGCCTAGCCAACCACTGTGCTTTGTGATGTAGCCAGGAGGACCGATGCCTTTGTATACACCGAACGTGGCCCTAGGAGAAGACCACGTGAAAACATCAGCTCTTGAGCAGTCCCTGACGGTGCACTAGCACACATCCCCACCCCTTCACACTAGTCATTTGTCCCTGGCCTTTGAAGCACTGTGAGCAAATGGAGCCTGGGGACTCAGTGGCGACTGAGGGAGACATTGGTGTCAATGTGGCTCGGTGTGGGGGTCCCTCTCTCCACTGTGCAGTTCCAGGAGCAGACAGTGCAGTCTTCTCGGTAACTTTCACCCTCAGGAAGAGCGGAGAATCACTCCCACTTTCCAGCCTCACAGAGACCCGAATGATGTCTGTCTTCCCCGCACTCCTGTCGGACCTGGACCAGCAGGAAGCAGTCCTTGTCGGGTGGCGGGAGAGCTGGCTGGTTCACGGCCCTGGAAGTCAGGGTCAGAGCTCTTGGTGTCACTGTGCTGCACCCAGATTTTATGTGTTTATTTTCACAAGTTCAGCTTCACTCGTAAAATTCAGTAAGTATCTTAGGAAGATTGGTTTAGAAAAAAGCGGAGAAGAGTATTGTTACATTCCAATCTCTGGGAATGTGCCCTGTGTTAGAGGGTTCAGAGACCCTAACGAACCTCATTAATGTTTGATTCAAGGGGACTGGATGAGGTTCTGTTAGTGAACTTTGGCCTGGTTCAGGATGACCCACATTGCCCCTTGTTTTGGCCGACATCTTGTACTGTTGGACTTCTTCTTCTGTCGGTTCAGATGCCTCTGAGGTCCTTCCCATACTGGTTTTCTCCAAGTCTGTGGTAGTCACAATGCTGTAATTAAGCCAGAGGACAGAGGGATAATGCCGACCCTGGTGTATTCCCAGCTGTGGCCGCCCATGCCCGTCGGACACTGTGACCACAGCTGCAGAGGGCATCTTTGCACAGCTCAGGAGGCTCTGCCAGGGGGGACAGGATGCTTGGGGGCAACTGACAAGTGGCCAAAGGCAGGCAGGCTGACTTGACACTTCAAAGTGAGAAACTGGTCTTGGCTCCTTTGGTTTCCAGCTCCTGGCATAAGCTGGGCTCCTGGTGGCAGTTCAGTGTCTTAAAGTGAGTAAATGCACCATCAGCTGGTGTTGGTCCCAATGAGGTGGGGGCTGGTGGCTCTGGTTTGACTGGTGGTTCATTCAGAAACCTGACA
The DNA here is from genome assembly GCF_036850765.1 of Saccopteryx bilineata. Lineage (NCBI taxonomy): Eukaryota > Metazoa > Chordata > Mammalia > Chiroptera > Emballonuridae > Saccopteryx > Saccopteryx bilineata. Next base: position 21,653,188 of record NC_089498.1, read on the forward strand.
CAGAAGGAGCAAGGTATCTTTAAACTGAATGGTGGGGCGGCCTTTTGGGAGCTCAAATGAGTGTAGTTAAGCAGCCTTATGCATATTTCAGCAAGGAATTAGTGCAACAGATTGATGCCTCTGATGTAGGGCTTAGCACTGTTTTCTCCCCAAAGATGCAGAGCAGGCAGCTGGAGCCAGCAGTCAGCATGGGCCGGCCACTCCACCTTGAGGCTGCTGACTGAGACCTCCTGGTACGGCCTGACCCCCTCTCCCGACTGCTTCTGTGTGCTCACAGGGGCTAGTGTGGATCTCTGCATCCTTCCCAGGCTTGAAGCAAAGGCTGGTGTGGCCTGGAGATGCCAAGACCTGAGAAGCCAGCACGGAAAAGGCACTTCCTTCTGCGAAGTAGAAAAACCAAGACTTCCATAAGCAAAGCAGTCATTATTCTGGATCACACTGCTAACAGAACATGTGGAGGTTATGGGTTATTTGTTTTAGAATGGGCAGGTTCCTGAAGGGGCAGCCATATTTAAACCTTTAACCTTTGACCGGAAGGAAAAACATCTAGCTTTGAGACCAGGCCGGGCTTTTGTCCCTGAGTGTAGATGGTAAGAAATCGTGTTGGTAAGAATCATTTGAAAATGGACAGGCAGATCCACCCACACCTGCTGGGCCCCCTTATTTAATTCCAGGCCCACCACAAAATGAGTTGGTTCCTACCAATTACAGAAAGCTTGGCTCTGACAGCAGTTCTCAAAGTATGGTCCTTGGATCAGGGACCCTACCTGGGCACTCACTAGAAATGGAAATTCTCTAAACAGACCAATACTAGGAACTAGGACCCATAGCCTGTGTTTTAACAAGCCCTCCAAGTGATTTCTGACCACCCTAGAGTTTGAGAACCTCAGGGCTGTGATCTTGGGGATGTGCATGAGGTCTGGAGACCTATTTGTCATTTAACTAGAGGATGAGTCCTCAGCCCCTGCTGGGTGTGAGAGGTACGGAGCATTCCTCATAGACAGGAAAAGTGCCTAGAACGACCAGTCCTGAGTCTTGGCGGTTGTAATCCCAGATAGCAGGCGTGGGAGTGGGAGAGAGGTTCAGTCAGAGAAACAGAGGCGCAATGAAAAATGATCGAAGCTCTAGATATATTTATCTAAACTCTGCTTAAAAAGTGAAACCTGGGGGAAAGGGACACAGGGACCTTTCTGTACTATTTTTTGCAATGTGAATCTATATTTCCAAATAAAAAGAAGATTAAACAATAGCACGTTAAAAGAGCTAAATTTTCAGAGTGCTGGCCTATCTAGTCACATTTGACTTGAAGGAGAAAAACGGTTGGCCGTTTTGTTTCCATGAGTGCCAGTTACAGCCATCTGTAGGGAAACTGTTTTCTTTGGAATCCTTTATTGAAACAGAGAGATATGTTTTAAAAAGTTGAGGAGACAGACCTGTATGTCTTCCTCTACCCACCCAGGCATGTTCTTCTACTTTTTGAGTAGGTGCTTGTACTTTAAAATGCTTCCTAGAAATATACAGGCGCAGTATGGTTGGCAGGTACTGAGACTGGGACGGCATTTTGCATAAAAGGTTCTTAACCTCACTGGGCTGGGCTGAGACAGGTTCCACACCCTGCTGGGAAGGGGGAAGCCCAGCTTCACTTTAGCGAGGGGGTGATGTCCACTGGGTGGACAGTGCATGTTTCTCTCTGCTTCACACAAGTTCCCTGATTCCTCTTTGAAACATCTTTAAGTGCTTGGTTGGAGGCAGAATGAGACCCTGCATGTTTAAAGACCAAGTTGGCAGCAAAGCTGTTCTCCGTATTAGGGAAAAAAGAGAATTTAGCCAGCACTCTGGCCACTTATCAAGTGCAGTAGCTCCAGAGGAGATGCGAGGAGGAAATCCTAGCCTCTCTCTGGGGAGGACAATGCAGACGAATGCCCGGGGCAGCTCCCCTTTCAGAGACAGTGTGATCACAGAGTCCAGCAGCACAGACGACCCTCTGAAAAGCCATTTCTGCCATCTTGGAGGGGCCTGAGGCCCCTGAGAAGCTGACGGAGACCAGCTATGGAAGGAGCACACTGCACCTTTCATTTCATTGCATGAGTTGAATGACCATTTTCAGATCCAGTGAAGCTTCAGGATCTAGTGTGCTGGGGTAGTTATCTCAACTCAGACATTGAGTATGGAGTTGTATGACTTTTTTTCTCCTTAGTCAATGGAGATAGATCAAAGATTGCTGTAAATTTCTGGGGCAGGTGGCAAGCTGGTTTACGGAACACAAGGCGATGAGAACCTCTGGCTTACGGAAAGGAGCATGAATTAATAATCATTTAATTGGCTCCTCCATTATGTTGCTGGTTTGGGAGATGGAAGTTTAGATGGAGGGGCTGTCAGTGGTACTTTAGCTAAGAGTCTAATGGTTGAGAAGTGGGGGTGGAGGCTGCCCTTGGCCTCTCTACAAGGATTAAAGGTCAGGCAGCATCCCAGGCTGCAGAGGGCTCACCTAGGGGCTTCCAAAGGTGACTACCAGCTCCACATGCCCCACTGCCATGAAGAGAGAAAATTTAGAAGAAATTTGCTGGCGACTAGGACAGCTCAACGCATACCCAAGGAAGGTCTCTGGCCAAAGGGCGGCTGGCCTACGGCACAGAATGTCTATGGGGCCAACAGCACCATGGGTGTGTTGAGCAATGAGAAGACACGCTCATGAAACAGAAACTAATTCTACTAGTATTTGTGGTTTACTTGGAGACCAAGTCAGTGTCTTGACTAATGATTAGAGAAAGCTAAAAACTGGGTCCCTTAAGGTTCCATCTCTACTTCGTTTCCAGTTTTTCCTCAGTTTTCTTTGTCATAAAGCAGCAACCCCCGTGTGCTACCTACCTGGCTTCAGTTAGACAGTCACTAGATGAGAAGGGAGGCTCGTGTTGGCAGTAAGTCCACTGGCTGTATAGGGTATTGTGAATACAACTCTGAAGTTTTCTGTTGCCGAAATTTCAGTGACTCAGATGTTAATTTGTTAGTGAGGATTTGAATTGGATGAGAATTCCTTCTAGAAAGAGTGGCTTATCAGGTGTAGTTACAGGAGCCATGTTCTAACATACCTGGCCACTTTACAAGACCCCTAAATGACACATTGTTACCTATTTTTTAAGTCAAGCCTCACTAGGCTTGTTTTAATTGTTCTATATACTTAGGGTGTAATAAAACCAGGTCTTGAAAATTGTAAATAAAACTTGTATGGATTCAGATTGGCTCTCCTCCCTTCCCTATTTCTGTCTAATTAGTATGTTAGGAGGGGTCACTTTTTAAATACTTCCCAGACAATTCATGTTAGAAACAAAGAATATCTAGAACTTGATGTTTCTGTGCATAAATGATTTTTCCCCTATGGAAGCCATGCATCGGTTACTACTTTCTCTTTGAAATGAAGTTCTTGTGCTTGGACTGCAGAGGATCCTAAGAGAAGAAAATGGAGACTCATGAGTCAGGTCTGCCTCTCAGTTTTTGTCTGTCAGTTGTAGTGGACAACCCATTGCAGTTTAAGGGGAAGTGGTGGCTCTTGGTCCAGAAAGTCAACTCTGAATGCTCTGTACTCCATGGCAAGGGCATGCTGGTCCCTTTTGTGCCTCATCAGGGAGTTGGGTAAGGCAACCATAACTCTTAACAAGTTGGACAAGTGTTTTTTCACTCCTTGTAAAGTTTGCATGGCAAGGAATTCACAGCTCACATCCTATCAGGTTTCTGTGGGGTTTGACCCAGCATTCCGTTGTCACAAATATCCCATGTGCCTGGCTTTATGGAGTATGTAATCTATAGTGCATGCACTCACATGATTCTGTGCCACATTTTTATTCTCTTTGAAGTGCCAGGAGCCCAGCATGTTGTCTGTGGAAGATTCTTTGGGATTTAACACATACTTGCGTATGACAAAGCTGCCAAAATGAGAAAAATTGCTCCAACCAGCAAAGTAAAAAATACCACCTGATGTTTTGCACATTACAGATCCAAATATCAACTTTTGCATGGACAGTTGAGTTTAAATGTTGGACTGTTTAATTGTAATATTAAAAATAATAGAACTACATGATAAACCTAGGAAAATGGTCCATGATGTCATCATTTTAATACAACATTTTCTTCTAGTCTTATTTTTTATATAGCTGTATCATGTTATAATGTACATTTTATCTTATTTTTTCCAATTAATTGTCTCAGGGACTTTTCCATACTGCTTCATAGCTATCATTTTTAATGTTTTCTACTACCCAACTGAGTGGCTATAGCATTATCTATTTAACCATGTAAGAGCTCCATATTGTTTCTTATTCATTTCCTCATTATTGTTAAAACCAGAAAAAGTCTGTCATCCTTCAGTCATTGCATTTTTGTTGCCAGTAGAAACCCAGGTGTCCAGGTACTGTTTAAACGGTGGCTTGCCTCTGGAGGGCACCTATTTCCATTTCACTAATGTGATGTCACAATGGCCTTAAAGTGACCAGTAATTGGTTTTTTAATAGTGTTTTCAAGACTGTGACATCTGTCCTAGAATTTAAGTCAAAGTTTAGAGAAGTCTTCAAAGCAGAAAACCACAGTGCTTTCTCTTTGGCATCCATACCACCTCATTTACTAGACATACAATGTATGCTGCTGACAGAACTGATGTCAAAATTGATTTCGAGACTGTGGCCCTTTTGAAGTTGCTCAGAGAGAAGAAGCTTGAGAAAACCTCAGCCTGCCTGTGGCCTAGAGCAGTGTTTTTCAACCACTGGTCCGTGGACTGGCACTAAATTCCTGGCAGACTGGCACCTGTCTGTAGACCCATGGCTGAAAAACACTGGCCTAGAGTAAACCCTCATGCAGCATGCCAATGGAGAACTCAGCTGTTTGCCTGTCTACAGAAATTGTATTAAGACTTAGGTACCATATCTTAATGGGGATTGACATTTCAGTGTCTGGGGTCAAGCTAGGAATGGGCCTCTCAGCCCAGTTAAGTCTTAGGAGCAGTCCCCACATCACCCAGGGAAACACAATGAATGGATTGTAAGTGGGTGTTAATAAAATCCGTTACAAGAACGGCATGGCTTTATCATTAAAGAAGGAGCCAGTGAGCTGCAGGTGGCTGATGTCCACTTCTAGATGGATCTGATCTAATACCAATGCAGGTTGTCTGGGGTAGAAGGGAGATGTACCCCACTACCAGTAGATGTAGCATTTCATATTATAGCAGGGCTGTTGTGTTACTGGGGAGAAAGAGGGATGAGTGAACAATTTTATTTTTTTTTTAAGTTCTTTACAAAGAGTCCTTAGCTCAAACTCACAAAGGAAGCTTTAGAATTCCAGAGCAGTTTGAGAGTTTGAAAAGAAAAAAAGCTAATAAAAGTTCCCCTCTTCATGCCGGGGGAAAGAATAGTGGATTCTGAAACCAGAATTCTCACCTCTGCAACCTCGTCACAATTCATCTTGCATTCGGCACTGAAGGAAGAGGATGGACTCTTTGGTCCTATGAGAACGCTGATGCCGTGAAGGTTACACTGTGTTTGCTTTTCAGCTCCGACTGAGTAAGATGAGTTGGGTGGTGTCAGCCTCGGTGCCCATTCATTCCCACTGCTGAGCCACTGCACAATTGCTGACCGTTCTAAAGGGGGGTCGCAGGCAGATTGAGGGCATTTACAAGGTAGTGTCATGGTCCTGCAAAAGCAGGTGTTGTTTCCGGTCAGGCAGACTAACAAAAGGACGCGGAGGGTATTTGGAATAGAATCTGTATGTTGGCTTGTCTCTATTGGAAAAAGGAGCAGATAGTGGCTCTTTTCTAACTGTATGCCCTGACACTAACCCAGAGCCTACAGGACAGAGGTGAAAATAGGGAAGGTGAACAGAGGACTAGAACAAATAAGCATCTTAAAGTACCACCCAATGAGTGCCTTCCCCAACCCCATCCTTCGGGTGCATTTGAAGAGTTAATATATAGACGAGTTAATATATAACCAGTAAGCAAAAATGAAAAATGATAGAGAATAAAGAAGTGGAAGTTGAAGTCCCTGAAACATTAATTAAAGACTCCTATTGTGGGAGTGTTCAGGGAGGGGCCCAGCACACTGTGAGGTCTAAACCCTGGGACACAAGGTTCTGCAGGATCAGGTCTGTCGGGGCCAGGAGATGGGAAGTGGGCCATGGGGGAACCGGTCTAGAATGTTACAGCACCTAGTTAATCGGCAGCCAGTCCATCACATTAAATATCCAGCCGTCATGTATTACCTTTCAAGTGAAAATGAATAACTCCCATTAAGAGCAAAATGGGTTTGAAGTCGATTCGAGACAGATTAAAGTACTGTTATGAATGTGTGTGTTGGGAGGAGAAGAAGTCTGTGTGTAATATGCTTGTCCTTGTACTTTTTAAATAATAGATGTCCCACAAACTTATGTAGACCAGGTTACCAAGATACTAGGGTTAAAGTTCACAAGATGTGCATTCAGGGAAGAACATCAACTTCCTGGAATATTTCCTTCATTGAACAATTATTTTTTCAAAATTATTTTGTGGCCTTATGATTTTAATGAATAAAATTGATTTTCTAAAATTGTTTATTGAAGCACATGTCTATAAAATGACAGCACCTTGGTATCCACATCAGGAAATGTTTCAAAGCTGAGCAGAAAGTGGGAACACGCCAGGTAACTAGACCGGGTGAGACAGAAAGCAGTAAAAATTAGGCTTTCCAAACCAGTGACCTCAGTGCTGAGTCACATTATTTTCCAATGAGGGCAGTGGGTATAAATTTTCTCACTACCATTGTCAGGATTTTTTTTTTCTTGTCGCTTTTAGCAAAATTCTAAAAAATGGAGTTCCACATTCAAAACAAGTGAGAGAGCCAACCCTCATTCACAGGCCAGTTTTCAGAATGTCCCGAGCCAACCATGTTGGAACTTGTGCCTACACTGGAGGTGCCCTGCTCTCCGGGTTAAACCCTGAGCCCGGCTGTCTTCTCATCCAAGTCTTCCAGATCCCTTTCACTCTTCTGAGAACTCCTTCCACCAGTACTTCCATCCGCTGTTTGCGACCAAAGTCTCACGTGACTCTCCTCATTAATTAGTGTCGTGGGCTTTTTGGTGGAGTGTTGGTGCTCAGGGCATGGTTTGGGCAAGCAGACAGGAAATGTTCCCTCTTACCACTCACTCTGAATAAACGTCTGTGTCTGGAGCACTGGCTAGGCTGGGAGTTACACTCATGCCCTGCCTCAGTCCACTCTTCAGTTACTTTTCCCAAAAAGCAAGTTATTGAACTCAAATTGACTCCCCCCCACATACACGCATTCAGGGTGGGCAGCAAAGGTAGGTTTATAGTTGTGAATACGCATGACGCAGTTTATTCTGTTATTATTTAATATATTATTTTCCATGTGAACAATTGTAAAGCTCCTTTTGTCATACCCTGTATTTGTGTGCAGATACCCATGTGAACCTGTTGTCTCAGGTCCCATCTCTCATGTCTTCTGTGATGTGCTGTGATTCTAAGAGCTAGGACAGTCACGTTGGGAGCACCTAGTTTATTACCTCTGAAAGCAGAGTGTGTCTGCTTCTCGGATTGACTAGTGGTTCTTGGCAAAGCAGTTGGTGAGATTCCCCTACCCACCCTGCACCCACAAGCCAGCAGATTATGTCTTGATGGAGGAGGTCAGAACAGACTGAATGAACTGAGCTTAATCCAACTGAGCCTTGTAGTCCATTTCCTTACCTTCTTTTCTTAGTGTTCAGTTGTTCAAGTAGTGACAGAAAATTCATGGGAGGAAAAAGAAACATTTGCCTCTTTTCCAGCGTGCTTGATAAGTCAGTCTGGGTGCTCATCCTACTTGAATTTTGGTGTTTCAAGAAAATCCTGTGCTATAAATGAATGTTGATTTTCACCCAGCACAGAGCCGCTGGGAGCTGGCCTGGCCTGGCTGCTGTACTGCATTTCTGCTTTTTCTTCCAGCATCGTCCAGCCAAGCAGAAAAGGAGCTGACAGATTCTCCTGCAACCTCCAAGCGCATCTCCTTGCCAGGTAGCTCGGAGTCTCCTCTCTCTCTGAAGCGACCGAAAACGTCGGAGGAGACCAAAGCGGAGCAGGTAAGGCAGGAAGGGGCTCTGCTGGTGGGGGCAGTGTTCCAGACATGGTTGGGAATGAACTCTTGGGTGGGTAGGCTTGGGCTGGCACGGTTGCTGGTGGGAACTGAAGAGTCAGCCAGAGGGATGCCCGTGTTCCCCACAGATGTACCAGTGTCCCTACTGCAAGTACAGCAATGCCGACGTCAACCGGCTCCGGGTGCACGCCATGACGCAGCACTCCGTGCAGCCCATGCTCCGCTGCCCGCTGTGCCAGGACATGCTCAACAACAAGATCCACCTCCAGCTGCACCTCACCCACCTCCACAGCGTGGCACCCGACTGCGTGGAGAAGCTCATTATGACGGTAAGACAGCCAAGAGCAAGATCCAGTGGCTCCTCTTTCCCCAGGGGTCAAAGGTGATGCAGTAGCATGGACAGGATACTGTGTTGCTGGATGAGAAAGTCAGTGTCGTGTTGCAAATGTCAAAAGTGGTCCTAGTTCTGTGACCTTTATCTGCTGTGCCTGCCTTAGGATTGGCATGACCTTGGCATGACCATTGCCCAAAGGGCTAACTAAGTATGTTTCGCAGCTTGCCCATCCTCCTCCTCTCTGCTTGAAGGCTACAGAGGCTAAGAGTAGCTCATCATTTATGTGAAGAAATTGTTGTTCAGATCGTCAAACCTGTATTGAGCAGGTCACGTTCTATGCTGCTTTTATATTCCTTATGTCTCATTTCATCCTTACAAGAGTCTGACACATTTCTATTAGCAGCTAGGAAACTGAGGCCCAGAGAAGGTAAGTGACTTGATGTCACTTGTAAGTGGAAGAATTGAGAGTTGAACTCACATTTTCCACTCCAGTAGTGTAGCCCTGTAACATGGGTGTTTCTCAAGGGGACACTTTTATCCTTAAAGCAGGAAAACGGTCGCTTGGATAGTACATGTTAATTCGTGAGTGAGAGAGGGCTTTGCGCATTTTGAACATGATGTTGCTACAGCTGCAGGTTTTAAAAGCATGGCTCTGAGTGGCCTCTATAAACGCAACCCAAACAAAAGTTAGTATAAAGATTTAAATCTAATTGTGACGTGAAAACTTTTCGAAGTACTACAGGTGACACTGATGTCCTACTTTCTGTCTCTGTTGGAACTGTTGTGAAACTGTTGGAGGAAAAGCAACCAAAGAGAATTAATCTCGCCTCTAACTTATTTCAGCAGTGGAGTAATAAAAATTTGATTGCCTTTTCATGTGATGATTCCCAGAGAGGTGGTCTGCTCAGAATTCCATGCTGCCACATGAAGTTCACAGACATGTAACCTCTAGGCATTTCCCTTTCCATTTGGTTATGTAAAAATTAGTGAATAATGTTGTAAATGATGTAACATATCATTGGTGATGCATCAAGAGAATGTTAGCAGCCAACAGAAAACTCAGAGGTGACCTAGCAGGGGTTCTTTCAAGTATAAATCACTTTCCATGGGTATTTTCAAATAGACTGGTGAACATTGTTGAAAGTTTCTCTGTAACTGGAAACTTGTGGATGGGTGGGTTTCTGTAGATGTAACAGGTTTTCTTGGCATTCTTAGCAGTCTTGGAAATAATGCAACAAGGGGAATTTTTTCAGGCCTCATTACACTTTTCCCTGATGGCCTGGAGCTGTGAGAACCCAAAGAAACAGAAAGATATGTGGGGAGAGAAGCATTTTCATACTTAATTACACTTTCCTTTTGCTCAGGTGTTATTTTTTTTCTGTTTAATATAAGGTGGCCTAGGATGTGTAATTTGTATGATAGTAAGTTTCTTTATATATCTCTAGGGAAAATAATGTAAATTATGTTTCAGATATCCTTTGTCATATTTTTATATGACAGAATAGCAACAATAATGTACATTTCAAGTAGCAAGCATGGTGGTCATTATGAATCTCCTTAATTTACTAGCAGTCATCAAGGGCAGGATGTTACCACAGTGTTTGCTTGGCTACCAATCTCGAAGGTATTTCTGGGTGTTACCCACAACTAGCATCTTCTTAAGCAGTGATTCTCAACCTTTCTGGGGGCTGATGCAAATGATCCAATGGCCTTCCTGGGTTATTCCGTGTGTACTAAAGTTGGACAACCACTATTAAGACCTCCGTCAAGTGTTAGGCAAATACAAAATTGTATAATGCCAGAAAGCATAAGGATCTGGAAGAATCTCTGACAACATAATTATGTAGGAGAAACATGGTTCTTAAAAGGACTGTACTGGGCCCCTTGTACAGCATTCCCTGTGCACCAATGGAGATGTTTCCTAGATATTTCTGTAAAGTGTGCAAATTGTGAGAAATGTGATTATAGGAAGTCGATTTGCTAGAACAAAAGAAAGTTAATGGATCCAGAAATAAAGTTCAGAGTTGTGGGAAATGTAATCATATATGGATCTTGTTCTGTACTTAGAGGTGTAAAGCTGGCATGGTACTCTCTTTGCATGAGAAGATGGAGTTATTGCATGGCTCTCAGCACTGAATTTTTTTTTTAAGTGATGAGGCTGGTTTACATTGGACTTTGTGAAGCATTTCTACCATGATCCTTGAGTTCAGTAGGAAAAGATGAGCAACCAGGGCTAGAGGGGAATTTGTAGCCATACTTCATGGTGAACCCAGAATCCTGCTTGAGGACTGGATCTTGGTCTCTGCCCTGATGAACAGAACAGATGCTAGTCTTTCCTCTGAAAAGTTTGGTGTTAAAACGGAGTTTGCATTTGTTACAACTAAATGGTTATAATGAAATTATGGTTAAAATCCTGCCCCTGGAGGGTATTTTATTGTAATTTTATTAGAAAATTGGACTTGGGGAAGTATTGGTTAGGCTTTTTGACCATATATTTGTATGTTCCTGGCCACCTGGAGAAGGAAACTCTGAAAATAGTATGAGAAAAGCCCCTTAAATCAGAGCTCCAATTTCTAAACCATGTCATTAAGGAATGGCCGATGCATGGTCATTCGTCCTCCAAGAGGAGAAAGTTATGTCTGCTCTGCCCCTGAGTGGTGAAACGGTTTGACTGAGCTGCCTCTGGCTGCAGAATAGGGAAAGCTGGCAAAATTCACTAAATAGACAGTTCCTGGCAGCCATGGGGTGTGCCCAGGGTATCTAAAGCTATAAATTCTGGTAAATATTTTTCATTGTCTGGGTCCAAGGTCTCAGGATATGGTTTGAATTGGGTTTCAGTCCCTCTAAAAGTAAATTCCACCCTGATAAATGGAAATAGATTACTTTCTACACAATGTCTTTCCGTTCAGTTGTAAATGGAGAGTGTTTTGAGGAGGCTTCATTTAATAATACCTTATCAGACAGCTTTCAGGAACCTGCAGTGTCTAATATGTCTGTTGCTATAGTAACGGCTGCTTGCTTATGCTCTGCATCTCATATCTGTGTCTTCCATGGGCCCCTTCTTTCTACTGATGAAGGGGCTTGGAAAATATTCTCCACTGGGAACAATTGCAGCTCCGGCCCTCCACTGTGGAAACGGTACCCACAGCACTTCATTCTGCTTGGCCTATTGGAAACCAGGCTCCAAAGGGTGTCTATACACACGTCATACGAGAGAGAGAAATCTATAAAGCTTAAAGGCAATGAGACAAGTGCCCCTGCAGACCTGACTGAGCAGCCCACCCCCAGTGTTGGTTCCACAGAACTCTCACCTATTTACAGAGAACTTAACGGATTTCAGATCTGTGGTGGGGACCTAGGAGCTGCTGCTCTGTGTCCTCATTTTCCCACTCATTTGGGGAAGGATGATTGAGGACGTGGGGGGCATGTTTCTAGCCCTAAATGAGAAAGGGAAAGACCACCTGCCATGCATTTCAATACTCTTAAACTATTCTAATTGATCACTATCCCACTAAGTGACAGGCCACAACCAGGATCCTGGAGCAATAATATAGGGAAATTGTCTTTGTTCCTTGATCACTTAACAAAATATGAGCCACCCAGGAACACCTTTTTCTCTAGCCCTTCGTTTTTTCTCCCCTGATAGTTCTTCATTATTCTCTGTTTTTTGTACGTACATAATATTTCCCTTCTCTGCGCCTGGCCCCTCATTGCCTGCAGTTCTCTTTCTCTCTTGTGGGAGCAATAGTTTTTCTCCTGTAATTCTTTTCAGTCAGTATCTGTGTTTCCCTGGGCTTGTTGTGTTTCTGTGCCTCTGTGAATCTCTAGGGCAGGCTGGCTCTCTGCCCCCCTCCCCTACACACATCGGGGTTATCAGGTGGCCACTGGCCCTGGGGTTGTAGTACCCACCTGGGTACCAGCTCTCTCACTTTCTCTCCATCTCAGAGAAAGGTAATGAAAATAATCGGGCTTCATTAATTCCAAACCCTGTGAGATGATAGCCATTTGGAGCCTGTTTGCCGATTAGATGGTCTAAATTAGAAGTGACCTTGGTATACTGCCACTGCTTGCCTCTCTGAGTCTAATCATGCTCCTTCTGTTCATGTGTTTCCCAGTCACCTCTTTTTTCAGTCTTTCTCAATCTTAGTTTCTAAAATCTGGTTCTTGGCCACGTTTGTTTTTGGTCCACATAAAAGCTAACAGGGCCCTGCAGTTTTCCTCATGAGCATTAGTATATAATATATTTTTAAAGGGACAACCACACAGAAGACATTTTAGAAAGGAAACAAGACAGAGAGAGACACTAGTCCCTCTAGACTCTGTGTCCAGTGTCCAGCCTGGCGCATTTGGAAGGTAGTGAGGGAAGGAGAGAACTGCTAAAGCTCGCTGCCCGGAGCTGCCCCGGTTGGCCAGCGGCATGTGTGCGGAGACCAGCCAGCAGGCTGGAGGCTGTCTGGGTGCAGGAGAGGGAGTGAGCAACTGGACTCTGTGGAGCAGGCGACTTTAGGTACACCACTAGCTAGAATGCTCAGCTCTGGAAGCGGGTAGGTTGAGCTTCATGCTCCAGACCTATGCCTCATTCATAGAGATGGGCCAGCTCTGTGCCAGGAAGGCCCAGGTCTGAGGCTTTTCCCTTTTCCCCCACTTTGTCTGAGGTTCTTCATTCTATTGATTTTTACTGAAAAGTGAAAGATTTGAGGCTTCTTCAGGAGTCTAGGTTTTGGCAAGTCTGTACTCTGACTTGGAAAAGCGCACCTTTCAGAAAGAAGCCCTATTTAGGCGAACAGTGCCAAGGCTGTGTAGGGAGGAGGGTTCAGTACTTTTTCTAAGAAATTATCTTTGCTTTCCAGCATGTTGAATTTGGTTGCACTGATCTAACATCAGACAGTGGCTCTGAGAAGTGAATTTGCATGAACATTTCTACAAGAACTTAGCAAAGTTTACCCCGTGGCTGCTCAGGGTTTTCTGTTTGGCTTCTCCACATCCATGACCTCAAGAAAGTAAGGAAGGTGGAGGGCTTCCTATAATTCCAGCTTCTTCTACCAATGTCGTAGTGGGGACCAGACCCATATCTAAGCCTCTGGGTTTTATAAGGTATGTCCTTGGGGCTTTAGGGTCCACTGACCTCAGAGGGATTTGAAAGGCATTAAGTCATAATCACAAATAAAATGGTGAACTGGAATTACGAACTAGTTATTTATGAACCCATGTGACCTCTCCTTAGTAGTCAAGAGTAATTAACTAGAGTCCATGGATTTCCCTCTGAGGAGCCTGTGATTTTTCTGAAAATTGTTTTGCAATAGTCTGTGTGTGAAAGTATTTTTTCTGGGCGTCTACAACTTTGATCAGATTTTCTGAGAAGTGTGTAATCTCTAAAAGGTTAATTTTTCTGGGTTGTGAGCTTCTTGGACACAAGGATCATGTCTTGCTCTGTCTCACAAGCATGTGGCACAGGTACCCTGCCTGAGTGAGTGAGCAGAGACTCACATGCCCTTCCTTTCAACTACTAAGTTGTTCTGGCATTGCTTAAGCCTGAAGACTTTTAGAATCAGGTGGAATTCTGGTTTTGGTGTTATATATGAGAATTGCTTAAACTTGAAGAATTTCAGCATCAGAGCAGAACTCCACATTTCTCTTATTATACACGAGACCTGTTTATTTGTCAGGAAGATTGGAGCCACTGTTTGTGTTCAGACTTTCGGCACCCAGCTCAGCTGATGGTTTCATTCTACATTTCCATCCACTCTACATACTCTGGAAGGAATGTAATTGACTTGGCTTACAAGGGTGCGGGGAACACATTTGGTATCTGGGCCTCCAAACCTGAAGTCTTGCCCTATATATGTTTAAATAACGACTTTCACATATCTGCATCTTTAGGGGTATTAGAATAATTTCAGATCACCTCTCCTAATGGTTAATAAGATCACCATTGAACTACCCTCTGCCAAGGCCAATCTTGAGAGACCCAAATTCTGAGGAAGTAAGGTCTAATCAAATTTTCTTACCAAAACACCTTTATTTTACTTTTGGTTAAAAGTCTGTCTTTATAGTCTTAGCTCTCCTCTATACAATAATGGGTAGAATATGGGGACGTAATTGAATGTAGTTAGTGCTTATCGGTGTGCAGATGATTAGAAAAATCAATCTACATGGATGGTAAATGTAAAAAGTATAGGTGTTTGGACTTAATGTGTATTGTTATCTGGACAAACAGAACACTTTTTGTTTGGCTTTGAGTCTGTGGCTGGAGCAGGAGACAGTGTTTATGTGCCTGTGTGCACCTATGTGCTGTTTGTGCAGGGGCGCTGGGGGAGGGCTTCAGTTAGTTTTAAGGGCCTCTGAGGTTTGGGCACATTTAGAATGGCTTTGGTTATACTGTAGCCAGGGTTTGTCCTCTCGGAAACCTACATACTCCAGTGCTCGTAGCAAAAGGGAAGGTCTTTACAAAACCACGCTCAGCAGTTAAATAACTACCTTTCCAACTGACCTCCAGGTCTCCATCAGAGAATGTGGCTGGGATAGTGTGAACTTTGCACACAGTTTAGGTAGCCAGGTGGTTGGAAAACAAGGGCAGGAGATGCCAAGGCAAGTAAGTTTTAAAGGAACTCTGCATTTGGCCAGCTCTCCTTTTCTTCACTGAGCAGAACTCCTCAGTGAGCTGTTGGCAGGACTGAATTTATGGCTTTATGAAAAAGCAAGCAAACCTTAAGTGGACAGCTTTGGCAGCTGGTAGGAGAGGGAGGATTGGATATAGGCACAGGAGTGATCAGTATGTGGGAGCTGGCATGGGGCCCTCCATAGCCTGTGCAGTAAGGAGGTTTCCATTCTCAGCCTCTCTGTTCAGACACATGCACAAGGATCCTACCAGAATTTCTAGATCCTAAGGATTCCCTTTAGGGCTATTCTTTTTGCCTTCTGAGAATTTCCTGCTCGTTAAAATTTTATATACCAAGGCTTTCTTCCTCCTCAGGGAGAGGTTGGGTATGCTATAGATGAGAAGATGCAGGTAGATAAAAGTAATTACTTAAACACATATGGGGCAAGACTTACAGGTTTGGAGGCCCAGATTAAGATGCAGAGGAGCATGTGAGGTTGATGATTATATTTCGGGAGAGTTAATTGATGGAAGGTGAAGGCAGACAAAGAACCGCTGCTTACTGCCTTCTTGAATCCCAATCAGGAATTATGATTAAAGTCGCAGCGAGACAACAGAGAGCTGATGAATTGGTGTCTTTTTTTTTTCTTTTTTTGCCGTCATTCACACTTGATTGACTTCAACCTTTCAAGTGCAAAAGTCTCTCTTTTCCATTATTATTCATAGCCATCTGAGTTTTTCTAATTAAAGTGTATGAAAACAATTACTGATCCATCGTACTGAGTCTGTTAGAGGGGATGTCTGCCTTACTGTAATGCGTATGAAAAGCCCACAGTTTTCTATAATGATGTGCAGCTGAGGTGTTAGATAATTTTATTCTTTTTTACTCTGTAGGGCTTTTTTTTTTTAAATTTCTCATGATTCATTTTTCATAATTCCAAAAGATCCCAGGAAAGGACTGATCCTACAGTTACAACTGAGAAAGGACGTGGGGGGTGTCTTTTTTCCTTTTCGTTTCTCCTCCTCTTACTCCCAACCTTGTGCTCCCCTTTTGCTGAGGACTATAAATTAATCGGCGACCTTTCACTTCTTGGACTCCCGCTGGACTCCCCGACCACACTGGTCAGAAATGCTTTCTATTAGAAAGAAAATAGATGGAATGAGTTTGGCAATCTCTGCTCCATTCCTAATGATTCATCAACAGCTCTCTCTAACCAGCTGCTGACAAGCTTTGTGTGAAGGTGCAGATGTCTGTGAGAGCAGGAATTGTCACACGTGTTCACCTGCATGTACCTGCTCTTTGTAAACACAGCATTTCTCAGACTCCTCTCTGTAGTGCCTGTTGCTTAATTTTAATACCTATTGGCATATGGGTTGCTGAAATTCTAATACCCCATAAATGTACTGAGGGTGTTACCTTTTTGGTGTTGATGTGGACAGCTGTCTGGGTTTCCTCTAGCCTTGGAGCCCATCACTGATGATCCTGGTAACATGTCAGCAGCTATTTTGAGTGAGGGCCAGGATTTTCAAACAATTAAAATAGAAACTTATTTAAAATATAGTAACCTAGGGGTTCCAATCATTGCAACAGTAAATTAAGATACGATTTTTTGTTGTTGTTGATGGGAGAAGAGTGCCTCCAAGTGGGGCTAGGCACTGTGTAGAAAGGTTAGTGGTGACTGTCATTTCTGTGCATGTAACCTCAGAGTCAGTTCATTTCTCAGGCTGTCATCAAACAGGAGACAAATTCTAATTCATCTGGGAATATCGTCACCATCTCCCTTCCCACCCTTTAGCAGGGAAAGGGATATTGCTCTGTCTTTAAACAAAGAATCTTCTCTCCTTATGTTGGATATTGAGGGCTGCTTATCACATTAATGTGAGGTAAACGATGAGTTGGCCAGATGGCAGGGAAGCCTAGAAAAATGTCTGAAGATCAGACTTAAAATCGTAGTCCATTTAAACCAAGCTAATTCTGGAATTGCTCTATTAGGAAACAATGGCCATGGTCAGAGTGGGCTATCCTATTGTAGAGTGCTGTGCGGGGCACCCTCTGTAGCTGCAGCACTGGCCAGAGCCTCCCTCTGATGCTGTGTATCTTGGGCACAGTCTCCAGAAGAAATCTGCCTTGAGTGAGTCATAAGAAATGCTCATTTGCACTTGATCTCAGCTTGTAAAGGGTTACAAAATGTCTCCTGGAAAATCTGCCAGTGTGTCTGCATGTCCTTAGCCTTCCTTTGTTCTCTTCTCTTCTTCTTACCCTTTCCTTTGCTCTTACTCCCCTCCTCTTCTTGCCTGAATACATTTTGAAAACAGTACTACAATGCTCCCTGCTTCAAGATTACAGTGTACTTTACTAGGTATGATTTAATTAGGGCCCTTATTATGTTTTCAGCAGCTTAAGGTGGGCCTTTCAACTTATCTACCTAATTGGTTGCACAAGAAGTTTCACAGCCCATGACAAAACATTGTCAGTGATCAAAGTCAAAATTCTGCATAAAGAAAAAATATTAATAATAAGATTATTCTTCAAGTGTGCACTGCTAATTATGTCCAGAATGTAACCGTAGAAACACTTTTGACTGATGTGAGCTTTGTCTAATAAACATGAATCTTCAGTGAGCTATGAAAAGTGACACCTCCAGCTTTACACTGGTGAAGGCTAATTTTGCTTATTAAATAATTTTTACACATTTCCCTATTTTCTGTCTTTTTCCTCTCCATTTGACTCTCATCTCTCTGCATCTTGTTCCTCAGGTGACCACCCCCGAGATGGTGATGCCCAGCAGCATGTTCCTCCCAGCGGCTGTTCCAGATCGAGACGGGAACTCCAGTGTGGAAGAGGCAGGAAAGCAGCCTGGTTAGTGCCATTGTTCTTGACTCTTCCAAATGGAAACCAAATGAAAAATCTTCACAGAGCGAGGGGGCCCAGAATCCTGTACCACAGTGGTTTTCAACTGCTGGTCGGGGGGCCGCTCCGTGAGAGAGTTAACCACGCTGATGTTGTATGAAGACTGTAGACCCAGTGATCTCGGGTCCAATGAATTTGCTTATGCTCAGGGTGATTTCTGCCTTAGCAGTCCCTGAAATAATTCTCCTATTTTCACTGGTCCCTAAGTGTAAAAAGGTTAAAAACCACTCCTGTATAGTACTCCTAAGGTGAACAAAAGATGAGGGCCACTGTTGTCAGCCACTTTTTATCCTGATTCTTAGCATGTATCTGTATACTATTCATATGATTTCAGGTGAGAGAAAATCAGGTAAGAAGCAGTGGGATTTTGGTGGACATGTGTCCCCTTTAGGGAGTGAATAACCAGAGACTCAGTCAATAGACCCCTAATTCACCATCCAAAATTGTTAAATGTTCCATCTTTGAGGACTTAATTATTAGGGACTTGTGGAACACATGGGTAATTTCAGGGTGCTGGGTTAGTTGTCTTCTTAGTCCACACTAAGTTCTCCGAGTCTTCTGGGATTGCCTCAGGATGCGGCATAGAGGTGCATTTGGAAAGAATGTTGCCATAGACAGGGATGATGGTGCCCCAGGGTGGTTCCTACCTTGATGGATCATTAGACCTCCATTTATGAGGCTTTCTACTTCATTTACCTCCTGTCAGCATATTGGACTGTGGACTGACTGAAAAAGGGTCAGAATATTGATGGGTGTGGTGATATCATCATAGGAAAAAATCAACTATATTTTAATAATTGGCCACTTGAATGATCATTGCTTATTGAATAGAGATGACAGTCAAAAAGCCTAAAAATATATTCCAAAATTTCTTAATTATAATGAGCAGCAGTTCTTGTAAATTCCCTATAACTCAGGATAGCATTAATTCATGTTCTACAATACTGATCCATGAAAAAGGTGAACCCACTCTCAAATCAGCAACCTTGAAACCAGTTATGAGAATTGAAGGTTTATTAAATATTGTTTAAAAAACAGATCTGTGATAAGACACAGGCCTCTTAGGAGTCAGAACGTTTCATATTTCCTTTGGTCTTCTCTGTTCTTGTGTATGTGCTCTATTGGAGAGGAAAGGAAAGCAGGAGGCTGTGTGGAGAGAGTCTGAGTCCAGGTTGTTTCCCTCATCGTCAGATTGTGTTCACGAGGCCTTGCGAGTAGACAGTTGTGGGTGCCATCTTTGAAGCAAAGTCCTCTTTATCAAAGCCCTCTTTATCGTTGGGCTTGATTTTTACTTATTTATTTTTGTACAGAAACCTCAGAGGATCCTGGAAAGAACATCTTGTCCTCTATGAGCACAGAGCACAGTGGCGAACTGAAACCCTCTCCTGCTGACCCAGGCTCTGTGAGAGAAGACTCAGGCTTCCTGTGCTGGAAGAAAGGGTGCAACCAGGTGTTTAAAACATCTGCAGCTCTTCAAACTCACTTCAATGAGGTTCACACCAAGAGGCCTCAGCTGCCTGTGTCAGATCGCCACGTGTACAAGTACCGCTGTAATCAGTGCAGCCTGGCTTTCAAAACCATTGAAAAGCTACAGCTCCATTCTCAGTACCATGTGATCAGAGCTGCCACCATGTGCTGTCTTTGTCAGCGCAGTTTCCGAACTTTCCAGGCTCTAAAAAAACACCTTGAGACGAGCCACTTGGAGTTGAGTGAGGCTGACATCCAGCAGCTTTATGGTGGCCTTCTGGCCAATGGGGACCTCCTGGCAATGGGAGACCCCACCCTGGCTGAAGACCATACCATAATTGTTGAGGAAGACAAGGAGGAAGAGAGTGACTTGGAAGAGAAACAGAGCCCAACAGGCAGTGACTCTGGGTCCATACAAGAAGACTCGGGCTCAGAACCGAAGAGAGCTCTGCCTTTCAGAAAAGGCCCCAACTTCACCATGGAGAAATTTCTGGACCCTTCTCGCCCTTACAAGTGTACTGTCTGCAAGGAATCTTTCACTCAAAAGAACATCCTGCTAGTGCACTATAATTCTGTGTCCCACCTACATAAGTTAAAGAGAGCCCTTCAAGAATCGGCAACTGGTCAGCCAGAACCCACCAGCAGCCCAGACAACAAACCTTTTAAGTGTAATACCTGTAACGTGGCGTACAGCCAGAGCTCTACTTTGGAGATCCACATGAGGTCTGTGTTGCATCAAACCAAGGCCCGGGCAGCCAAGCTGGAGGCTGCAAGTGGCAGTAGCAATGGGACTGGGAACAGCAGCAGTGTCTCCCTCAGCTCTTCCACCCCAAGCCCTGTGAGCACCAGTGCCAGCAACACCTTTACCACCACCAACCCAAGCAGTGCTGGCATCGCTCCAAGCTCAGGCTTACTGAGCCAAGTGCCTGCTGAAAATGTAGGGGTGCCATCCCTGGGGAATCCCATCGGTGCCAACATCACTTCCCCTTCAGAGCCCAAAGAAGCCAATCGGAAGAAGCTGGCAGATATGATTGCCTCTAGGCAGCAGCAGCAGCAGCAGCAACAACAGCAGCAGCAGCAGCAGCAACAGCAAGCACAGACACTAGCCCAGGCCCAAGCTCAAGTTCAAGCTCACTTGCAACAGGAGTTGCAGCAGCAGGCTGCCCTGATCCAGTCTCAGCTGTTCAACCCCACCCTCCTTCCTCACTTCCCCATGACCACCGAGACCCTGCTCCAGCTGCAGCAGCAGCAGCACCTCCTCTTCCCCTTCTATATCCCCAGTGCTGAGTTCCAGCTCAACCCTGAGGTGAGCCTGCCGGTGACCAGTGGGGCGCTGACACTGACTGGGACAGGCCCAGGCCTGCTGGAAGATCTGAAGGCTCAGGTTCAGATCCCACAGCAGAGCCACCAGCAGATCCTGCAGCAGCAAAGCCAGCTTTCTCTGTCCCAGAGCCACTCTGCCCTGCTACAGCCCAGCCAGCACCCTGAAAAGAAAAACAAATTGGTCATCAAAGAAAAGGAAAAAGAAAGCCAGAGAGAGAAGGATGCTGCCGAAGGGGGAGAAGGCAATGCAGGACCAAAGGAGTCTCTCCCAGAAGCCTTGAAGGCCAAAGAGAAGAAAGAATCGGCACCAGGGGGTAGTTCTGAGCCTTCCATGCTTCCTCCACGCATCGCCTCAGATGCCAGAGGGAACGCCACCAAGGCCTTGCTGGAGAACTTTGGCTTTGAGCTGGTCATTCAGTACAATGAGAATAAGCAGAAAGTGCAGAAGAAGAATGGGAAGACTGAGCAGGGAGAGAATCTGGAAAAGCTCGAGTGTGACTCCTGTGGCAAGTTATTTTCCAATATCCTGATTTTAAAGAGTCATCAAGAGCATGTTCATCAAAATTACTTTCCCTTTAAACAGTTGGAGAGGTTTGCAAAACAGTATAGAGAACACTACGATAAGCTGTACCCTCTGCGGCCACAAACCCCAGAGCCGCCGCCACCTCCTCCTCCACCGCCCCCACCCCCACTTCCCGCAGCACCGCCTCAGCCCGCTTCCACGCCAGCCATCCCTGCATCGGCACCACCCATCACTTCGCCTACGATCGCACCGGCCCAGCCATCCGTTCCGCTCACCCAGCTGTCCATGCCCATGGAGCTGCCCATCTTCTCACCTCTGATGATGCAGACGATGCCACTGCAGACCTTGCCGGCCCAGCTGCCCCCTCAGCTCGGGCCTGTGGAGCCTCTGCCTGCAGACCTGGCCCAGCTGTACCAGCACCAGCTCAACCCAAGCCTGCTCCAGCAGCAGAACAAGAGGCCTCGCACCAGGATCACGGATGACCAGCTCCGCGTCCTGCGGCAATATTTTGACATTAACAACTCCCCCAGTGAAGAGCAGATCAAAGAGATGGCCGACAAGTCCGGGCTGCCCCAGAAAGTGATCAAGCACTGGTTCAGAAACACTCTCTTCAAAGAGAGGCAGCGTAATAAGGACTCCCCTTACAACTTCAGCAACCCTCCTATCACCAGCCTGGAGGAACTCAAGATCGACTCCCGGCCCCCGTCACCAGAACCTCAGAAGCAGGAGTACTGGGGAAGCAAGAGGTCTTCACGAACACGGTTTACTGACTACCAGCTGAGGGTCCTGCAGGACTTCTTTGATGCCAATGCTTACCCAAAGGATGATGAATTTGAGCAACTCTCTAATTTACTGAACCTTCCAACCCGAGTCATAGTGGTATGGTTTCAAAATGCTCGACAGAAGGCCAGGAAAAATTATGAGAATCAAGGAGAGGGCAAAGATGGAGAGCGGCGTGAACTTACGAATGATAGATATATTCGAACAAGCAACTTGAACTACCAGTGCAAAAAATGTAGCCTGGTGTTTCAGCGCATCTTTGATCTCATCAAGCACCAGAAGAAGCTGTGTTACAAAGATGAGGATGAGGAGGGGCAGGATGACAGCCAAAATGAGGACTCCATGGATGCCATGGAGATCCTGACGCCCACCAGCTCCTCCTGCAGCACCCCGATGCCCTCACAGGCTTACAGCGCCCCAGCACCGTCGGCCAATACAGCTTCCTCTGCTTTCTTGCAGCTTACGGCAGAGGCTGACGAATTGGCCACCTTCAGTTCAAAAACAGAGGTGAGTGATGAGAAACCAAAGCAGCCTGAACCTCTCAGTGCACAACCAAACCCAACCCAAGAAAAGCAAGGACAACTAAAGGCAGAGCTGCAGCAGCAAGACCAGCCCGAGCAGAAGACAAACACAGCCCAGCACAAGCTCCCCCAGCTGACTGCCCCCCCTTCATTACCACAGCCCCCTCCGCAAGCCCCACCTCAGTGCCCCCTACCCCAGTCAAGTCCCAGTCCTTCTCAGCTCTCCCACCTGCCCCTCAAGCCCCTCCACACATCAACTCCTCAACAGTTGGCAAACCTACCTCCTCAGCTAATTCCCTACCAGTGTGACCAGTGTAAGTTGGCGTTTCCATCATTTGAACACTGGCAGGAACATCAGCAGCTTCACTTCCTTAGTGCACAGAACCAGTTCATCCACCCTCAGTTTTTAGACAGGTCACTGGATATGCCTTTCATGCTGTTTGACCCTAGTAACCCTCTCCTGGCGAGCCAGCTGCTCTCTGGGGCCATACCTCAGATTCCAGCAAGCTCAGCCACTTCTCCTTCAACTCCAACCTCCACGATGAACACTCTGAAGAGGAAGCTGGAGGAAAAGGCCAGTGCAAGCCCTGGTGAAAATGACAGTGGGACGGGAGGAGAAGAACCTCAGAGAGACAAGCGTTTGAGGACAACTATTACACCAGAACAGCTAGAGATTCTCTACCAAAAGTATCTATTGGACTCCAATCCAACTCGAAAGATGTTGGATCACATTGCGCATGAGGTAGGCTTGAAGAAACGTGTGGTACAGGTCTGGTTTCAGAACACACGTGCCCGGGAAAGGAAAGGACAATTCCGGGCTGTGGGTCCAGCCCAGGCTCATAGGAGATGCCCTTTTTGCAGGGCCCTCTTCAAAGCCAAGACTGCTCTTGAGGCTCATATCCGGTCCCGCCATTGGCATGAAGCCAAGAGAGCTGGCTACAACCTGACTCTGTCTGCAATGCTCTTAGACTGTGATGGCGGACTCCAGATGAAAGGCGATATTTTTGATGGAACTAGCTTTTCCCACCTACCCCCAAGCAGTAGCGATGGCCAAGGTGTTCCCCTCTCACCTGTGAGTAAAACCATGGAGTTATCTCCCCGAACTCTTCTTAGCCCTTCTTCCATCAAGGTCGAAGGGATTGAAGATTTTGAAAGCCCCTCCATGTCCGCAGTTAATCTAAACTTTGACCAAACTAAGCTGGACAACGACGACTGTTCCTCTGTCAACACAGCAATCACAGATACCACTACTGGAGACGAGGGCAATGCAGATAACGACAGCGCGACGGGAATAGCCACCGAAACCAAATCCTCTTCTGCACCCAGTGATGGGCTGACCAAAGCGGCCATGATGGCAATGTCTGAGTATGAAGATCGGTTGTCATCAGGTCTGGTCAGCCCAGCCCCGAGCTTTTACAGCAAGGAATATGACAATGAAGGTACAGTGGACTACAGTGAAACCTCAAGCCTTGCAGACCCCTGCTCCCCAAGTCCCGGTGCAAGTGGGTCAGCAGGCAAATCTGGAGACAGTGGGGATCGGCCCGGGCAGAAGCGTTTTCGCACTCAAATGACTAATCTGCAGCTGAAGGTCCTCAAGTCATGCTTTAATGACTACAGGACACCCACCATGCTCGAGTGTGAGGTCTTAGGCAATGACATTGGACTGCCAAAGAGAGTTGTTCAGGTCTGGTTCCAGAATGCCCGGGCAAAAGAAAAGAAGTCTAAGTTAAGCATGGCCAAGCATTTTGGTATAAACCAAACAAATTACGAGGGACCCAAAACAGAGTGCACTTTGTGTGGCATCAAGTACAGCGCTCGGCTGTCTGTACGTGACCATATCTTTTCCCAACAGCATATCTCCAAAGTTAAAGACACCATTGGAAGCCAGCTGGACAAAGAGAAAGAATACTTTGACCCAGCCACTGTACGTCAGTTGATGGCTCAACAAGAGTTGGACCGGATTAAAAAGGCCAATGAGGTCCTCGGACTGGCAGCCCAGCAGCAAGGGATGTTTGACAATGCCCCTCTTCAGGCTCTTAACCTTCCTACTGCGTATCCGGCACTCCAGGGCATTCCTCCCGTGTTGCTTCCTGGCCTCAACAGCCCCTCCTTGCCAGGCTTTACTCCATCCAACACAGGTGGGTTCTGCTCTGGGTGATTCTGTCAGCATGAAATAGCTACCCAGTTAGCACTTCTGTTCTGTGGCTACCACCCATACCCTCTGAGTGTTGGCAGGCAGGAAGCTTCAAAAAACCTTCAGCTACCTTCCATTGAGTCTCCCTTGAGCTGGCCTCATGTACATGGTTCTTTAGCTTCCCAGTTCAAGGATGGCACCTCCTGAGTAGATTCATCGCCTCTGAAACAATTTTTGTGCCCTGTGTTCAACAGTACAACCAAGGTGTGTGCCATATGGAAGAACTTCGAGAGTTCTGGCATATTATATCCTGGCGTATTTCCAAGAAAGAACCTTCTATTGTAGACCTTTCCATTCAGTGCTTATGGAAATCCCTTGTAGGTATTTTTAGAAAATATAAGACATTTGAATAGGTAGTTCTGGATTATGGTCTGTGGAAACTTGTTCAGGAGAATTTAAAACAACTCTTTGCCCTTACCTGTGGCCCCGTCCCCCCTTTTTGGAGAGCTGCTATCAGGTGTCTCCTTACTCCTGTGATTCCCTTCTAGCCAGAACAACAGTAGCTATGTTAGCTTCTAATGAGACTACATATGTACTCAAACGCACTGGCCGGGAATCTTATATTAGGCAATGTGGTTTTGAATTTTGACACGTTTACATTAGTACTCCAGACAGACAAAATGTTAATGATTTTTAGGGGTATTCAGTCACAGCATCATTTCCTTTTGCCCATCTCCCTTTCTCTGCTCCCCTCTGTTCAGAGTCATATACTTGGTACTTTTATTTTTCCACTTAATGAGGAGTTTCACAGCTCTTCCTGTGTACCTCTTTTGTTTCTGTACTCACCCATCTTCTCTGGATCCACCTGTCTTTCCTAAATTGGACCTTCACCTCCACAATCCTGTGAGACTTAGTATACAGGTCAGCAAGTTCCTCCTATGGCCACCACTGACCAGTATACATTCACCAAAGGAGAACCCCTCAGAGTGTCTCCTGGCCGTCTCCCTTTTCATGGGTTGAAGTGCTTCTACTATGTCACAGAGTCCTGTTGAATTGAATCCAAGTTTTACAAATTTGGCAGGTTTTACACAACATGAGGCTACTTCATTCATGGTCCCAGTTTCTTATCCAAAGAGAACAAGAAAAGAAAGCCTGAAGATGAAGAAGTTGTTTCTTATATGTGTTGGCAAGTTAATTTCACAGAATGATACTCAAGCCAGCCAGACATAGGATTACTGTTGCAGCCCAGGACTTTGGCAGAGGGGCTTGGGAAAGCCCGATATTTCATAGTAATGTGAAAAAAATTAGAGTCAGGATGTCTGATCTATTACCCTTGTTTTACAGATGAGAAAGCTGAGGCCCAGAGAGGTCAAGACCATTCAGCAAGCTAGGGGAGGAGCCAGAGCTCCCACCCAGGCCTCCGGGCTCCCAGTGCTATGTGCTCCTTCACAACACCCAGTATGAGCCAGTCAGTCAACAGGTATATGTTTAGTGCTACTGAGGTTATGACCACTTAAGAGAGGACTCACGATAGAAAGATATCTCTTAATTATTCAAGGCAGCCAGGTGTGCCCTAGTAACCACCTCCCGACTATACTGAAGTTCACAGGAACACTGGATCTGGAATGGGAGGGAAGAAACTTATGTTTAATAGGTCAGGCACAATGGTAAGCTCTCCCCATGTGACCTTTCATGTAAAACCCTACAACAATTTACTCTGGAAAGCTGAGGTTCTGAGCAGTCAGCAAACGGGTCCAAGATCATGTGGCAGATGTGTCTGACTCCAGAGGTGCATGCCTAGGTCCCAGGGAGATGAAGTGCTTTGCTTGGTTCGGATCTTACAGATGAGAAAACCAAGGGATATAGATTATTATGAAGTTATACTGAGCTGCTGTACTACTGTTATATTGAATGTGGCTAGTGCAGAGCTTGGTAAACAGCATGGGTTCAGTAAACATTTCTTAAAATTTTGAATCTCTTACGTAGACGGTCAGTTCAAGATACAGAAAATCAGTTTAAAGTCTTCTGGTCTGGATCTTTGTCCTGAGTGCCTCATGTCATAGACATGCAGAAATCTCTAGACAGTCCTTCCTTATCTTTTCTTTGGCTCTGGCTCCAGCCTAAAACTTGGAGCAGGCATGCTACCTAGAGGGAGACAGAAAGAGCCCATGTCCCAAGTCTAGAATTCATAATCCATTCTGTTTCAGCTTCATTTGTGCCAATTTAACCAATGAGCCTTTACTGAGTTTTTGAGTCAGATTTATCTCTTTTCTGGTTTTAGCCCTTTATTTGCATTGAGGAAATTGGATGTCTTAATCTCAGTGGTCCCTTCTGCTGTTTTGGAAGAGGACATTAATGATGCTGTGGAATGCTGAGGAAAGCATCTTCCTTGGCTATCCAAACATTAATGGGTGTTTTTCTGGGACTGGCAACTTAAGACAATGTTCTTCTCTTCATCTGAAATTTGCATGTGTTTAAATGTGTTTAAAAGTATGACAGCCCAGTAAACACTGTAGTTGGAAGTCAGTATCAACTTCACCCAGGTCTGGGCTTAGAGTGTTTTTTGTCCTCACTCGGAGAGTGTCATGTTATGGATCCACCTACCAGAACTTTCTGGCAGAAGGTAGTCCAAATAAGTGGTTGAGGGGCCATAGGATTTTTTATTTTACATTTGGTGGTCTCTGAAGAGGTTGTATACTGTCTAGTGCAGGGGTTGGGAAGCTATGGCTTATGAGCCAGATGTGGCTCTTTTGGTGGCTGCAGACAAATCTTTAATAAAAAAAAGTAACATTAAAAATATAAAATATTCTCATATATTACAATCCATTCATTTCCTACCACTCATGTTCATGGTTGCAGTTGGCTGGAGCCAATCACAGCTGTCCTCCGGGACAACACCAAATTTTTATTGGATAATGTGTAATGTACACGGGTCGTTGTATGGCTCTCAGGGAATTACATTTTAAAATATGTAGCGTTCATGGCTCTCTCAGCCAAAATAGTTCCCGACCCCTTGTCTAGTGTCTTGGGTGTGGCAAATATCAAGATGATCTAAAGGCTGCTGCCTATGAATTCTTCTCAATTCTTGTCTTTTCTCAGCATTTCATCACTCTGCACATCATGTCTCCCCCAACCCCCCAAACACACCACAGTGTTATCCCTTCTCCACTATCTTGTCTTTACAAACCTATATAGTTTGATGTGCAGGTTTGCCTTCCTATCTGAAAGTAGAATGTTCCTATGAAACCCTTCATAAACTAAAATGGCATAAAGCCGAAAAGCAATTCACCTTAGGACACACCTTGCTAACGAATGCACAAAATCAATCAAGATAAAGCCCAGATGCTCAAAGAAACAATTCAAAGCTAGAGTGGCTTGATGCTGAGAGGCCGAGTGTAATTCCTGGGGAAGGAGCTGGGCAGTGTCACTCTTGCAGCTCGGGGTGTGCGCTGCCTCCTTAACGGCTCACTGCAAAGCAAACACTCAATGCTGTTTTCACCTTTTGCCTTTTTTTCATAAAAGTGCAAAAATCTTTATTTCTTCCAGTTAGCAAAAATGGGTATTAATGTAGATCTTTTGAAAAAGCCAAGTGTAATAAAGTGAACTTTTGAAAAGTGGGGATACCTGTACCAGCAGCGGCATTTCCATGACCCTGGAAAAGATTCAAACCAGAAAATAGGTATAGGTTAGGGAGGCTAGTAGGTGCTGGGCTGGATGGAAAGTTTTACAGGTAGTGGTAGATGAAGCCTGCATGTGATTGAGGATGGAGTTGTAGCCCACATGGCTCTAGTGACATGGTCAAAGGCCTTTGCTACCCATAAGCCGTGGTGCCTGATGTAGGTGGCCATGTTTTAGGAATTGATGGTGGCAGCACTATGGGCTGTTCCATTTCTGATATGTTTTGTTTTCCCTCTTCCTGTGGCTGTTTTTTATTTGTTTGTGTTTGTTTTTTCCCCAAACATCTATAGCCCTGGCTGTACTGTCTGTCATTCAAACAGGAGGGGGAGGAGAAAATGTTCATTTCTTGGGGGCTCCAGATTCCTCCTTCTAGATCAGGGGTCTCCTTCTAGACCCCTGTTCTAGATGGTTACATTTTTCTACAGGTTTGTTAAAGCAGACCAGCTGAACCAAGGCATTGGGACAGTTCCCTGAATGGGCTGTTTTTATTTATTCCCATCCCCCCTTCTCTGCCCTCTTCATGTGTCCATTCAGCTTCAGCACTGGAAGTCACAGAGGTCCGTGAGGATAGCCTGCTGTTTGTTCACTTGGCCTTGGGGCTTGGCTGGGTTTCTTGCTTTCCTTCACTCTTTCTCCTGTTGCCTCTCTCCTCCAGTCAACTTATGATGAGACCTCTTGGCTGTGGTATTTCTGTGAAGCTTTGATGAAGGCCTTTGGTCCCAGCTGGAAACAGCTACTTTGGGCACCTCCATATTAATTGCTGTGGGTGGAATGAATGGTATTGGGAGCTTGGCAAAGGAAATATGAACTAGTGGGTGGCTGTGGCACATTGGGCAGGAAGGTGTTTGGCTGAAAGGGGAAGTATGGGAGCAGACCCAGGACTGGGTTTGATTAGAATACAAAGCTCTCCAACCCTGAGCCTGGCCTCCACCTCTGTTGAAAATGTTGGTTTTGAGAGGATCCTTCAAGTTTAAACCTTGAGACCTCAGACTTTGTACCGGTGATACAGGTCAAACATCTTGAGCTGCAGCCTCACCATCCAGACTGACACATGATTTCTGTCTCCATTTTTTCCAGCTTTAACGTCTCCAAAACCGAACTTGATGGGTCTGCCCAGCACAACAGTTCCTTCCCCTGGCCTCCCCACATCTGGATTACCAAATAAACAGTCCTCAGCATCGCTGAGCTCCCCAACCCCAGCACAAGCCACCATGGCGATGGCCCCTCAGCAACACCCCCAACCCCAGCAGCAGCAGCCACAGGTGCAGCCGCCGCCAGCAGCCCAGCCACCACCTGCGCCACAGCTCCCGCCCCAACAGCAGCAACGCAAGGACAAAGAGAGTGAGAAGGTAAAGGAGAAGGAAAAGGCACACAAAGGGAAAGGGGAAACCCTGCCTGTCCCCAAGAAGGAGAAAGGAGAGGCCCCCACAGCAGCTGCAGCCACGATCTCAGCCCCGCTGCCCACCATGGAGTATGCAGTGGACCCTGCACAGCTGCAGGCCCTGCAGGCAGCCTTGACTTCAGACCCCACAGCGTTGCTCACGAGCCAGTTCCTTCCTTACTTTGTACCAGGCTTCTCTCCTTATTATGCCCCCCAGATCCCCGGCGCCCTGCAGAGCGGGTACCTGCAGCCTATGTATGGTATGGAAGGCCTGTTCCCCTACAGCCCTGCACTGTCGCAGGCCCTGATGGGGCTGTCCCCGGGCTCCCTACTGCAGCAGTACCAGCAATACCAGCAGAGTCTGCAGGAGGCGATCCAGCAGCAGCAGCAGCGGCAAATACAACAGCAACAGCAGCAGCAGCAGCAGCAAAAAGTGCAGCAGCAGCCCAAAGCAAGCCAAACCCCAGTCCCCCCTGGGGCTGCTTCCCCAGACAAAGACCCTGCCAAAGAATCCCCCAAACCAGAAGAGCAGAAAAACGCACCCCGTGAGGTGTCCCCCCTCCTGCCGAAACCCCCCGAAGAGCCAGAAGCGGAAAGCAAAAGTACGGACTCCCTCTACGACCCCTTCATTGTTCCAAAGGTGCAGTACAAGTTGGTCTGCCGCAAGTGCCAGGCGGGCTTCGGCGACGAGGAGGCGGCTAGGAGCCACCTGAAGTCCCTCTGCTTTTTCGGCCAGTCTGTGGTGAACCTGCAAGAGATGGTGCTTCACGTCCCCACGGGCGGCGGCAGTGGCGGCGGCAGCGGCGGCGGTGGCGGCAGTGGCGGCGGCTCGTACCACTGCCTGGCGTGCGAGAGCGCGCTCTGTGGGGAGGAAGCTCTGAGTCAACATCTCGAGTCGGCCTTGCACAAACACAGAACAATCACGAGAGCAGCAAGAAACGCCAAAGAGCACCCTAGTTTATTACCTCACTCTGCCTGCTTCCCCGATCCTAGCACCGCATCTACCTCGCAGTCTGCCGCTCACTCAAACGACAGCCCCCCTCCCTCGTCGGCCGCCGCCCCCTCCTCGTCCTCCGCTTCCCCCCACGCCTCCAGAAAGTCTTGGCCGCAAGTTGTCTCCCGGGCTTCGGCCGCGAAGCCCTCTTCTTTTCCTCCTCTCTCCTCATCTTCAACGGTTACCTCAAGTTCATGCAGCACCTCAGGGGTTCAGCCCTCGATGCCAACAGACGACTATTCGGAGGAGTCTGACACGGATCTCAGCCAAAAGTCCGACGGACCGGCGAGCCCGGTGGAGGGTCACAAAGACCCCAGCTGCCCCAAGGACAGTGGTCTGACCAGTGTAGGAACGGACACCTTCAGATTGTAAGCTTTGAAGATGAACAATACAAACAAATGAATTTAAATAAAAAATTAATAACAAACCAATTTCAAAAATAGACTAACTGCAATTCCAAAGCTTCTAACCAAAAAAAAAAAAAAATTAAAAATTAAAAAAAGGAAAAAAAAAGAAAAAGCGTGGGTTGTTTTCCCATATACCTATCTATGCCGGTGATTTTACATTCTTTTCCTTTTTCTTTTAATATATTAAAAAAAATTACCCCTTAACCCTGATACATTGTGTCCTTTTGAAGGTACTATTGGTCTGGGAAACAGAAGTTCGCCTTTGGAGCTTAAACCCCTTGTATATGTGCCCCTTTTCAATAAACGCCCCACGTTGATAGCACAGAGGAGCCCGGCATGCACTGTATGGGAAAGCAGTCCACCTTGTTCCAGTTTTAAATTTTTTGCTATCTTAGCATTCAGATACCAATGGCTTGCTAAAAGAAAAAAAGAAATGTAATGTCTTTTTATTCTCAGGTCAATCGCTCACACTTTGTTCTGTTTTCAGAATCATTGTTTTATACTTTTTTTTTTAAGTTTTCTTTTCTCCTTTTTGTTCCAGAAAAAAATTGTTTCTTAATTTAAAAACGGGCAGAAAGTATTCGAGAAAAACAATGTGAACTGCTTTAGCTTTCTGGGGATTTTAAGGATAGCTTTTCTGCTGAAGCCAATTTCAAGGTGAAAAGTTAAGCACTCCCACTTTCAGAAAGAAAAAAAAACCCCACACACAAAGAGTGTTGAGGACTTGTAGCTTAAAAAATAAGTTTTAAAAACTGACTTTCTGTATTTATGATAGATATTACCATTTTTGGTGTTGAGTAGATTGTTGCATTGGAAATGAACTGAAGCAGTATGGTAGATTTAAAAGGGAAAATAAACCTTTTGTGTACATTTAGCTTTTTGTATGGTCCAGCTGACAGCTCCTCATTTGATGTTGTCTTGTTCATTCCTAGCAGATAGATCGCAATCCGTTGATTTACCTAAGCTTTTCTCCCCCTTTGTCCCTCAATCCCAATTTCTCTTTCCTCCTCCCACCTCCCATCCTGTAACCTCCCACTTATGGTAGCTGCCTTCATTTCTTAGAAGGTAGCTGCAGAATTATTTTATAAAACTAAAGAAAGAATTTCGAAGGGTTCTAGGGGTCATTAGGATCCTTACAGATTATTTTTGGTTGGGGAGTTGAAACTTTTTAAAGGCATATAAGTCTAGTTACCTATGTCTGTTAGCCTCGTGCATTTATTTTTTTATTTAGCCTTCCTTTGGCTTTTCTTTTCACCCGTTTTTTATTCCTTGTTTGGTAGATGTTTCAAATATTCCTTTCCTAAGCTAAAGCATTTGTTTTGATTTGTGTAATTGGACTGTGTACTTTTCTAAAAAAAGTTTTTGGTTAGGGGTTTGGTTTTTGTTTTGTTTTCTTTCCTCTCGCAGAAAAAGAAATTTCATGCTTTAAATAAAATCCAAAGACACACCCTTTCACTGCTGATGCAGAAAAAAAGGGAAAGGGTTCTTCTTACTTGAGAATTTGTTTCTGATTTAAACAAACAAGACTTAGTTTAATAAAAGAGTAAAACAAAAGATTCCCAGGTTGTTATGTGCTTCTTCTGAAAGCAGAGAGGCAACTGTTAATGACAATTCCATATACCAAAAGATACATTTTTACTTCAAAGTTTTGTCTTTATGTTAGGCAGTCTGAGCAGTGAGTGATCCAGAGTGCAGCCAACAAAGAAGCAGATAGCAATGTACTGAGAGTAAAAGAGAACGAGGCACTTGTGTTTATGTTAATATCCTGTAACACACAACACAACGCACCACATACCCTTTCTCATCTAAAAAAAAAGTTGTCTGAACTTTGAAAGGAAAACTTTGTGCTGCTATAATGTAGATTTTGGAGACAAATAGATGCTTTGCTGTTTCACTTTCATAGCCAAACATCAACAAAAACAATCTCCCCTTGCCCCGAAAGTGTGAAATCCTTCTCCCTTCCATTCTCTTTCTTATGTTTCAAAAGGGAACTTTGAAGACTGTGAATGCAGGTTCCATTGGTCACCTTTCGAGCTTCTTTCCCCAGTGCTGAAGCCACTCATCAACTTTGCGAAAGACTGGAGCATTCCAAGATCTGAAAATGGATTTCTTTTTTTCTTTTTTCTTTTTCAGCCGGGACTATTTTATTTTTATGAATTTGTTTTTAGTTTAATGAAAAAAGTAGATCCTGAACTGTTGTACATATTTCTAACTAGGCTGATGCACAGTGCAAATTCCTTTTTTAATTTTTTAAAGTAGAAATACTAAAGAATATCATCTAACTATTCATACCAGTATCCAGTTGTAGCATAAGGTGTCAAAAACAAGTACGCAAAACATTTGCTGTTTTAACAAGCTATTTTCTTTTAACAAAAATTCTTGTATTTCTCCCTGTGTTTGAGATGAACATTTTTAAATTTTAAAGTTGTACAGTTTTTTGTTTTCCATTATTTTATCTTGTTTGTAACTCTATGAAATATATATATATTTTTTGCCATTTAACTGTTGTATGTTACTCTGTGTCTGTATCATATAGAAAAAATTGTTTTTGGTTCTCTATGTGATACCAATTAACAATTTAACACTAGCTTTACCTGTCAGATTCTGCTAGGTCTTTTCTGTAAACTTTGTTTTTAAAAATGATATTGCTTGGTAATAGTGCAATTTCTATCCCTTTCCTACCCCCTCAACTTTAAATTCATTTCCTTGTGATTTTGCCACCCCAATGGTTTTTTCCTTTTTTTTTTTTTTTTTTTTTTAGCTACTACGCCATCCTCCTCTGTGAGGCAGAGTGACTGTCAGTGTTTCGTTATGCCATGCCTTGACCTGTGGGTGTATTTGGCAACAGCAAAGTGGTTGGTTGGGTAGATTGGCTAAGCATGCTTCCATCGACCAGTGTTCCTCAGAGGGGTTATGTGATTGTTTCAGCCTGGAGTGGGTTGCACACTCAATGCTTTCCCCTACAATTCTTACCACTCTCATATATGTTCATTCAAAAAGAAAATAATTCTCAGCATTAACCCAGAAGTAGCAGTCACTAATGGTGAAAAATAGAGGTCAAACAAGAGCTTAGTATGTTTGTGAGTAAACATCCACCCTGGCTGTGACTGGTATCATTTACAAAATATAAATTCACTAAAACACTCAACTGTTGAGATTGGTCTCCCTCTGAGAATTTACTCCTGTCTGCTGCATAGTAGGTAGCTGAACAGGATATCTCAACTCATTTTTAAAAGTAATTTTTCACATTCGTTCACAGTTCATATTTTGGTTCATTGGTTTTTTCAAATACTCCACAGTGTGGGTTGGTGCTAGACATCATTCAGTCTCATAGCACCACTGACCCACAGGATAGGAGTTACTTCATCTATCGTTCCTCCATCATTCCAGAAAGAAATATAAGAAGGAAACACACACAGAAAAGTTTAATCCAGGAAGTTGGATTTTTTTTAAAAAATTAAAAGCTATTTAAAGAGATGAATGTGGCCAAAGTTTTACAGGATTGAAAACAAAGTAAAACAGACGGCATGTGTTTAACCCTGAGTTTATCAGGCATGGCAGGAAGTTGCGGGAGAGAGAGGCAGTGACCCAAGCCAGTGCACTTGATGTTCATGGACATATATTTTTTTTAAGTAATAAATTAAATTAAAACATTTTAAATAGAAGCATAAATTGAGTTGGTTGGTTGTTGGCGCTGAGATACTGCCCACTGTGAAACAAAGCTTTGACTAGTTTTTTTTTGGTTTGTTTACTTTCTCTGGGGGGAGGGGGGGCAAGTTTGGGTAGGAAAGAAAGCATAAATGAACGTGACCCTGAGGTGAAGAGGTATATGAACAGCCTTTGCAATGTACAAAAAAAAAAACAAAAAAAAAACACAAAAACAAAAAAACAACAAAAAAAATAGAGCAAGTGAAACCAAAAATGATGTTCTTGGTGTTTTTCTATAATGTAGTCTTGTTAGCTTTTTTGTTACTGTAACAATGCTGATCTCGAACTGTACCAAAATACATGGAGACTAACAAACAGAACCACATGGAACTTTCAAACTGAAAAAAAAAATTTGTCACAAAAACTTTGTTGTCATAGTTAAGTTGATTGTAGATGGTAATTGAATATACTCCTTTGAAAATATTTCATCAAGTATGTTTCCTGCTCATTGTGATACATTAAAAAAAATATGAGCAAACGTTCTTGTCTCTGTCATCAGATTCTGTGTGTGTGCAGGTGTGGGAAAGAAAGAGGTTGATGACTGAGGAAGTGTAGATTTGAACAGTATCTTGAGGTTGGATGTGCAGGGGATGCTTATTCCAAGGAGCACAAGCATCTTGGGAAATGGGGCCTTGTCTTTCCCATCTTCTGGTACTCATTAAA
Source organism: Saccopteryx bilineata (assembly GCF_036850765.1). NCBI lineage: Eukaryota > Metazoa > Chordata > Mammalia > Chiroptera > Emballonuridae > Saccopteryx > Saccopteryx bilineata. The sequence goes on from NC_089498.1 coordinate 21,688,715, forward strand.
GTACTAAAGATTTTGGGCATGATGCTGACTAGTTTATTGAGAAGAGTAAGCCCGACAGCTTAGATAATATTTGGCCCCAGAGAACCCTAATAGTGCTTACATTTTTAATTCAAATGTTTATGTAAGAATGTTAGACACTTAACACAACCATGAGCAAAAGTTTTGCTGATGGCCTGGAGAGAGGTAAGTTCAACTTCTCTCTGTGAAGTAGTTCCTACTTCTCTGAAATAGGAACTAGATCCAGTATTTATGGCAAGAGGATATGAAAGGTAAGTCGAGTTAAGTGGGTTATTGACTACATTTACCTTTCCTAGCAAAGAATTTTACTAATTCCCTGTTAGAGCAGAATTTGAGATAAGAACAGTCTGTAAAATAGTGGTGGCATTAGTAATTCCTACATAGAAGAGAATCCTCAGTCCTTTTATGCCTGAAAAATCATTAATAAGGTGTTATGTCCAAGTTCAGGCCCAAAGGCCTTCTATTCATCTCTAATTTATTGCCACAGTGGATAAATAATTTATAAAATTTGAAGCTAGGCTTGGATGGCATTGCAGGCTGTCCTTGCAAGGTCTGCAGCATCTGTCCTTGGCCAACAGGGCATTTCTCTACCCCAGGAGTTGAGCTATGAAACACTCTTGTGTTGGTTCAGACAGCCATCGTCAACTAAGTCCTTTTTCTTAGTTCCTGCAGCAGGCGTTCAAGAAGAAGCAATGACCCTATTAACTCAATTATACAATTGGCACAAGCATTACTAAGTGCTCATAAAAAATAGTTGATTCCCTCACCAGTGCTGGGATCTCTATGCCAAACAAGTAGTGTCTATCCCTAATGAAAGCGTGCTCTTTCCCCCAGACACTGCACCATTCTTTCAGGTGTTCCTGCAGAAGCAGAGGGCTCCAATCTCAGTATATTTTCTTGGCACACAGTTATATCAATGATCTTTCTTCTGACCCCCAAAAAGGTATAGTATGATAAAAACTGTTCAGACCCAAAGCCATGTCTGCCTTTCTAAGCTATAATTATTTTAGGGTCTGGCAGGATCAGATTGAAACGTCTTAAAAGGAACTAGTTTTGCAGAGAGGTTTTGCCGCCTCAGCTCTTTGGAGGAAGGTGACTACAATTCAAATTCTTCCAAAGATACATTTTTAACAAGAAAATAAGACAAAACCTTAGTGATGGTTGAGCCCTTTGTATCAGAAAATCTCGAAACACCTAAATTACATTGAGAAGAGGGTGAGTAGGGGACTTTTTCTGTTACTGGAAAAGCTTTTTTCTTAAGGGAAAAGAAGCCTTCCAATCTGGTTTCAATATCATGCTCATGTGGATGTTAATCTTGGAGTTAACAGTGCCCCCCCACACACACACACCAGGAAAAGGTGAAACGTCATCATCTTATAAAACGGCTGACGTGTGTTAGGTAGCTGTTTCTAATTTTGCTTTAAAGAAATGTGTGCAGTGCCTAGCTCCTGTTACAGACTAATGACCTTCCAAACCTCACTTTCAACAGTTTAGATTTTAAGTTACAAGAGTACAAGCTGTTTAAGAGTCAAGTTGAAGGATGAGAAGTTTGCACCTGCTGCTCTACAGCCTTAATTATAGCAGGACAGATGTGTACTCTCAGTCTCTGTACATTACTGCTGGGGGTGGACCAGCCAAGGCCATGGCAAACTAGCAAAGAAATTAGTGCTCTCAGGACCATTAAAGTAGAGGCTGTTACTTTTTACTTCATAGCAAAAGTGTGTATCTCCTTCCCTCCCTTTTTTCTTTCTTTCTTCCCTCCCTCATTCTTTTTTAAACTAGAGACATATGTTTTTATTATGTCTTAGCCAATTAGTTTTGATTCCTCTCTAGTTTCTCCAGCTTTTTAAAATTACAGGTGTAAAAATAAATGTTTTTTTCTTTATGACTGTTTCATTTCTTATTCTATGTGGGACAAAAAAACTTTAATCCAACTTATGAATCCTTTATTAACATGGGAATGAAAACTTTCAGCTGAACTGTCTTACTCTTGGACCAAGATCCCTTGGCTTGAGAAATAAGTATTAAGAAACAACTAAGACCAGTGAGAGAGAGAGGCATCAGCAGCTATTCTGTAATACCAAAAGCTTCTTTGGGACAATTGCTATCCCTTGCCTTGTTACTCAACACTCTCCTCTTCCCTAAGCCCCCTTACACATTGCTGCTATCTTTTAGACATTGTCACATGCCTTACATTTGCATGACACTTGAACAATGTTTTGTAGAATTCCTGCTTGTTTCTCAACATGATCTAGAAGGTAAGCAAAGTGGGTGACACCTATCCCAGGTGTTCAGGACAGTGAGGTAGTGAGGGGAAAAGGCATTAACCATGTGTTTGTTTAACCTCCATCCAGTGTGCCTTCTTCCCACCAAACTATTTCCTGAGAGACACTAAAGAAAATTGGTTGATAGTATGTATGGGCTCAGGATTCAGACTCACAGGCTTCAAATTCTGCTTCCACCACTGTGACTGCTTGCATTACTTGTTTTCACTGTAAAGTGAGGGTAATGGTACCTGTGTCACAGGGTTGTTGTGAAGATTAAATAAGTTATATGTAAAATGTTTCCATTGTACCTGTGAATGCTAAGTAAGTATCTGTTGTTACTATTATTACATTAATGCTCCACTTCTCACGGGTTCCCTGCGATTGCAGCTTTCTAACTCTTACTTTAGACGGTTTGGAGAGTACAGTTGTATTAGCCATTGCCATCCATTTACGTGTATCTGATAGTTCCTGTCTGTACCTATCTCAGAGGGCCCACATTGCTTCAGAGAGCTTCTGTTCACGAGTTGCAGAGGAGTACAGGACAGGAGTTTGCATTTCAGTCATTCAATGCCCAGCTTCTAGTGATTAATTTAATCAAAGGAAAGGATGACTTATAGTTTACTTTTGTTTGCAAAACTAGACATACTCCTGCTTCACCATGCTTTGATGAGTAAGCTTAAATGTCTAAGGTTACAAAATAGATAAAAATGGAATAGATTATAATTTGCCCGCTGTCACTGCCAGTTCTGAGGTTGTTTAGATACTCAGGTTGAGAGCTGTAGCATCAAGGCTGTGAGAGTGAATGAACTGCTCATGAAACAGAACGAGGAGGAATACACAAAGGAATCCTGCAAGAGACTCTTTCCACCCCAAAGCACAGGAAAAGATTTTAAAACTGTTATTCTTGGAACCTGGAAAACAAACCTCTGGAAGAGGCATGATGGGAATGAGTGAGTGAGTAAACACTAAATCAGCCCAGAGAAAAGGGTTGAGAAGAGTGTTTCCATGATGCCTCTACATATAAAGACTCATCAGTGATGCAAGCTTTATGAGGTTATGGCTCTGGCTGTGAACTTGCTCCTTTTTAAATCAGAAATAATGGTACTATTAGAAATAAATTTGGCTGCTGGTACTGATATCAGAAACCTAGTTAAGGCTACGGAGGATGACTGGTGGGTGCTTTTTCCTTTTCTCTGAGGATAATACTATGTAAATGTAGTTTTGGCATATTGCTTGTAGATAAAATATCATATAGTGTGTTTGATTTCTTTGTTATATAGTTCGAAGTTTGACATTAAAGTTTCAAAGTCTGATTTGTATTCATTGAATTTGTTTCTTTTAATATTGTAAAGTTGTTGGTCCACTGTTGCCTTATTTGAACAGTTTCCAATAAGAAATCTGTCACCTTTATCTTTAATGTATTTTTCTCAAGTTGCTTTTAAATTTTTTTCTCTTTATCACTAGTTTAATCCCATCATGTTTTGATTATGATGTGCCTTGGAGTAGTTTTATTTTTTGTGCTTAGAGTTTGTTGAGCTTCTTGGATTATTTGTGGGGTATTACTTTTCATCGAAATTGGAAATTCTTCGGCCATTATTTCTTCAAATACATTCTTTTCTGTTTCTCCACCTCCATCCCCTTGCCTCAGGGACCCCAATTATATACTGCTCACAAAAATTAGGGGGTATTTTACTGCTTCATATTCATTTTGAAAATATCCCCTAATTTTTGTGAGTAGTATATATGCATTAGGCCATTTAGAGTTAACCTGTAGCTTACTGGTGCTCTGGTTGTGTGTGTGTTTGAGGGGGAGGGAGTTACTCTTGCTTCAGTTTTGATTGTTTCCAATGCTCTGTCTTCAAATCCACTAATCTTTTCTTCTAATCTGCCATTAATCCCATCCAGTGTACTTTTCATCTCAGACAATATAATTTATATCTCCAGAAGTTTAATTTGGGTCTTTCTTTTATACCTTCCATGCCTCAACTTTTGAAATACAAAATACAGGTAAAATGACTGCTTTATTATCATTCTCTGCTAACATCTAAATTAGTTCTGAGTTGGTTTCAGTTGATTATATTCCTAATTATGAGTTGTGTTTTCCTGCATCTTTGCATGTCTGGTAATCTCTTGTTAGATACCAGTCACTGGGAACTATACTTTGTTGGGTGATGAATATCTTTGTACACCTATAAATTTCCAGTTTTTTTCCGGGATGTACTCAAGTTACTGAAAACAGTTTCATTTCTTCACGTCTTGTTTTTAAGTTTTGTTGGGAAGGACCAGAACACTGTTTAGTCAAGGGCTAATTATTCTGCACTACTGAAGAAGGATCCTTCTAAGAACTCCACTCAAATGTCCCACAAACTGTTCCCCCACCATATCATCAGGTGCTATTCCCTCTTATTCTTTGGGCTGGTTCTTTCTCAGCCTCAAATAGTTTCCTACGTGTATGTACTGGTCAGCACCTTTCTGAACACATGTATATATCCTGTGAAGATCTCCAGTGGTCTCTATTTTCTGAATCTAGTTGCCTGGGTTTCCCTCAACTTATCTCTATCTCCTTAACTCAGATAGTCTGCAGGGCTCCACCTAGGTTGCTCACCCTGTGCTGTAGCCTGGAAACTCTCACCACAGTAATTTATGTAAGGTAATCACAGGGTTTACCTTGTTTGTTTCTCATGCCTCAGGGATCACTGCCCTTTCCTGCATGCTATTCAGTGTCTTGAGAACTATTATTTTATATATTTTATCTTGTCCTTTTAGTGTTTTCAGCTGGAAAGGGTATGAGGGAAGAATCTTGCATACCTTTCTAGAGTGCTACCTACACTTTCAAAATTTCCCCAAAATTTTGAGTTAACACAGGAATCTAATTTATCTGGACATGATATGGTACTGATTCATTCTTAGGGTCAAGGGTTGCAACTAATTTATCCTTTTGCTTAATCATAGTGATCAGAGGTGGAAGACAGGTAGGTATGAATAAATTCTTCTAGGCAGTTTTTGCCCTGCCATAATGCCACATAGAGGGGAAACCAATTCCTTAGATTTTGAAGTTGTAAGTCAGCCCATGGAAGCAGAGGAAGGATTAACAATAAAACACTATTGTAACTCTCTCCTTAAGTTATTCAATTCTTTTTTAAAAACCCATTTCATTTGAATGTCCTTCAAACAGATTGTTTTTCAGGCTAATTAAATGTGGCTCAAGAAATCCATGAATTTGAAAGTGTGGTTCTCACTCTGACATGAATTCACTGCTCTGAGTAATACAGAGGAATGATAAAAATCAGGCCCCAAAAGACACTAGTTACTATTGCTAAACTTAAATCATGTTTTAGTTTGTATGTTATTTTGGCAAAAATTTGGTCCTACTTTAATTGGGCATATAATATATCCATGATAAGTGAAAATTTTAAATTATTAACTCATTTCCTGCTTTCAAAACTCTCAAGATTTGTTCTGGAGCAACTTTTCCACTATACTTACCTGCAGATAACCTGTTCCACTAAAACTAGTCTGCCCTCAAAACGTATCTTCTACTAATCCCTTCTACATTTAATGGCTTAACTAATGTCATTCACTCCATGGCATATCATACCTGCTTAGTCCCATTTCTGACTCCTTGTAACGGACTGTGTAGTGCCTTGTTTGGCAGTGATTGATGTATATGTCTTATCCTTAGATAGCCTTCTATCCAACATTGATATTTAATGCTTGAATGAGTAAATTAATTAAATAATGAATGAAGGGAATGGTAGTCACACTCACTTTCATGCTTTTTATGGAAGGAGACATCTTAAATGGGTGCATACAAATGTAATTATATAAAGGGTCAAACACTTTAAAAATATCACAGTCCCCAAACCTTCTCTAAAGTAAAAGGAGAGGAACATTTTCAGCAGATACTAATGGCAAGTAAAAATAATTTTTAAAAAATTTGAAAGGATAAAAACTATACTAAGCAAATGTTTTCTCTTTAGAAGAAACTATAACTGAAATAAAAACAGTTTAGAAATTTGAAAGTACCCATTAAAACCTTTTTTACCTGTCCCCCAAATTGAGGGGTGGTATTAGGTAGTTATTTGAAATTAAGTGGTTATGTTTCTCTTATCAAAATGTAAATGTTTCAAGAATATTTGAAAGGTAGTCCTCACCCAAAAAATTAGAAGAAACATCAGAATATAAACCTAATAGAGAAATTTAGATAAATATGAAGTCTGAAATTTGCCTTCAGTTTTTTTTTTTGTACTTTTCTGAAGTGAGAAGCGGGGTTTGAGGGGTGGTTAGAGGCAGACAGACAGACTCCCTCATGTGCCCAACCAGGATCCACCCAGCATGCCCACCAGGGGGTGATGCTTACCCCTCTGGGGCGTTGCTCCGCTGCAACTGGAGCCATTCTAGTGCCTGAGGCAGAGGCTATGGAGCCATCCTCAGCGCCCAGGCCAACTTTGCTCCAATGGAGCCTTGGCTGCGAGAGGGGAAGAGAACGATAAAGAGAAAAGAGGGGGAAGGGTGGAGAAGCAGATGGGTGCTTCTCCTGTGTGCCCTGACCAGGAATCAAACCTGGGACTTCCACATGCTGGGCTGATGCTCTACCGCTGAGCCAACCAGCCAAGGCCTGCCTTCAGTTTTTACCAGCTAGTTTCTTCAGTTGACTCATAAGAAAAAAAGTACATGTAATATTTTTATGATTTTCTTTTTGTAAAATCTCACCAATAAAGATACTATCATTTGTTGTGTGTAAATGCAGTAGAAATAAGCTGAGTACAGAAAAAAAAAAAGACAAACTTCTAGAGCTCCATTTAATTGGTCTGTACTTCAGGACAACCCCTCTAACTTTAAAACCTATCTTTGCTATAAAAGAGCTATGCAAGTAAACATTTCCTTTTCTCACAAGAAAAGCAGTATGTCAAAATGGCTCATGTTTAACTTTCACCTAATCTGTAAGTCCAGTGTAGAAGCAATTGAAAAATCACTCAAGGGAAACAGGTGAATATAAAAACAGATGTGAGGGGGCAAATTTTTTATGGTAAGACCCCAAATTAAAATTCCAAATCAGGTGAAAAAAACTTCATCAGGATAACCAACAATTTAGTGATCAAGAGATGGATTTACTTAAAATCTAATGCTCTATGATCCATTAACAACTACTAATTATGAAATAAAGGCAGACAGGTATGACTGAAGAAAGTAATGAAATGAAAAATTATATATATGAATACAGTAACAGTTAAAAGTCACTAATAAGTGATAATCAGAGATAATGATATGCAAATTTTCCAAAATGGAAAAATAACTTCAGATTGAAAGTACACATGACATGTCAAGGAGGATAAATGAAATAAATTACAGATAATCTATAAAGCTATTTTTCTTCTCAATGGCTTTTAAGATTTTCTCTTTACATAAAATATTTGGCAAAGATACAACAATTGAGACTGAGATTTTTTTTTTTTGTCAATAAGAATGGATACAGGAGACAATGGAGTAATGGCCAAAGGGTACTGAGAGAAAAGAACTAATAATGTATGTTTCTATATCCAGCTAAACTATCATTCAAAAGTGAGGATAAAGGAATCCTGGGAAAACTGTATTAGAAGTTCACTTTGAAGCTCTAATAACCACCTTCTGAACACAAAATAACTAGATAAACAAACCTAAAATCCAGAAACAAAATCTATTTTAAAAACTTCACAAACCTCAAAATACAAGCAGAAAGAGATAAACTATCAAATCTATATGCCCTGCAAGGCATCAACAAAGTATTTGAGAAGAGGTGTCAGATGAGCCTGAAAACAGGAAACTCCTAAAATAACCAATAGGTACTTATAACAACAACTGAAACTGAGAGAGAGTTTGCATGCTCTAATTATGGGTCAAGGAACTGGGGAGTGAGGCAAAACAAGACCTTAAAGCACTGGAATGAAAGTTCCCTTTTAGGACAAAATACCACAATGAGAACAAACTGAAATCAAGAGAATTCAAATTGAACAAGACAGAAATAATGAGGATTGGTATGGGGGAAGGAAACACATGCAAGAGAGCTACCTGAGAGCAAGGCAGAGCACCCAGTTAAATGTGAGGAAGGGGAAAAGATCAAGAATTCTCAGAGTATGAGACTCTGGCTGGATAGCTCAGTTGCTAAAAGAACCGTCCCAATATGCCAAGGTTCTGGGTTTAATCTCCAGTCAGAGCATATATAAGAATCAACCAATGAATGCATAAATAAGTGGAACAACAAATTGATGTCTCTCCCCTGCCCACTTTTTTTCTAAAATCAATAAATTTTTAAAAATTGTTTATATAAAGAATTATCAGAGTAGCCTGACCAGGTGGTAGCACAGTAAATAGAGCATTGGACTGGGATGCAGAGGACCCAGGTTCGAAACCTTGAGGTCACCAGCTTGAGTGTGGGCTCATCTAGCTTGAGCACAGGCTCACCAGCTTGAGCATGAGGTTGCTATCTTGAGCATGGGATCATAGACATGACCTCATGGTCGCTGGTGTGAGCCCAATGGTTGCTGGCATGAAGCCCAAAGTCACTGGCTTGAATCCAAGGTCACTGGCTTGAGCAAGGGGTCACTTGCTCTATTGCAGCCCCCAGGTCAAGGCATATATGAGAAAGCAATCAGTGAACAACTAAGGTGCTGCAATGAAGAATTGATGCTTCTCATCTCTTTTCCTTCCTGTCTGTCTATCCCTGTCTCTGTCAAAAAAAAAAAATTATCAGAGTATAAGACCATATTTTTGAAGACTTCATGAAAATAACATAAGAGGGATCAGAATTTATTCCAACTCATCTATTTCTCCTAAAAGTTCAGAAAAACAAATTTCACTTAAAATGATCAACAGAAGAAGATTATGGCTGAATCCCATAGAAAGTTATTGTAAGAAAAATAGAATATCCTACAACAAAAGAAAAGGTACATCTATAAAACAGGTGAACATTATATAGCCTAATATTTGAAAATGAGCCAAAAGGAAAGAAAATTTTTGGAAAGATAGATATAAAACAACAGAATTAGAAATAAAAATTGAGGCAATAAAACAAAATAAATAAAAGTTCATTTTAAAAATTAACAGAAGACTGAATAAACAGAACAAAATATCCTTTAAGAAAAGTGGAAAAAAAGAAATTTTGAGATTAAAAATATTTTTTTTTCTGTGCTTTCAACTAGGATGTAGAAAGCTGTCAAGACTCTTACTCCCACCTACACAATTTTCAAAAATGGGTAATCTATGAAATTATCATTTCTCTTCAATCCACTAGAAAGCTGAGGTTAGGTAACAATAAAGTACCCTAAGTTCCAAAGAGGAACCGCCTCTTCCAAGGAGAGAGGGGGCTCATGACTCTCACCTTTAGAAGAGTTCAAGAGAAAGAAGTGGTCACTATAAAAGCCAATAGGAAGAAATCAACTATAAATTTAACAGAAAGCTAATGGCCAAGTGAGGTCATGCACTCACAACTGTTCCACCAGATGCTCTGAAGACTACTACAGGTCTGTGGGAGGTAACTAGCTGCTGCAGACAAATAAGCATTAAACACGACCTGCTTCTTGGACCCTTCTCTCTTCCAAAACAAAAGCATCAAATAAGGAAGGAATAGTTAACCATGTTGCCCCAGGTCATAGGCAAAAGATACTTTGTGGCTTGAGGATGAGGTAGAAGAAAAAAAAGTTCGCTGGATCAGGGGCTGGAAAACGTCTTGATCCCAAGGTCCTGTACCAATATCAAGCAGATGTCCACTCCCACTGAAAGAGAAGCAGAAAATTCCTGCCCAAGACCAACTCAACTACAAGCTAGAGTTTGGCTGCCAAGGGAGGAAGAACAAGAATTCTAAGAAAGCCCCTTCCAAGGCATACATGACCTCACTAAACTGAGGCTGGACCTACACACCAGAGAACTCCTCTCTACACCCACCATGAACCTACCAATGCCAAGTGATGAGCAACACCCAGAGTGTGAGGAAAAGTCCTTTACATAGCGCAGGCATGCAGGAACAGCTGAAAGTCTAAGGGAAGAACAAAAACACTGAGGAAAACCCCTCTGATACCCAAGCCCTAAAAACAGGGCAACAACAGCCTATGCTTAAGAGAAATTTGAAGTCTGTAGTACACTGTAGTCAACTCCTGACTTTCTTGACTCAATCCCCTAACAGAGAAAAGGCATGCCTATTTCTAGGCATAAATACTACCTGCCTTACTCCCTACAGTTCTACATACAATGTCACCAAAAGAGAATCAACCAAACCTTATGTGACTACTTATGGAAAGACACAGCATCATTTATAAAGTTATCTTGACCAAAAAAATAAAAATCAAGTTTTTAGATGCAACTACCAATGCCCAAGGTGTTACATACTGAATCATACCAGCCACCTCCCAAATTCATATGTTGAAGTCCTAACTTCTAGCACCTCAGAATGTGACTATATTTGGAGATAGGATCTTTAAAAAGTAATTAGAGTTAAATGAAGTCATTGGGGTGACCCCTATTCTAGTATGACTAACATTCTTATAGAATGAGAGATAAGGACACAGACACAGGGAGGAAGACCATGGGAAGACATGCCCACTCACAAACCAAGGAGACAGGTCCTTAAAAGAAATGAACCTGTTAATATCTTGATCTTGAACTTCCAGCTTCCAGAACTGTGAAGAAATAAAATTTTGTCATTTAAGCCCCCTAGTCCGTGGTATTTGTTACAACAATCTGAGCAAACTAATACACAAGGTATATGTAGAATAGAGGAATACACACTATAGCAAAGGAATGCAATAAACAAAAAATGGATTGTGAGAAACTCTAGGCCAAACTTATTTATCAAATAAATTCCAAGAAAAATGAAGTTGGAAAGGAAAAAACCCTACACATTAAAAAAACACACCTAGAAACTATATTAAAAACATAATGGCAAGGTGGATTTATTTGGGTCCCAATTTAAATTATAATTTTTTAAAAAGTTATGACATTTGACACAATTATAAAGTGGATCATGACTAAGAATTTCATAATATTAAGAAATCAACACCAAGGGAAAGGAAGGTATGAAAATTAAAGCCCATCCCCCTGTGTCCTTATCTCTCATTATAGAATGAGAGATTCTCATTCTATAGAAACCCCCAAGAAGGTTTCTAACAGGAGATACGTTATACAATAAGCTAAGACCACAGAGGCTACAACTGTAGGGCTGGGTAATTCACAGGTGGAACGGGCCTCTCACGGACTTATAATCTAGATTCAAATTTTCTAGGAAGTCTATGAAATCTCAAACGTTAAACTTGTTTTTCTGTACTGATAGCCAGTTACCTGGCACAGAAAAGATAAAGTTTCTCTAAAAGAAGGTATATTCATCACATGCCTAAAATTATTTTTACATATAATTTTCAAATATGGTATCCAGCTTACAAAGATGGAGGAATTTAGACTCCATGAGTAAGAAACAGCAGACAATATAAATAGAACATCAAAGACTGAGATATTGGCCCTGGCCGGTTGGCTCAGCAGTAGAGCGTCGGCCTAGCGTGCGGAGGACCCGGGTTCGATTTCCGGCCAGGGCACACAGGAGAAACGCCCATTTGCTTCTCCACCCCTCCGCCGCACTTTCCCTCTCTGTCTCTCTCTTCCCCTCCCGCAGCCAAGGCTCCATTGGAGCAAAGATGGCCCGGGCGCTGGGGATGGCTCTGTGGCCTCTGCCCCAGGCGCTAGAGTGGCTCTGGTCGCAACATGGCGACGCCCAGGATGGGCAGAGCATCGCCCCCTGGTGGGCAGAGCGTCGCCCCTGGTGGGCGTGCCGGGTGAATCCCGGTCGGGCGCATGCGGGAGTCTGTCTGACTGTCTCTCCCTGTTTCCAGCTTCAGAAAAATGAAAAAAAAAAAAAAAAAAGGACTGAGATATTGAAATTATCAAATGTAGGTCATGAATGTTTATATTTATTAAATTTGATGAAATAAATACAGATATCTCTCCACTGTATAGGAAAGTAAGAGAAAAATGACAGAAATGATATAAATAAAATTAAGGACTCCATTGATGAATTTAACAATAGATAGGACATAGCTGAATAATTAGTAAATCAAAAACAAATCATAAGAATTTATCAAAAATGTAGAATAGATAAAAATATAAAATAATACAGTTCAAAGGGTATGAAATTATAAGTGAGAAGACCTGACATACATTTAATCAGTGCCCCAGAAGATGAAAAAAAAAATGGTGTGAAGAGGCACTATATGAAGATGGTTGAGAATTTTCTAGAAATCATGAAAGACACAAATACAGAGGTTTTTAAACACAGTAAAAAGTAAAGGAAAAGAAAAAAAAACTATACATAGCTCTATTATGGAGAATGGGCAGAAAACTGAGGCCAAAGGCATAGAAAGCAGACTTGTTACTTCGAAAGGAATACCTATTAGATAATTAACTGATTATGCCACAGCAAAAACGGAAGCCAGAGGCAGCAGAAGGATATCTTCAACTGGATGAAAGAAAACTGCTCATGTAAAACCCCATACTCAGAAAAAGTATATTTCTAGAAGTCAAAATAAAGAAATTTTCAAGTAAGCCAGTAGTTTGATACCTTTAGATAACAAAAGGATGTACTTCAGTCACAAGAAAAATGCTCCTAGAGAGAAGATATGATGTAAAAAAACCTTTGAATATTTTTAAAATACTGAATTATTGTGGATAAACCTAAGTAAATACTGACCTGCACCAAAAAACTGGTAGAACCAAAAAATAATTTCACTAAAGGTTCAGGCTACAAAATCAATATACAAAAATCAGCTGTATTTTCATACAAAAATAAGCTATACATACAGAAAACAATCTCACTTATAATTACATAAAGAAGAATAAAATACCTAAGAATAAATTTAACCAAGATGGTAAAAGACCTATACACTGAAAACTATGAGACACTGCTGAAAGAAACTGAATAAGATACAAGTGGAAAGATATACCAGGCTCATGGATTAGAAGAATTAATACTATTAAAATGTCCATACTACTCAAAGCAAACTATAGAACCAATGTAATCCGTATCAAAATTCCAGTGGCATTTTTCACAGAAATAGAACAAGCAATCCTATAATGTGTGTAAAAGCAAACACACAAACGGCCAAATCAATCTTAAGAAAAAGGGGCAAAGCTGGAGGGAACATTCTTCCAACATTCTTCCACATTTGGAACTATATCACAAAGATACTAATCAAGAGAGTATAATATTGGCATAAAAACAGACACATAAAACAACGGAGCAGAAATAAATCCATATATATATGGTCAAATAATCTACAACAAAGGAACCAATGGAAAAGAATAGTCTCTTCAATAAATTGTGTTCTAAAAACTGAACAGTCATGTACAAAAGGATGAAACTGGACCACTATCTCACACTACAGTGTGTCTGTAAAGTCATGGTGCACTTTTGACTGGTCACAGGAAAGCAACAAAAGACGATAGAAATGTGAAATCTGCACCAAATAAAAGGAAAACCCTCCCAGTTTCTGTAGGATGGTGTGGCAGTATGTGTGCATGCGCAGATGATGATGTAACACCGTGTATACAGCGGAGCAGCCCATGGCCATGCCAGTCGAGATGTGGACCGTAGAGGAAAGTTCAGTGTGTTCTGTGGCTCGCTAAATTCGAATCTGTGACCAAAGTGCAATGTGAGTATCGGCACGTTTATAACGAAGCGCCACCACATAGGAATAACATTACTCGGTGGGATAAGCAGTTGAAGGAAACCGGCAGTTTGGTGGAGAAACCCCGTTCTGGTAGGCCATCAGTCAGTGACGAGTCTGTAGAAGCTATACGGGATAGCTACCTTAGGAGCCCTAAAAAATCTGTGCATAAGCCCACATTGAACTGCACTGAATAGGTATAAAACTGGGAGAGTTTTCCTTTTATTTTGGTGCAGATTTCACATTTCTATCGTCTTTTGTTGCTTTCCTGTAACCGGTCAAAAGTGCACCATGACTTTATGGACACACTGTATAATAAAAAATCAACTCAAAATGGGTTAAAGACTTGAATGTAAGGCATGAAAACATAAAACTGCTACAAGAAAATAAAAAAAGAAACAAGATTTCTCTTTAATATTAGCCTTGGTGATGATTTTTGGATTTGACACTGAAAGCAAAGGCAACAAAAGCAAAAATAATCAAGTGGGATTACTACAAACTAAAAAGCTTCTGTATAGGAAATGAAACCCTCGACAAAATGAAAAGGTAACCCTACAATTGGGAGAAAATATTTGTAAATCATACAACTGACAACAGTTAATATCAAATATGCGTGTGTATTTGTATGTGTGTGTATGTCAAAGGTTATACAGAGACAAAGTCAGGATGGCAGAATAATTAGACCCTGAACTCACCTCCTCCCCTGAACATATCCAAATAGAACAACCACTACTGAGAACCACCTGAAGACGAGCTGAACAGAATTCCTATAACTAAGGATATAAAGAAGTCCTGAGGGGTGGAGGTGTAGTCTGTGGTCAGGTCTCACACCCATGGTGTGGCAATTCACAAATGGGAGTGATATTACAGTTGTAGAGGTCATCCTAAAGGAGTGAAGGGTCCAAGCCCACAGTGGCTCCCCAGCCTGGAGTACCAGTGCTGGTAAGAGGAGTCCCCATAACATCAGGCTTTATAATCCCGTGGGGATCATATATAAGAGATATGAAGGGCTGTGGGTGAACATGATGCTGTTCTCAAAGGGCTCATGCACAAACTTACTACCTCTGAGCTCTAGCACAGAGGTAGCAGACTGAGAGGCATCTGAGTCATACAGAGTGGAATTACATCGATTAACTACAGGGTAAAGCCAGAGGAGCAGGAATTAGTGGGAACTCTCTCTGGGGATGAAAACACTGGTGGGTGCCATCATCACTGTTTCTTTTGTTGTGAGCTCCATCTATCTAGCTGCCCTGGCATAAGTGGGCACCAATCTGTCACTCTCCATTGACCTAACATAATTCACCTTGCCCTCATAGTCCCCTCCCTCCCAACCCACAAACCAGCCAGAGCCTTTCTCATGCATGCTCCAGATACTTTACACAAGTAGTGAACAGCCTTGGTTCTCATCACATTCTTTCCCAAGAATACCCAAGCTGGCTTTAGCTCTGATTGCAGTATTTCCAAAGAATAGTCTAGCCAGTACAAGCAATGGCCAGCATTGGGTCTCTCTGGAGCCCTTTCCAAGCAGCAGGTGCCCCTAGCTCACACTGAAGCTAGTGCCAAGGGGCTCAAACTCCAGCAGAAGCAGCAGCTGACCTTAGCCTGTATCACAGCTCCCACCAAATGGTTTCAAGCCTCACACAAATGGCAGTTGGCCTCGGCTCACACTGTACCTCCTACTAAGCAGCTAGCCTCAGCTTGCATCATAGCTTCTCAAGCGTTCCCAACCCCAGAACAAGTAATGGCCAGTCTTGGCCCACACCAGAACCTCTCCCAAGAGACTCCAGATTGGACACATCCAGTAGCTAGCCTCAGCTCCCACCAGAGCCCTACCCAGTAGCTTCACAACAGACCCACTCAATGGGGAGCACTAATGCATTTCCAAAATAACTCCTACTCTATGGTGATAGCCCCTCTCCCATACCAGATTGTTCACAGTAGTCTTGGCTGATCCTCACAGTCAGTAACCTGAGAATCAACTCGACCCACCAGCATACTCACAGCAAATGCATCCCAAGTGCAACAGAAGGAGACACACAACACAGACAGGAGACATCCCTAGAGTACCTGACTCTGATGACCAGGAGAAATTACACACGGACCCCTACAGAACACCTCCTTTATAAGGTCACTCTTTTAAGACTGGGAGATATAGCAGATCTACCTAATACATACAAACACAAAGAGTGACCCCAAATGAGAAGATAGAGGTTTTCATGTTCCAAATGAAAAAGCAGAGCAAAATCACAGAAAAACAACTAAATGAAAAACAGATAAGCAATCTACAAAACAGTATTCAAAACAATGATTATAAAGATTCTGTATGAACTCTAGATAAAAGAATGAACTCAGTGTGAACTTAAAGAAAATAAAAATATTAAAAAGAACCAATCAGAACTGAAGAATACAGTAACTGGAGAAAAAAAACAAAACACCACACATACACTAGAGGGAATCAACAGCAGATTAGATAATACAGGAGGAAGAACCAATGACCTGGAAGACAAGGTAGTAGAATTCAATTCCAATAGGAATAGGGAAAAAAGTAAGGATAATTTAAGGAATGTCAAGGAGAACAGCAAATATACCAACATTAGAATTATAGCGACCAAAAAAACAAGGACAGACAGAGAGAAAGGGAAAGAAAACCTATTTTCTGAAATAGTTAAAAATTTCCCTAGCCTGGTGAACCCCCCCCCTCCACACACACAAAAAAATAGACATGCAAGTCCAGGGAGCACAGTAAATTCCAAATAAGATGAAACCTAAGAGGCCCACACCAAGACACATTATATTAAAATGCCAACAATTAAAGATAAATAATCTTAAGAACAACAAGAGGAAAGCAGCTACTTACATTCAAGGGATTTCTCCCATAAGACTATCAGCTTATTTTTGGGTAGAAACTTTGCAGGCCAGAAAGGAATGAATGACACAATATATTCAAAGTGATGAAAGGAAAACCTACATCCAAGAATACTCTATACTGCAAGGTTATCAATCAGAATTGAAGGAGAAATAGAGTTTCCCAGAAAAACAAAAGCTAAAGGAGTTCATCACCACTAAATAAACACTACAAGCAACATTAAAGGGAATTCTCTAAGTGGAAAAGAAAAGGCCAAAACTAAAGATTAAAAAATATATAGGAAAAAAATTGTGCTGATAAAGGCAAACAGTAAAAGTAGTTGACTGACCAATTATAAAGCTAATATGATGATTAAAAGACAAAAGATTATGTATAACTACAATAGTAAATTAAGGGATACACACACACATATATACACACAGAAGATGTAAAATATGATGTCAAAAACAAAAATGTTGGGGGGACAAGTAAAAAATATAGTGCTTATGGAATGCATCTGAACTTAAGCGACCATCAACTTAAAATAGACTTGTGAGTATGTGTGTGTGTGTAACTTGTTATGTATGAATCTCGTGGTAACCACAAAACAAAAACCTATTAATAGACTTAGAAGAAATAAAGAGAAAAAATTCAATGCAATATCTATCCAAATCCCAAATGGCATTTTACACAGAAATACAACAAATAAATCCTCAAATTTTCACGGAACCACAAAAGACTCTAAATTGCCAATGCAATCCTAAGGGGTGGTCGAGGAGAACAAAGCCAAAGGTATCATACTCCCCAATTTCAAAACTATACCACAAAGCTACAGTATTCAAAATAGCATGATTTGGACAGAAATACAGACATACAGACCAAAGGAATAGAATTGAGAGCCTAGAAATAAGCCCAGACATCTATGGGCAACTAATTTATGACAACAGAGCCAAGAAAATGCAATGAATAAGTCTATTCAATAAATAATGTAGGCAAATTGGACAGCATATGCAAAAGAATGACACTGGACCACTCTTATACTATACACAAAAATGAACACAAAATGCATTAAAGACTTGAATGTAAGGTCTGATACAATAAAATACATAGATAAAAACATAAGCATAAACTTTTAAAAACTGGTCTCAAAGCTGCTTTTGTGAATTCATCTCCACAGTGAAGGGAAACAAAAGCAAAAATAAACAAATGGAACTACAATAAACCAAAAAGCTTCTGCACTGCAAAGAAACCATCCACAAAACAAATAGATAACTAACCTAATGGAAGAAGATATTTTCAAACGATACCTATGACTTGGGTTTAATATCAAAAGTACATAAAGAAATCATACAATTCAACAATAAAACAAAAAACCCTATTGAAAATAGAGGATCTGAATAAACAGGCATATAAAACGAAGTTCAACATCACTAGTTACAGTGGTACCTTGAGATACGAGTTTAATTCGTTCTGTAACTGAGCTTGTAAGTCAGTCAACTCATATATCTAACAAATTTCTCCCATTTTAAATAACTGAAATAGATTTAATCCATTCCAGCCCTGTGAAATATCCCCAATCCATCCTAAATTATGAATAAAGACATGTTTTTAATTAAGAAACACACATGTATACTTTACCAATGCATAACAAAATATATGAAATAAAAGAAAAAAGTGTTATTTAGTACTTACCTTGGAGACAGATGAGTGCAGCTAACGGAGGTGAATGGCAGAGGAAGAGGGAGGGAGGAAGGAATGCAGGCACTGTAGACACGTAAACTAAAACTGCACCTTCTTAACACTAAAATGTAAACTAAAACTGCATTTTCTTTACTTTAAACAAAACTAAAAATGCACTTTACTTAAAATGAAACCACAAAAACTTAATTGTAAAAAAATGCAGTTTCTTAACTTTAAACTTAAACTAAGCTTTACATATGTATTTTTCATTTAATCATCACCTGTTTTTGCCCTTTTGGCTGCACTTTTGGCACTTTCACTTGCAGGACTTTTGAATAAAAATCTATCCAAAGAGGTTTGCTTTTGCCTGCCTTTTAAAATGTTATGGAAATGTGACAAACAAGTGTCATTAAAAAGTGCTGAAGCACGACCAGTTGAAACTTTTTTTTTATAAATTTTTATTAATGTTAATGGGGTGACATCAATAAATCAGGGTACATATATTCAAAGAAAACATGTCCAGATTATCTTGTCATTCACTTATGTTGCATACCCATCACCCAAAGTCAGATTGTCCTCTGTCACCTTTTATCTAGTTTTCTTTGTGCTCCTCCCCCTCCCCCTCTCCTCCTTCCCTCCCGTGCCCCGCCTCCCCCCCACCCCCGGTAACCACCACATTCTTGTCCATGTCTCTTAGTCTCATTTTTATGTCCCACCAATGTATGGAATCATATAGTTCTTGGTTTTTTCTGATTTACTAATTTCACTCCATATAATATTATCAAGATCCCACCATTTTGTTGTAAATGATCCGATGTCATCATTTCTTATGGCTGAGTAGTATTCCATTGTGTATAAGTGCCACATCTTCTTTAGACAATTGAAACTTTTTCTGGGTGTTTCTTTTCAATGAAACTTGAAATCTTCTCCCACATTGCCAGCATGTCTTTAATTTCACTTGTAGAAATCACTTCCTCCTACTCTACCTCCTCCTCACTACTAATCTCTTGCAGAAGCTCCGTATGTTGTATCATCTGTAGCTCCTTCAACTCCTCAGTTGAGAGTTCCTCCTCATGTTCCTCGAGCTTTTTTATGTCACCCTCATCTACTTCCAGACCCATCAACTTTCCGGGGGACACAATCTCCTCCAATGCTTCTACCTCGGTCTCGGCCTCTGGTTCGAATCCTTCGAAGTCCCTGTCTGCAACAACATCAGGCCATAATTTTTTCCATGCCGAGTTCAAGATTCTTCTTATAACTTCTTGCCATGCCAAGTCAATAATGTGTAAACATATGATGTAGTGATCTTTCCAAAACTCTCGAAAGTTAGATTTGTATTCTCAGTCACCTCAAAGCTGTGGTGGAACAAGTGCTTTGTGTAAAGCTTTTTAAAGTTGGAAATGACCTGCTGATCCATAGGTTGCAAGACTGAAGTTGTGTTGGGTGGGAGGTAGAGGACTTTCATGAATTTGAACTCATTGAGAATGTCATCCTCAAGACCAAGTGGGTGGGCTGGAGTATTTTCAAGGATTAGTAAAACTTTCATCGGGGGTTTATTTTCTTGAAGATATTTCTTCACTGCAGGACCAAAGACAAGATTTACCCATTCAATAAAAAACTGCCGCGTAACCCATGCCCTAGCATTGGCGTGCCATATAACCTGCAGTTTTTCTTTAAGAATCTTGTGAGTCTTAAAAAGGCTTGAGGATTTTCGGAATGATACACTAGCAGTGGCTTTACTTTACAGTCATCGCTAGAATTTGCTCACAATGCAAGGGTCAGATGGTCCTTCATGGGTTTATGTCCTGGCAGCTTCTTCTCCTCTATGGTGATGAAAGTCCTCTGGGGCATTTTCTTCCAAAACAATCCTGTTTCGTCACAATTGAACACTTGTTGGGGGATGTAGCCTTCCTTTGCGATAAGCGCAACAAAATGTGTGATGTACTCCCAGCTGCCTTAATGTCAGCACTCGCAGCTTCACCATGCCACACCACCAAGTGGATGCTAGATCTCTTCTTGAAATTCTCAAACCAGTCGTGACTTGCCTTAGACCAGGGGTCTCAAACTTGCGGCCCGCAGACTAATCCACGGGCTTACTTAATTTTATCCAAAATATTTTGAACTTCATGGATTAGTCTGCGGGCCGCACAAAATTGTTTGGCGGGCCGCGAGTTTGAGACCCCTGCCTTAGATGATGTATCTTTTGCCTCTTTTGAGGTTGATGATTCTTTCTTCTTCAAGTTGCCATAAATAATATGTGCCTTTTTGCATATTACAGTCTCTGTCACTGTATCTCCTGCCAGCTCTTTCTCTTTCACCCACACCAGCAGAAGCTTCTCCATTTCTTCATGGATATTTGTCCTTAATTGGGACAGCACTGTAGTTCCTTTCGCTGGATTTGTGCTTTTGCTGGCATCCTTTTGTTTAAGGATGGTACAAATTGTAGATGTATTGTGGTCGTACAGCCTTGCCAGTTCAATCACTCGTACACCGTGCTCATGTTTTTCTATTATTTCTTGCTTTACTTTTATCAACATCATTCTCTTCTTCTTCCCACCACTGTCCTTTACATTCACTTTCTTCGGCCCCATGATAGCACACAAAAAAGTTAGTAAAAAATGCAAAAATGATACAAGAATGAGTACAGAGCACACATTCGACTTGATTCTGTGGGTAACGTGAGAAAAAACGAGATGCTGGTGTTGTGCTGCTGATACTGGACCCGTGCGCCAACGCACCAACTAGCAGCAGCTTCCCAAATCATGACTTGTATCTCAGAATTTTGCTCGAATCTCAAACAAAACTACAGATCAAGTTGCAGCTCATATCTTAAAAAATTTGTATGTTGGTCTGCTCATATCTCAAGGTACCACTGTACATATTAGGGAAACGCAAATCAAAACCACAATGATATATTACTTGACACCTATTACAATGGTTACTATCAATAAGACAAGAAATATGTGTTGGAAAGGATGTGGAGAAAAGAGAACCCTTTTATTTATTTATTTTTATTGATTTTAATTTATTGTGTTTACTTAGATTCTAGTGTAGCCCAGAATGCATCCCCACTCCCCTGTATTCCCCTCAACATCTCCATTATCCCCCTCCTGATAGCGCCCTCTCCCTTCCCTTCAGGTTTATCCCATCCTATCATCCCCTTTACCTCTGTCCTCTTTTCCTCTGGTCCCTTTGATCCCACCTCTATCTCAATTCCGTTCCTCAGTTCACATTGTTCATTGGATTCCTCAAATGAGTGAGGTCATATGATATTTTTCTTTTTCTGCCTGGCTTATTTCACTTAACATAATAATTTCCAGGTCCATCCATGTTGTCGCAAAAGATTTCCATCTTTCTCATGGCCCCGTACTATTCCATTGTATATATGTACCATCACTTTTTTTTTTTTTTTTTTTTCTGAAGCTGGAAACAGGGAAAGACAGTCAGACAGACTACCGCATGCGCCCAACCGGGATCCACCCGGCACGCCCACCAGGGGCGACGCTCTGCCCACCAGGGGGCGATGCTCTGCCCATCCTGGGCGTCGCCATGTTGCGACCAGAGCCACTCTAGCGCCTGGGGCAGAGGCCACAGAGCCATCCCCAGCGCCCGGGCCATCTTTGCTCTAATGGAGCCTTGGCTGCGGAAGGGGAAGAGAGAGACAGAGAGGGAAAGCGCGGCGGAGGGGTGGAGAAGCAAATGGGCGCTTCTCCTGTGTGCCCTGGCCAGGAATCGAACCCGGGTCCTCCGCACGCTAGGCCGACGCTATGTACCATCACTTTTTAATCCACTTGTCCACTGACGGACATGTGGGCTCTTTCCAGATCTTTGCTATTGTGAACAATGCTGCCAATAAACATGGGAGTGCATTTCTCCTTTTGAACCGTAGATGTGGTATTCTTGGAATATATTCCTAAAAGTGGGATGGGCTGGATCAAAAGGCAGTTCGATTTTTAATTTTTTGAGGAATTTCCATACTGTTTTCCACAGTGGCTGCACTAGTCTGCATTCCCACCGGCAGTGCAGGAGGGTTCCCTTTTCTCCACATCCTCGCCAGCACTTATTCTGTATTGTTTTGTTGACAAGCGCCATTCTGATTGGTGTGAGGTGATATCTCATTGTAGTTTTAATTTGCATTTCTCTAAAGATTAGTGGTGTTGAGCGTTTTTTCATCTGCCTATTGGCCATCTGTATGTCACCTTTGGAGAAGTGTCTATTATTTCTTTTGCCCATTTTTTGACTGGATTGTTTATCTTTCTGGTGTTGAGTTTTACAAGTTCTTTATAAATTTTGGTTATTAATCCCTTATCAGACATATTGTCAAATATGTTCTTCCATTGTGTAATTTGTCTTTTTATTCTGTTCTTATTGTCTTTAGCTGTGCAAAGGCTTTTTAGTTTGATATAGTCCCTTTGTTTATCCTGTCTTTTATTTCACTTGCCCATGGAGATAAATCAGCAAATATATTGCTGCAAGAGATGTCGGAGAGCTTACTGCCTATGTTTTCTTCTATGATGCTTATGGTTTCACAGCTTACATTTAAGTCTTTTATCCATTTTGAGTTTATTTTTCTGAATAGTGTAAGCTGGTGGTGTAGTTTCATTTTTTGCAGGTAGCTGTCCAATTTTCCCAACATCATTTTTTGAAGAGGCTGTTTTTACTCCATTGTATGCTCATACCTCCTCTGTCAAATATCATTTGTCCATAAAGGTGTGGGTTTATTTCTGGGTTCTCTGTTCTGTTCCATTGATCTATATGCCTGTTCTTATGCCAGTACCAAGCTGTTTTGAGTACAGTGGCCTTGTAGTATAACTTGATATTAGGAAGTGTGATACCTCTCACTTTATTCTTCCTTTTCAAGATTGCTGAGACTTTTCGTGTTCTTTTTGGTTCCATATAAATTTTTGAAATATGTGTTCTATACCTTTGAAGTATGTCATTGTTGTTTCAATTGGTATTGCATTGAATTTATAGATTGCTTTGGGTAATATAGACATTTTAATGATGTTTATTCTTCCTATCCATGAACACAGTATACGCTTCCACTTGTTTGTACCTTCCTTGATTTATCAATGTTTTATAATTTTCCGAGTACAAGTCTTTAATCTCCTTGGTTAAATTTACTCCTAGGTACTTTATTTTTTGTTGCAGTAGTGAAAGGGTTGCTTTTTAATTTCTCTTTCTGACAGTTCATTGTTGCTATATAAAAATGCTTCTGATTTCTGAGTATTAATTTTATATCCTGCCACCTTGCTGAATTCATTTATCAGGTCCAGTAGTTTTTTGACTGAGACTTTAGGGTTTTCTATATACAGTATCATGTCATCTGGAAAGAATGATAGTTTTACTTCTACTTTTTCAACTTGGATGCCTTTTATTTCTTCTTCTTGTCTGATTGCTGTGGCTAGGACTTCCAGAACTATGTTGAATAAGAGTGGTGAAAGGGGGCATCCATGCCTTGTTCCTGATCTTAAGGGGATTGCTTTTAACTTTTGCTAATTGAGTTTGATGTTGGCTGTGGGTCTGTCATCGATGGCTGTTATCACGTTGAGGTATGTTCCCTGTATTCCCACTTTGATCATGAGTGGGTGCTGGATTTTATCAAATGCCTTTTCTGCATTTATTGAAATTATCATGTGGTTTTTCTTCTTCCTTTTGTTTATGTGATGAAACACATTGATTGATTTGCAAATATTGTACCAGCCTTGCCTCCCAAGAATAAATCCCACTTGATCATGGTGTATGATTTTTTTCCATATATTGCTGGATCCAGTTTGCTAATATTTTGTTGAGGATTTCAGCAACTGTATTCATCAGGGATATTGGCCTACAATTTTCTTTCTTTGTGTTGTCTTTGCCTGGTTTTGGAATCAGAATTATGCTTGCCTCATAAAAGGAGCTTGGAATTCTTCCTTCCTCTTGAATTTTTTCAAATAGCTTGAAAAGGATTGGAGTTAGTTCTTCTCTGAATGTTTGGTAGAATTCGCCGGTGAAGCCATCTAGCCCAGGGCTTTCACTTGTTGGGAGTTCTTTGATAACTGTTTCGATTACATTTATTGTAATCGGTCTGTTTAGGTTTTCTGATTCATCCAGATTGATTTTTAAAAGATTATATGTTTCAAGAAATTTCATCTAGGTTGTCTAATTTTTTGGCATACTGTTCTTCATAGTATTTTCTTACAATATTTTGTATTTCTGTTGTGTCAGTTGTTATTTCTTCACTCTCATTTCTAATTTTATTTATTTGAGTCCTTTCTCTTTTTTTCTTGATGAGACTGGTGAAAGGTTCATCGATCTTCTTACCTTTTCAAAGAACCAGCTTCTGGTTTCATTGATTCTCTGTATTGGTTCTTTAGCCTCTATGTCATTTATTTCTGCTCTGATCTTTATTATTTCTTCCTCTTCCTCTGGGCTTTACTTGCTGTTCTTTTTTCTAGTTCTTTTAGATGGAGGGTTAAGTTGTTTACTTGAGCTTTTTCTAGCTTCTTAATGTATGCCTGTAATGCTATGAACTTCCCTCCCAGGACTGCTTTTGCTGTGTCACATAAGTTTTGCATTGTTGTATGCTCATTATCATACATTTCTAGAAATTTTTTATTCTTCTTTGATCTCATTGTTAACCCATTTGTTTTTTAATAATATGCTATTTAGTTTCCATGTGTTTAAGTATTTTTCAGTTTTCCTGTTGTGGTTGATTTCTTAGTTTCATGCCATTGTGATCATAGAAACTGCTTGATATAATTTCAATCTTAAATTTGTTGAGACCGCTTTTGTGCCCTACCATGTGGTCTATCCTAGAGAATGTACCATGATCATTTGAAAAGAATGTATATTCTGCTGCCTTAGGGTGAAAGGTTCTGAAGATATCTATTAAATTGAATTAATCTAGTGTGTCCTTTAAGTTGGCTGTTTCTTTGTTAATTTTCCTTCTTGAAGATCTATCTAGTGATGTTAGTGGGGTATTGAAATCCCCTACTATTATAGTATTGCTGTTGATCTCCCCCTTTATAGCCATCAAAGTCTGCTTTATATATTTAGGTGCTCCTATATTAGGTGCATAGATATTTATAATGGTTATATCTTCCTGCTGGATTGCTCCCTTTATCATTATGTAGTGACCTTCTTTATCTTTTACTATAGCCTTTGTTTTAAAGTCCATTTTGTCGGATATAAGTATTGCTACTCCAGCTTTTTTTTTCATTTCCATTTGCATGAAATATTTTTTCCATCCTTTTATCTTCAGTATATGTGCATCTTTTGTTTTGAGGTGTGTCTCTTGTAGACAGCATATGTATGGGTCTGTTTTCTTATCTATGCAGCTACCCTATGTCTTTTGATTGGATCACTTAATCCATTTACATTTAAGGTTATTATTGATATGTAGTTGTTTATTTCCATTTTATTCTTTAAAGCTATTTTCCTCTTTTACTATATTCTTTCCCCCCTTTGGTCTGTTTACAACAGGCCCCTTAACATTTTTTGCAACATTGGTTTGGTTGTAATGAATTCATTGAGTTTTGTTTTTGTTTATTTTTTTTGTCTGGGAAGCTTTTTATTTCTTTTTCTATTTTAAATGATTGCTTTGCTGGATAAAGTAGTTTTCGTTGTAGGTTCTTGTTAGGCATTACTTTGAATATTTCTTGCCATTCCCTTCTGGCCTCAAGTGTTTCTGTTGAGAAGTCGGATGTCATCCTTATGGGGGCTCCTTTGTAGCTGATAGCCTTTTATCTCTAGCAGCTTTTAATATTCTCTCTTTATCTCTTAGCTTTGGTATTTTAATTATGATGTCTTGGTGTAGCTTTCTTTGGGTTTTTCTTTAATGGAATTCTCTGTGCTTCTTGAATTTGTGTGACTTTTTCCTGTATCAATTAAAGGAAGTTTTCAGCTATGATTCAATTGAACAAGGTCCCTATTCCTTTTTCTTTCTCTTCTTCTTCAGGAACCCCTATGATGCGGATGTTATTTCTTTTCTCTTCATGTTGTCATAAAGTTCTCTTAGAGTTTCCTCAGACTTTTTGAGTCTCTCTTCTTTTTGCTGATCTGCTTCCATGCCTTTGTTTAACTTGTCCTCTAACTCGCTGATTCGATCCTCAGCTTCATCCATCCAGCTTTTAATTCCTTCAGATGTGGTCTTCATTTTTGATATTATATTTGTCATTTCTGACTAATTCTTTATTATTATTTCAATGTCCTTTTTATACTTGCTATCTCTTTATTTAGGTGTTTGTTATATCCATCTATTGTTGTTCTAAGATCTTTGAGTATCCTAACAATCATTATTTTAAACTCTGTATCTGGTAATTTGGTTATATCTGACTCATTCAAGTCCTTTTCTTGTGATTTCTCTTGATTTATTTGGGTTGCATTTCTCTGCCTTCCTATTTTGTCTAAGAAGGGTGTGGCCAATGCAGTCCAATGGATGTGGCCTTTGTGTTCCCTAAGTATGGTCTGTATGCAGGCCTGCCATCCCTCTGCCGCTGCCTCGGGAACTCAGGTATGGGCGTTGCCAGCACCAGCCCTCTGCGGCAGTCACTGCTGTTTCCGCCTCCCCTCCACAGGAGGCGCTGTGTTCTCGTGTCCAGGTCTACAAGCCTCAGCCGACCTTGCCCTTTGCCCCGCCCCCATGGGTTGGGCTGTGCACCAGCAGGGACTGCAAGCTTTGGTACTGCGGACAGGGTTGCACACCTATGCTCATCCACGGGTCTCTGCCTGTTCCCTGGCTTTCGCCCTGCCCCCACGGGCAGAGCTGTGCTCATGCGCTGGGCTGCAAGCCCCATTTTCGTGGGCTGGGCCAGGCTGCATGCTCAGCAGTGGGGTCTCTGCAGTTCCCCAGCTTTCGCCTTTCCCCTGCAGGTGGGATTGCAGGTGGGACCGCTCTTGTTCACCTGGCCCGCAGCCGAGTTGGACCACTTTCGTTCACCTCTTCTGCCTCCGCCAGGCAAGACTAAGCTCACCCCTGGCCTCAGTTGTGGCCCACCCAGCTTCTGCCCCCGCTGACAGGACCCCACTCCCATGTCCCACTGCTGTCTGCCCTCCGACGAGCCCTCAATTGTGTGGGTGGGGGTGCTGAAGCTCAGACCTTAGCACTCAATACTGTATTCCTGAAGGCTCTCTCCTTCTAAGCAACTCTGCTCTGAGTGCTGCAGGAGAGCTTGTTTGGCTAGTGTTCTGCTTCCCTTTGCTGGTATTGCTGGTTCCAGGGGAAATATTCACTTTAGATTTGGGGAGTAACTCAGCCCAGGGGTTAGGGTGGCTGTCCTTCAAAGTGTTTCTCCCTGTGACTCCTAGATTACACTCTTTTCCTGCTACTCTGGTCCTCTCATCTCTCCCCATCCCCGGAGCCCCGGGTGAGTGGCTGTGAAAGAGGTGTTCTGCGTGTTCCCTTTAAGAAGAATCCTGGGTCTGAGAAATCTCTCACAAACAGTATCCTGGCTTGTTTTGCAGCTAAATACTGTCCATACCTTCTTCTAGGCTCTGGGGCTTTGTTCCTGGGGCCCAGGACCCTCCCCTCTCCGCTAAACTCACTTCTCACCACGCAAGTCTCTCCAGGCTGCCATTCGCTCCCGGGAGTTGGGCAGCCCTCTCCACATTTCTGCTTTTCCTACCAGTCTCAGTGTGGCTTCTTCAATGTTCCTTGGTTAAAGAGTCCTCTTAGTTTAGTCCAAAGTTGGTTTTTCCAGATGATGGTTCTTAAAATTAAGTTGTAATCTACTTTGGTTCTGGGAGGTGGAATTTGGTACATCTGCCTACTCCATTGCCATCTTCTGGAAGAAGAGAACCCTTTACACTGTTGTAGGGATTGTAAATTGGTGCAACTACTATGTAAAACAGTATGAGGTTCCCGAAAGAAAATAATAGCACTACCATATGATCCAGCAATTCCCCTTCTAGGTATTTACCTCAGAAAATATGAGAATACTTATTTGTAAAGGTATATGTACCCCTATGTTCATTGCTGCATTATTTACAATAGCTAACACACTGAAACTAACTGTTCATAAGTGAATTACTGGTTAAAGAAGATGTAGTACATATACACAATGGAATACTGAGCCATAAAAAGATGAAATATTGCCATTTATGACAACATGAATAGATCTTGAGAGTATTATGCTAAGTGATATAAGTCAGATGGAAAAGGATGAACATTTGATTTCACTGATGTGGAATATAAAACAAAATGTAACAAATGAACTAACAAAATAAAGAAAATGAAACTCATTGACACAGACAACAGAGTAGTGGTTATCAGAAGCAAAAGGTAAAGGAGGTCATATACATGATGATAAAAGGAAAGTAAACTTTGGGTGGTGAGCACATGAGCGTGCAATAGAATATACAGTTATCAAATATGATGTTGTATACCTGAAATTTATGTAATTAACCAATGTTAACCTTAGTAAATTTAATTATTTTGAAAGGTGACAATCATATTCAATCTCTCATGAAATGGCCTTCTAATTGGACAACTAAATAATATCTAGATCTTTGATATCCTATCGGGACAAAATTTTGTCAGCTGTGCAGAAACCAGGTTATCCTGGAATACAGTAAAATAAACTATAAAATAATTCTGTTTATTAGGCAGAGCAAAATGATACTGCTTTCTTCAAATCTGGTTTGTTTCCCATTTTTCTTACCTACCCAACCCAGCTCTTCAAACCTGGCTCTCCAACATAAGACTGGAACTGATTGAGACTTTTAAATGCTTTATTGTCGTTTGTTCTTTTTTGTTTTCTAATGAGCACAATGGTTTACTCCCTTTTGAGGCAGGGGACCTGTGTAATGAGTGGATGCTTCTGTTAACTCTTAAGAACCCTTAATTATTTCTACCATTTTTTCCATGTGTTTCCTTCATTGACTCAATCACAGGCAGGCTGCTGGTTGTCAGAGACTGGAAAACTCACTGGTCTTTCTTGTTGGCAAGGAACTGAATTCTGCTGCATCTGCATTCATGGACAGAGTATCCTATCTCAGAGTTTGTGCAGCACCTTCTGTTTTTAGTTTACTGGTGAGCAGGGCACATCACAAGAACTTGGAGTGAGGCAAAAGCCAAATCAGACTTGACAGAAAATTATTAGCAGGGTACAGAAGGAAAAAAGATCCTCCTTCCTTTCTGTAATCAGGTTAATATGTGCATGGAATGTTTCACTTAAAAAGGTAGTGTGTTTTGGCAAAGCTGGTTTCTTAAGTAGAATTTCAGTTCCCATTATGTGAGGCTATCCATTGCTGCTCTGGCAGAGCCTTTGATCAGTGAACTCAGTGGGGGAGAAGGGCATAGGCCTATTAATAACTTCAACATGTGGCCCTTCGGCCCAGCTGTACCCTTGTCTTGGAAAAAGGCCAACTGCAAAGGGTTTTCTTAACACGACCTATATATGCATATTTTGAAAAGCGTTAAAGTAAAGATAGGGGTTCAAAGAGAGAAAAAAATCTGGTTTTATGGTAGTTCTTTCTCTTGTCCCTGTTCCCTATTTGGGACATTTGGCTACTACATATTTGGATCCTATAGACTCTGGCTCCCCCCTCAACTTTTACTATCTTTGTTCCTTCTACTGTAATGTTATAAAGATTAAAGTTGGTGGTTTAATTTACATACCAGCTCAGGACAAGGTTAGGGAGAAGCAGGAGGCTCTGTAAGAGTCTATAGGGATGAGAGATTAATGGAAACCAGGTGCCCGAAATAGGAGCCCAGGGTCCATTTGGCCAGGACTCTGTCTTCTGCCCTTTGTCCCCTGCATTGGTGTTTTTGAATGTTTTATTTTGACAATCATGGTCCTTAGGCTTCATTAAATTACTGCCACAGACTAGAGCCAACACTTCTCTTTCAGTGTGTGTTTTCTTGTGTTATTTCGTACCATTCTTTCATTTCTTCTTCTTCTGGGATATTCATTTGCCATGGATCCCTGTCTGGTCCTGAAAAGGTTCCTGAGTGACTCTACATCACAGTCAAGGAGAACAGGCTTGGCTCATCACAAGTGGCTATTCAACAATGACCTCAGCTGACATTCATCTCTCATTCATTCTCTCTCCCTTCCTCATCCTCTTCCTCCTTCAATTTTATGATACTATCATTTCCCTGATCCAAACCTTCCATCCTTCCAATTCCCTAACTGCCTGATAATGACTTGTCAAAAAGAATGATAGCAGGCGTGGGATACGATATCTAAGATTTCTATATTAGTTAGAATCAAGATTTGACTTCTGTAACAGAAGCAAAAAAATAATGTCTTATACAAGATGGTAGTTGACGTTTGTGTCATGTTACAGAACAAGCATGAGCGGTGTGGGGCCCAAAAGGTGCTCCTTCATTTCAGGCACTGTGACTCCTTCTATCCTGTTTGCTTTTTTTTTTTTCATGGTAACCATTTTTATTCTTTTCAACTAGCCTTGTTTTCAAGCTGAAATAAAGAGGGGAAGAGACTGTGAAAAGCTAACACTTAGCACTGTGAGTTTGGATTTTATCTGGTAAGAAATCGAGAGCTATTGAAGGTTTTGTTTGTTTGTTTTATAAATAAATTTTTATTTTAATGGGGTGACATCAATAAATCAGTGTATATATATTCAAAGAAAACATGTCCAGGTTATCTTGTCATTCAATTCTGTTGCATACCCATCACCCAAAGTCAGATTGTCCTCCGTCACCTTCTATCACCTTCTATCTAGTTTTCTTTGTGCCCCTTCCCCTCTCCCTCCTTCCTTCCCCCCGCCCCCCCCGTAACCACCACACTCCCGTCCATGTCTCTTAGTCTCGTTTTTATGTCCCACCAATGTATGGAATCCCGCAGTTCCCATTTTTTTCTGATCTACCCACTTCACTCCGTATAATGCTATCAAGATCCCACCATCCCGCCGCAAGTGATCCAATGTCATCATTTTTTATGACTGAATAGTACACCATGGTGTATATGTGCCACATATTCTTTATCTAGTCCTCTATTCTTTTTTTTTTTTAACAGTGATTAAAGCCTTTAAGCAAACTCTTGGCCAATACAGCAAGAATCTATAAAAGAGTAGTGTCCTTAACATGTTCACCAAGTCCAAGTTGGCCCCAACACCATGCCAAATCCCTGAAAAATGCAACCCAACCCCAGTTCAGTCTGTTAGGAGCTGTCACAAGGAGCAGGAGTCCAGGAAAAGTCCACATCTAGGCAAAGTCCGCATGGCACTGGAATTGTTGTCACAATTCTATACTTTGCAGCCCACGTCCAAGTCTCAATGACCACTGCTTCTGGCTGGTAATGATTTAGGTAGACTGGAATCCTGTTTGCTTTCTTAATCTCAACACACAGCTTCCATTTTACAGTCCAGAATTGCTTCTTCAGCTACTGTCCCCACATTCCCAACCCTGCCAGCAGGAAATAGGACAACTGAAAGGAGGGCATGTTTCTTCCATTTTGAAGGTGTAAAGTTATACTTATTACTTTTCATTGTCCAGAAACTAATCACTTGCCCACACTTAGCTGCCACGAAGACTGGGACATGCCTTTTTTAGCTGCTGATATTCTTTGCCACAGAAACCTGCTTTAGCATTTTGTTTCTGACAACTATGGGCACTGTGAAATTATGAAAAGTCATAAATTTAACTAGTACAGTTATGTTTTCTTTTTGGAAAAGGTGAGAATTAGAAGAGTATAAGTAACAGTGTGATGGTCATGTTGTTGTGTTTGTTTTTGAACTCCTGTTCTTCGACCACCTCACTCACTCAATCATTCAACAAAGAAAGCATTCCAGTAACTGTAGAAGGCTCTGGGCCTACAGAAGCATTTACAACATAGGCCCTGATTTTACATATCTTCCCATGGGTATGTGAAGGATTCAGACACTAATGGGGACAGGAATGGACATGGGACTTCAGTGGAACTCTCATACAGAGTTTCTTCAGCAGATGAAAATAAAAGAGCTAAGTAGGGATGAGATAATAAAAAGCCTTATATGACAGGATAAGAAGACTCAAATTTATCCTATAAAAAGTGATAGTGAGATACCAAAGATAATTTAGCAAGAAATAATGAATAAATTTCTTATTTAAAAATGATTCCTCTATAAAATACTTGATCAATTTGACTACATGAAAAATTTTTTAAAAATTTACTTGGGTCGAACATCATGAACAAAATCAAAAGACAAATGACAAACCGAGAAAAGGATAAACCACACATATGACCGAAAAGGAGCTAATTTGATCATATATTAGAAAATCTAAAGACCAATAATCAAGAGAAAATAAAAACATGAACAGATCCTTCATAGAAAAAAATAAATTACTAATGATTTTCAAATACAGAAAATGTGCTCAACCTCTTTTTTAAAAAATAAAATAAAATAAAATCCTGACATATTATGTCTCAAGTTTGCCAAAACACTGTATTGGTTAAGATGGTGAGAAAGGGGTACTCTGGGCAAAAATAATTAGATCAAAGTAAAAGAAATACTTTATAAAAAAGTATTTAAAAAAGTATTACCACTGTAATAAACATTTTCTAAAATAGCTCCCAATGATTCCTGATTCCTGGTACTGAAGCACTTGTGTAATCCTCTCCCCTTGAGTGTGAACTGGACCTAGTGACTCTCTTCTAACCAAATAAAATGGCAAAAGAGAAGAGATACCATTTCCAGGGTTGAGTTACAAAAGGACTCTTCCATTTTGCTCACTCTCTCAGGCTCTCTCCCTCACAATGAGGGACAACTACCACATTATACCCTGCTCTTTGGAGAAGCCCATGTGAGAAGAAGCTGACATCTTTGGCCAAGAGCCAGTAAGGACCTGAGGCCTGCCAACAGTGCATGAACGAGCTTCGAACATAACCTTCCCACAGTTGAACCTTAAGATAACTGTAGCCCTAGTCAACATTAGATTGCAGCCTTACGAGGTACTCTGAGCCTGAAAAGTTATCTCAGCTGAACTTGATTACTGGCCCATAAAAAGTATGAAATAATAAATGTTTGTTGTTTGAAACCACTAAGCTTTGGGATATTCTGTTGCGTAGCAATAGATAACTAATACAGACTTTGATACCTGGAAGTGAGGGGCTGCCCTGCATTGGAACAAGGCAGTGGGCAGAACCTGGAAGGATTCTGAGTGGCATGTTAGAGAAAGCTTTATGCTATGAATAGACTGGTACTAGAAATTTGGACTTTGAGGATGCTAATATTAAGAGCACAAAAGGAAGTAAAGAATATTTTATTACAAAGTAGAGGAAGGGGGATCCTTGTCATGTAGTGGCAGAAAGCTTAGCAACACATGCCTCAGTAACATGGAAAGAAGAATATGTGTTGAATGAAATGGGTGACCCAGCTGAGATCCCCAAACTGCTTGCCATCTATGGGGGTGGAAGGTGGGCTAAAGTAAAAGAAAAATGATTAAACAGAAAGAAAACAGAACTGAAGAATTATTGCAAGATAGTATAATAGGAAGCACCAGGAATTCATCTCTCTGGACAACATTTGTCCTGGCAGAATCTGTCTGATATAGCTATTTTGGAACTCGAGTCTATTCAAAGGCTTGCAACTTTCAGGGGAAGGCATGGATTGTAAGTTAATTTAGGTCAATTTTGGCTCCTTAGTTCAGTAGCCAGTATCCATTGCCCACCCCACAGACCAGTGGCAGGCAACCATGTATGTTTCAGGAGCAGCTTGCAGGCAGCTTCCAGAGCCAGGGTAGGCAATAAGGACCCTGTCCTCCAAATATCAGGGATCTATGCTCTGATCACTGATTGCTGCTTCTGATTGCAGAAGTGTAGACACAGAGATGGGCAGCCATTGTTGCAAACCTCACTGCCACTGCTGCAAGCCCATCACCTCCAGCTAAATTGACTCCTAGGAGATTTAAAGTGTGGGTACATCCTTCCCCTATTATTTTTCTCTTTTCCCCTTGTGAAAGCTAGATAAGTCACTGCACATACCCCGAGGAAGATGCAGGCTCTGCAAAAATATTTGAGGAATTGTTAAGTGTATACCTTAGGCTAATTGCTGGCACAGAAACAGACTAACTGAGGGGTGTGGGGGAGAGAATCAAACCCTGGGGAAAATCTGTTTAATTAAATCAATAGAACTTATCCATTAAATCAACAGAAACTACCTTTGAGAAAGATCAATGGCAAACCAACCAGACAAAGATTTTAAAACAATTGCCTTAAGATGCCCAAAGGTCTATAGGAAGACATTGAGCAAATTAAGAAAACAATATATAAACAAAGTGGAAATATAAATAAAAAGACAGAAACCATAGAAAAAGAATTCTGGGCTAAAAAGTACAACTGAAATGAAAAAAATAAAATCCAGCAGAAAGATTAGAAAGATTTGAACAGGCAGAACAAAGAATCAGCAAACTTGAAGAAAGGACAATTGAAATGATCAAGCTGGAGGAACAGAAAGAATAAAGATTTAAGAAAAGCAATTAGGGCATAAAGGATGTGAGAAACACCATTAAGTGGACAAACATAGGCATCATAGATGCCCCAGAAGGAGAAAAGGCAGAGAAAATGATAAGACATTATTTGAAGAAATTATAGTTGAAAATATCCCAAATTTGATGAAATGCCTGAATATAAACATTTAAAAAGCTTGGCTAACTCCAAGTAGGATTCACTGAAAGAGACCTACACAGTGTAATCACAATGTCAAATCAAAGACAAAAAGAAAAATCTTGAAAGCAAGCAAGAGAGAAACAATTCATCACATATAGGAATGCTCAACTCAGTATGATTATAAGCAGATTTCTCATCAGAAACTTCGAAGGCCAGAGGACTGATAATATTCAAAATGCTGAATCCTATTTCCAGCAATACTGTCCTTCAAAACTAGGAATCCTATTTCCATTAAAACTTTCCCTCAAAAGTGAGAGAGATATTAAAGACATTCTCAGATAAACAAAAGGGAGTTCATTACTATTAGATCTGCCCTTCAAGAAATGCTAAAGTCTTTCAGGTTAAAATAAAAGGACACTAGACAGAAACATGAAGCATAAAGACTACTATAAAAGTGAATACATGGGCAATTATAAAAGCCAGTATTATCTTTAGTTTGAGATTCCAATTTTTATTTTCTACATAATTTAAGGGACTAATACATTTTTTTAAAAAGTTGTCTAAAACTTAATATTACTGTAATTTGTTAGTAACCACTTTTTGTTTGCTACATGATTTAAGAAACTAATGCATAAAAAGAACAATTATTAGTTTATGTTTTCAGCAGATTGTAAAAAGATATAATACTGTGACACCAGTAACTAAAAAGGGGTGGGGACAAAGCTGTAGCAGCAGAGTTTTTGTATGTTATTTAAGTTTAGCTGGTACAAATTTAAATCAGAGTAACTTTAGGATGTTAAATGTCATTACCATGGTAACCACAAAGAAAACAGCTATAGAATATACACAGAAAGAAATGAGAAGTGAATTTAAACATTTCACTACAAAAAACAAATACAAAAGAAGATAGTAATGAAGGAAATGAGGGACAACTGAGTTATAAAACATACTGACAAGAAACAACAAAAGTAATAGCAGTGTCTCCATATCAGTAATTACTGAAATGATTTAAATATTCTAATCAAAATACGTATATTGGCAGAGTGGGTAAAAAAAAAATCCAACTCAATTTAGACACTCAATTTATATCCAAAGACACAGCATGGAAAAAGGTTTTCCTTGCAAATATACAGTAATCAAAAGAAAGCAGGGAACAATACTAGTATTGAGCATAATAGATTTTAAATAAAAAAGTTTAGAAAGGGCAAAGAAGGACATTATATATTAACAAAGATTCAACAGAGTGAGAAAATAGAACTATTTATGTAGCAAATAACAGACCATCAAAATATATGAAGCAAAATTAAAGTGAGTGATAGCCAGTACTATGTTAGTTGGAAATTATTACACCACTTTCAATGGTAGATAAAGCAACCAGACAGAAGATAAGACAATAGAGGACTTGAACAACACAATAAATCAACTACATTTAATAGACATATACAGAACACTTTACCCAACAACAGAGTACACATTCTTCTCAAGTGCATATGGCACATTCTCCAGGATAGAATGAAATTTAGGCCACAAATTAAGTATCAACAGATTTTAAAAGATGGATAGCATACAAAGTATCTTCTCTAAGCATAACAAGATGATACTAGGAATCAGTAAGAGGTGAAAAACTGGAAAATTCATAAATTGGTAGAAATTAACAACATACTTTTTCTAAATTGAATTTTATTGGGGTGATACTGGATAAAATAATTACTGTAAACAGGTTTCAGATGCCCAATATTATGACATATCTGGGTACACCGTATTTTGTGCTCAGTCCCTCCCCCAAGTCAAGTCTTCATCCATCACCATTTATCACCCATGGACCCTCCTCCACCTCCCTCTCCACCCCAGCATTCTCCACTACATACTCTTAACTAATGGATCAAAGAAGAAATTAGAAGGGAAATAAGAAAATACTTAGAGATAAATGGAAATACAAACAAAACATACTGAAATTTATGGTGCCCAGCAAAAAAAGGGCAGTACCCAGGCACTGACTGAGCAAAGCAGTGGTAGCTGAAGGCAGTCCCAGAAATGACTGACTATGTGATGGTCAGGGCAGTCCCAAAAATGATTGACTATGTGATGGTATCAGGGCCCACCTAACACCTGAAAAATGCAGGACTCCTCTAATAGGAAATCTTGACTCTGCAGCTCCTCACTGGGCAGACAGAGATGGGGCCAGGCCAGTATTGTAAACTAATCCCTTTCCTTTCCCAGTTGAGCTTCTTCCTTTTCCTTTCGAAAGTGTTATTTATACTCCTAACTCCTCCATCTTGGCAACTACTTCCCAGAGAACACAACCCATGTCACTGAGGTAAGCATGATATTTTTTTCTCCTTATTAAGTGACTTAATCTTTTTGCCTGATCACCTGAAGAATTCATTATTTTTGTGGCACCTAGTAACTATGCTAGAATAAAATTTTCATTTTGACTATTTTGGGTCAATTTTGTTCAACATATATACACATATATACAGTATGTGGCCCTGATAATATGTAACAGATTCGTAACTTTCATTTTGGGAATGTTTCTTAAATTATCTCTAAATATTGTTTCTGCTGTCTTCTTTTGAGATCACAGATATGCATATGTTAAATCTCCTTTTTCTTATCATTTTTTCCTCCCTCAAACTTTTTTAAAATTTATTTATCGATTTTAGTGAGAAGTGGGAGCGGGTGTTTCAGGGAGAAGGGAAGACACAGAAACATCAATCTGTTCCTATATGTGCCCTGACCAGGGATCAAACCCACAGCCTTCACATTTCAGAATGGTGCTAACCAACTAGGCTATCAGACCAGAGCTCTTCCTCAAACTCTTTTAAACTAATTCTTGATTTTTATTTAATGTTCAGTTTTCTCATTTCTATTCTTCACTTGCTTTTATGAATGTTACCTCACTCTGTGTTCAGTGTTATCTTCACTCAACTTTTTTTACTACTTTTTCCATGGTAGCAAATATACTTCTTCCCATTGGCAAACAATAGCCAATATTTTATTGCCTGCTGCTATTGAACCATCACTTCCCAGCATTCTTCCAGCTAAGCTTTGTGTTCTTCATTCCAGAAGCAATTTATTAATTCTCTATCTTTTGTTTTGTTTTCATTGAAGTTATTCCTTAGTTATCTCCTTGAGCAGCCTAAATATATATACTTTAGAGATTCACAACATCAATTCTGTCTGGAGTGAATTCATATTCCAATTTTTAATTTGGTTGGCTTCTTTCAAGTGAGTAAACTTATTTATCTGTTCTGAAATTCTGACCTATTTCGAGCCTTTTTTTTTCAGCTCCCTCTTCCTCCACTGTTCAACTGAATCCTAGTAAGGTAGTTTTTTGTTTGTTTGTTTGTTTTAATTTTTTATTTATTTATTTTTAGATTTTATTTATTCATTTTTATTAGAGAGAGAGGGGAGAGAGAGAGAGAGGGATAGAGAGAGAACAAGGGGAGGAGCAGTAAGCATCAACTCCCATATGTGCCTTGACCAGGCAAGCCCATGGTTTTGAACCGGCGACCTCAGCATTCCAGGTCGACGCTTTATCCGCTGCGCCACCACAGGTCAGGCCCTAGTAAGGTAGTTTTATGTTTAACTCCAGCCAAATCCTGATCCCCCAATCCAGAATGAGCTTTTTGTTTATGGCATATTAGGATTCCTGTCCAAAGTTGATATTGGGGATATACCTTATCCTGTCTCAAAATTCACAGGCAGCTTGGTTCTGTTCTGGCCATGAGTATGTCCCTTCCTTTCAATGTATCCTGAAGTTTTCTGAAAGTCAAATTACAATGTAGTGACAACTCCCTTCCCTCCCACTCCCAGGCTTCTTTCATGAGAGGAATCCAATCCCTGGATTCATGTGGTAATCTGGATTCACACCACTGGCTCATAGGGAGCATTTTAAATACTGCTTATCTCACAGAGGCTAAACTCCTGGCAAACATTGAAGCTCCACTCCCCATTTAAAAAACCCGCAACACAGAAGACTATTGACCAGCTCCACTCATTGTTTTCCTTTTCTGTTCTTTATTTGGGTCACAGAAAAATTTTTCTGAATTTACCTGTGTTTTGGTGTTTTAATACTTTGGGACATTGCTAAGTGTTAGAGAGTTTCATATCATAAACTTATAAAGTAACTGTTAATAGGAATTCCCTAAAGGTTGCTTTTAAAATATAAATTATTTAAGAAACCTTTTTGTACAACTACAAGAGCATCTGCAAAAAAGAATTGAATTCCTCCTTTATATCTATCGCCTACTAAAAAAATTCCTGATGGATTAAAGATCTAAATGTTAAAAAATGAAGCCACTAAGCTATTAGAAAACACCTTAGGGTAGACCAAGATTTCTTAAACAAGACACAAAAAGTGCTAAAAAAATTAATAAATTTTACATTAAAATTAACAACTTTTGCTCATCAAAGACATTAAGAGAGTAAAATGGCAAGTTACAAAATGGGAGAAGATATCTGCAGTATTACAAGGGGTGGGCAAAACTAGGTTTACAGCTGTGAGTACCAGAAAGTGTTTATTCTTGTATTATTATTTATTATTGTTATTATTCCATATCATTACTTATGTTTTATCTTTTAGATAATAATGGCTAGTAATTAAATCTACTTTTTCCCACCCGTGTATTCAACAAAGTATGTTCTGATATCCAGAACATACTTCTTCAAAACTACATACAGATCAGTAAGAAAAAGACAATAACAACAAAACCATTTTAAAAAATAGGCAAGAGATTGTAACGGGCATTTCACAAAATAGCATATCCAAGAGTTTATCTAATAAACATGAAAATGTGCTAAATATCATCATCAGAGAAATGCAAACAAAAATCAATAAGAAACTGCCACACACTCACCAAAATGTTGGTGAGGATGTGAAGAAACTGAGCTCTAAAATATTGCTGGTGGGGGTGTAAAGGCTATAAATTAGAAAACGGCAATACCTAATCTAGTTAGGCTATCAGGCCTATCAAGGTCATACAGACTGGGGGGGTGTCATAAATCATAGCCCCCCCAGTAATACAGAAAGGAAGTGAGACAAATAATGTCTATCTAATGGCAGAGCCTCTGTTCTTTACTATCACCCTGCTCTTCCACCATAACCCAGGTCTTCTACAAACACACTAATGCTTTAAATGGACTTTCTTTTTCTGGTTCAATATCATTTGGATTTGTTTTAAAATGGAAACCCTTAACATAGCTGGGCTTTGGTTGCTTGTCAAGGTTTACTAAGCACATTAACAGAAGCACAGAACTAACACTGGCTCGGAACCAGCAGACAAAAGAAATACAATACTGTTAGAGGGTATATTTTTCTGATTTCAAGTTCAATAAAGTCCCTCCTAATACATATCAGAATTATTTTTTAAAATGCTCCACCTAGCTACTGTTTCTCTTGATTGTAATCCTCAGTGTTCAGAATCCTCAGTCCTCACTTCCTGCCTATAATCAAAATTCAGTGCCATGGTCTTGCCTAATATTTACTTTGTTCCTGAAGTCATCTACTACCTTAGTCTAGGTAACCTCATGTTTATATGTCTACTAAGCCTGCTGACATTATCTAAGGATCTCATCTGAAATCAGTTACCTGGAATTCATCACAGGTTTTTCCTTTAGAAAATGCTTTTCGTTCCTGTTGCTTATCACAATCTATTCAATCTGTATCAGACTAAAATTTGTAATCCACGTGGTCAAGATTTTTGCAAGCTTTTCAATACCTGTGTCTTTTAGACAATGCTAAACTGCTGCTTTCATTGTCAGTCTATGGGTGTCCAATCATACAGAAACACCAAACCTGGACAGCTAAGTATTCTTATGATAATTAATATTGCCACACTGATCTGTTAACCTGTCCTACTAATACTGTATTGGAGTCTGAAAGGCATGCATGAAATGTAGCAGCTTAGTAACTATAGAAATTCAATTTATGTT
Organism: Saccopteryx bilineata; assembly: GCF_036850765.1. Taxonomy (NCBI): domain Eukaryota; kingdom Metazoa; phylum Chordata; class Mammalia; order Chiroptera; family Emballonuridae; genus Saccopteryx; species Saccopteryx bilineata. Next base: position 21,729,672 of record NC_089498.1, read on the forward strand.
ATTTAATAATGGTAGTATTCACCTTGGAGATCCCTCAATAATTAGGCTCCTTTAAAACATTCAAAATTCTTACACAGTATCTAAAGAGAGAAAGAAGTCTCTCAAATTTCAGTAAAAAGCCTAATTTCAAACGGTTTTCTGAAACAAAGTGAAACAAAAAAAAAATCTCCCAGATGTCAACCTTTTTCCTAGAGATCAAGAAGCTTAGGCATGGACAAGAAAAAGGAGGAGTATACTTCTGAGCTCTAAATCTGCAGGAGAGCTTTTCTTGATTGATTAAAGAAGCTAAAGAGGCTAAGAATTAAAGCAATCTGACCAAATGAGAGAACAGGTTCATAATGACTTTTTCTTCTTCCTTACGACATTTTATGACAATTCTGCACATGTGGGAATATACAGGCTTCTTTAGCACAATTTTAATTTCAGACTTTGAAACTGTGAAGTTCTTCCATATGAACAAGCAGCAATACAGGCTAAGCATTTTAAACAAGTTAATGTTGTATTCAATAAGTTGCTAATAATTTCAAATATTTAATAATATGCATAATTTTTATATGTGCATATTATGACAGATTGCTTTAAAGCAAAGTTTGGTTCATATTATGCTATGTGCTCTACTGCTCATATTTATTTTTAAAAACTATGGCCCGATTTCCCTTGTTCCTCTTTGTAGTTGTCTTAGTTTACTCAAATACTAAACTATGTTTTGTTAGTTTGAGGTAGGGGTGGGGGAAAAACAAACCTTCAGTCTGTGGTAGTTTGTTTTTTTTTAATTGTCCTGAGACTCAAGTTTTTTGCAGTTTCCTTCCTACATTTCTGAGACTTCTCTGCCTCACTTGAGGGTTCTATATCAATTTCCAAACCTAGGTGTTAAAGTATTCTCAACAATAAAATTTTGAACAATATTATAGTTCTAAGTCAGGGGCTAAAGGGATGGAACCAGCCAGAGGGTCTGAGGACAGTGGGTATCAGATTCTAAGGTAGGATGGCAGTATGGAGATATTCCTGAACCAAATTGCCTCTACCTTTGGCCACTTTGAAGAAGAAACTTCCAGTTGGACCTCTACTGATTTCTGTCCTCGTTCATTCTTGCAGAGTAATAAACATTAGATCTATCTTATTTTACAAAAGGAAGGAAGAATGGAGAGATATATCTTGGAAGCATCAAGTGTTATAGGTTATTCCCATAGTTTTCTTGATTCTCATCACAGTCAGAATTCATTTCCAGTCTTCCATGACTGGCAAATTTCCTGCTGAAACTTCTCATACCTCCCTGGAATTCTATTTTCCCCCAAAGGTCATTTAGTCACCACTTTTTATAAACAAGTATTATAGTGAATGCCAAATATTCATAAGAATCACTACAATAACTATTCAAAGTACAAAATACCAGTTTACACCTCTCCTTTAACCTACTTTAGAATCCATGGGTAGACACAAGAATCTTTTAATAAGAACTCAGTGGTAATTTCATTAGGTAATTTTAGATACACTGCAGAAAGTCATAGTACTTCTGGTTATATATAGTTTATTATCCAAACAGGACACTTTTAAAAGTAAAAGCAGGGCTATTAATAACTCATTGGTCTAGCTGGCAAAAACTGGGACAATTCTAGGCAAATCAGGATATATGGTCATCCTAGTTATATATCATGATATTTATTTCCACCTAAGTCCTTTATTCATTTTTGTTACAATTTAATGGACATATAACTCAGATACCAAGTTTACGCACTTAAAATGTCCAATTCAAAGGTTTTTTAGTATATTCAGAAAGTTTTGCACCATCACCCAATCAATTTTAGAGCATTTTCATCATGCCCCAACAAAACCCTGTATCCTTTAGCAGTCACCTCATCTCTCCATGCCCCTTCCCAAGTCCTAAGCAACCATTCATCTATTTTCTCTCTGCTGATATGTTTATTCTTGGAATTCCATATAAATGAAATCATACAATATGTGGTCTTTAATGTCTCACTTTTTTCACTTGACATAATGTTTTCAAGGTTTATCCCTGTTGTAGCATGAGTCAGTAATTCACTCTTTTTTTTTTTTTTTTTTTTTTTTTTTTTTTTTTTTCCGAAGCTGGAAACAGGGAGGCAGTCAGACAGAATCCCGCATGCACCCGACTGGGATCCACCCGGCATGCCCACCAGGGGGCGATGCTCTGCCCATCTGGGGCGTTGCTCTGTTGTGACCAGAGCCACTCTAGTGCCTGAGGCAGAGGCCACAGAGCCATCCTCAGCGCCCGGGCAAACTTTGCTCCAGTGGAGCCTCGACTGCAGGAGGGGAAGAGAGAGACAGAGAGGAAGGAGAGGGGGAGGGGTGGAGAAGCAGATGGGCGCCTCTCCTGTGTGCCCTGGCCGGGAATCAAATTCAGGACTCCTGCACGCCAGGCCGACGCTCTACCACTGACCCAACCGGCCAGGGCCCAATTTCACTCTTTTTCATTGACAAATAATACTCTACTGTATGAATATACCATACCACATTATATTTATCCATTCATTAGTTGATATTTGGGTTGTTTCCACATTTTAGCTAATGTAAATAATGCTGCTGTGAACATTTGTGTACAAGATTTTGTGTGGACATGTTTTCATTCCTCCTGGGTATATACCTACGCTACCTCACTTTTTTGTCACCCCCATCATAGGAAACTGCAAGACGCTAATAAACAGTTTTCACAAGCCTGTGGGAAATCAAGAAATCAATGAGAAGGACTAAAAGGCAGAAAATTAGGTTACTTATATTAAGCAAAACAGCTATTTTTTTTCCAAAATACATTTATGCCCTTTTTAGCAATGATCCAAATACTCTTTCAAAAATTAGAGAAGCTGAGCCTGACCAAAGGTGGTGGTGCAGTGGACAGAGCATCGGACTGGGACATGAAGGACCCAGGTTTGAAACTCCAAGGTTGCCAGCTTGAGCGTAGGCTCATCTAGCTTGAGCAGGGGCACACCAGCTTGAGCACGGGGTCACTGGCTTGAGCGTGGGATCCTAGACATGACCCCATGATTGCTGGTTAGAGCCCAAGGTTGCTGGCTTACAGGCTCAAGGTCACTGCTTGAGCAAGGGGTCACTTGCTCTGCTGTAGCCCCCTGGTCAAGGCACATATAAGAAAGCAATCAATGAACAACTAAGGAGACTAAGGAGCTGCAACAAAGAGTTGATGCTTCTCATCTCTCTCCCTTCCTGCCTGTCTATCCCTATCTGTCTCTCTGTGTTTGTCTGTCACACACACACACACAGACAAAGAGAAAAATTAGGGAAGCTGAGAAAGAAACACAGGGAGGTAAGCAACCAACCTGAAGGATCAACAAAAATCCCTGCTAGGCTACCAAGGGTCCTTTCAGAGTTTAGTCTCCTAAGACAATGAACTAATATATCGAAGTTAACATAACAGTTATAAAAAGCTCCTGGGTCCTTGTTCTCTGGTCAAATATTTAAATTCTGTGTCTTGAATAAAAACTTTTAATTTCTAGTGTTAATGGTTTACTCACTGATGACTTCTTTAATTTGGTCTTTTTCTTTAAAATACACAACACAGGCAGGCTAAGTTTTTAGAAAATGTGTTTAACCTTATAAAGATCTATACATAGGTGTAATGGTCTAAGGTGAGGACAGACACAGTAGAGTTAGTTGTGTTAAAGTAAAATCAATACCTACAGGAGAGAAAATTAGGTAAAAAAAACTGCTGCTTTTCCTTCCCTCTTTCTGTTCTTTTTCCCTGTCACAAGTTTGTACAGCTATGGAACTCCAGGAATCATTACATTATAAAAGTCTCCAGGTTCCCATTCTAATAGATTCCAGGTTTTCCTGCTACGGGGATGAAACTAGCAGACTTTAGTAAATCCTTATTTATTTGTCCCAAAGGCCAGGCAGTATTCTTTCTTCTCTGATGCTGTTTCTATTCATTCACTGCCTCTTCTCAGGTTCTTTTGCTGCCCATCATTAATCTTTCAAGCTACAGCTGGGTGGGTTCAGAACAAAACCATCAGAGGAACTGAAAAATGAAATATTTACCTCCACCAATAGGGAGTAAAGGCCTATCAACCTTGTCCTTTCAATGCAATCACGTTTTTATTTTATTTTATTCACTTTCTAGATAGGAGACAAGATACATATATACACTCACATATATGTCCCTCTCTGTGTTAATATATTATTATTTTTTTTACTATCTATCCTCATTTGTAATGAGGTGTAATATATAGAGCTCAGTTAGTTACCATGGAGACACTAGCCCTCTGTTTCTTATCACAGAGCCACACTATCGTCTGGTGTCAGCCAAGGAAGGATGACAAAGGCCTCCCCAAGAGCCTGGCTCTGCAATTACTGAGCAATCAAGCGCCTCTTTTAATAGAGCACATCCAGGTATACATGGTTCCTCACTCAGCACTGTCCTCTCCTTCCTTTTAAAACTTTACATAGTAGAATGCAGTTATCAAGTATAGAAACCTTCCTGTTATATGGCCTGTTTATTCAGGATTTTAATGATATTCTTTGGTTTACATAACAGAGCTCACTAAGTACAATTTTCTTTATTATCTCCCAAAGTTTTCTAACTTCAACAAATATTATTTTCTTCTGAGGATATGCAGTGATCCTTCATGTGTTAATCAGTTGTTATGGGTTGTCATTAACTAACAAAATAAAGCAATGGATAAATGAAAATAAGAGTTTCTAAATACCCTTAGTCCAGACTTTTCCCTTATATCTTTAACCCAATTGCTAAAGCTATGAACAAAAATGTTTAAAACTTGAATGACTGGATTGTTATTCTTGTTCTCCTGGTGGTAATATAAATGAAAGCTAAATAAATTAAAGGGATATAATATGAGAAACAAAAAGCTTAATTTAAAAAAAATTTTTTATCTTACTTGGGGATTGATATACCCCAAGTTTGACTTGAATGCTTAGACTCAGATGTTCTATACTTACCTGGAAATCTGGGATGAAACAGGATATATAGGTATGTCCTAAGAAGGCATTCAAGTTGGCCTGAATCTATTATTGTATATAGGTTTCTTACAGTAACAGCTAAGTTTTCCCTGCATAGTGTCTATAATGTTATAAAATATACATTTGTATTTGATTCAGCTCAAAAGTTCTACATTTGCTAACATGCCCTTTTCCCCAAGGGAGGAGGAATGGTCAAGTGTTCAAAAGCATGATCATGGTTAGGATAGGGAGCGATAAAAATAGTGAGAAACTAAAAAGTATGACACAATCACTGCTCTAAAAAAAAAAACTTAAAATCTAATTGGGAAAACAAGCCTTTAAATGCTATGTACAAGGCTCAATAATACTAATAGCAAAAGCATATAACAGCATAGGATGTGGGGGGAATCAATTAGGTCTAGTATTAGTAAGGTTTGCTGGAAGAGGTGAGTTTTAAGATTGGTCTTAAAGGATAAAAGAAAAGAAAAAGCACCTGGGGTAAGAAAAGCAGCAGATGCTAAAATGTGGCCATGGGATGGTCATGGTCTTTTCAGAAGCCCATAATTACGTTAGCATTACTGAAGCAAACCATTCTTGGATTTCAAGAAAACTTCCACAGTCAGTTCAGGTGATGTTTAGTTTCCTCCCTATTATAACCCCCTCTCCAAGGTGTTCCTTCCACTCTTCACTAGAAACAAAAAGATGCGAGGGAGGAAGAGAGAAGGGAAAGAAAGGCAGTGAGGGAGGATCGGAGGAAAAGGAGAGGAGGAGGGAGGGGAAAAAAAGAAAAGAAAAATCAATGAGGGAGAGGGAGGGAGAACAACTGCACTCAAAATGGCACAAAGAAATGAGAAACAGGTTGCCCTTTTTTTTTTCTTTTTTTTGCAGGTGGAGAACAAAGTGGGTTTTTGCAGGCAGAGTATGAACAAGTTCTGTGTTATATGATCCCCCTATGCCAGGAATGTCATTAATTAGATAGAAATGAATGACTGGAGACTTGCCAAATGCAGCTCAGGAGATCAAGAGCTATATACTCACACGTTTTCACCTATGTTCTGGAATTCGTGGTATAGCTACACAGTATGTATAGGCTTTGTCAGGAGCTTGACAGGAGCCTGAATTAATACTGGGGTTTTTAATATATCATTGACTCTGGCATTTTTGTTACCAGAGGATGGTCTCTAAATACACAATTTTTATTATTTTTTTTTCAGTTGAACACTGGAGAAAATGATATTTGATCAGCAGCATGAGCTGGGTAAAAACCCAACATAAAAGTTATTGTGGCTACTCAAAAAAGTTTTCAGAAAAGGGTTACTGGGAGGTGACTGGAAGGGATGAAGAATTTCATGACAACAGTAAGTGCATCTTAAACATTATCTATTCTGACTATGTGTGAAGCATTATGTTAAACACTTCATGTGCATAATCTCATGTAATCCTCACAACCCTGTGAGATAAATAGTAGTCACATATCTCATCTACATATTATAGATGAGGAAACTGAGAGGTTCCAGAGAGGTTAAGTAATCTGCCCAAGGTCACATGGTAAGTGGCAAGGACCTGATAAAACACAGTAACTGAAATCTATTATAACAAGGGCAGAATTTTGCTTCAGAAGGCATAATTACTGTAATGTACATTTCTTCAGCATTTTCCTCATTTCCATTTCCTTTGATAAGGTTATGATGAAAAGGAATAAAATAAATAATCTGTATTTCCTTTGAAAATTTTGTCAAAAAGGAAATAATCATTGGAAAGGATGTTTCCGAATAGTCAAAGAAGAAGTATGGAGACATGGTATTCAAACATAAACACTTCTTAGGACACTTGGGGAAAGCAGTGAAAATGACAAGATAATTCTGTTCTTTAAAATAGTCTCTCTTGTCCCTTTGGCTATGAAGGGACTCATGAAAAAAAAAAGAATAATGTATGAATAAAAAGATTTTAGCTATCTTACTTCATTAATTTGCCATTCTATGGCTATAACGTTACAAGTCCCAATGAGCTTTACTTACTTCATGACCCTGCCTTCTTGTCATTCCTGGAATAAGTCAAGCTTTTTTCTGTCATAGGGTCTTTGCAATGCTCATTCCCTTCCACTTGAAAATTCATGGATGACTTTTTCTCAACACCCAAGGGCTCTGTTCAGCTGCCAGATCCTCAGGCTGACCTTTCTTGACTAACTTACATGTTTCTTCTTCCTTCCCCACAACCCACTCTTGTCCTCATACTCTGCCTCAATAACCTGCTTTTTTCTTTTTCTAGCACTTACCACTATCTGAAGTCCTTTATTTTTTGTGTGTTATTTTATGTATTTTCAATTTATATATTTAATTCATGTATAAAATGTTATATTTTATTCATTACTATTTTTCCTATACTTTGAAGAGTAGCTGACACATAGTATGCACTTTGTAAATATTTGCTGAATGAATGAATCACCACCATACTAACCAATGGGAAAAGGGCAATCCTAAAAGAGACACGTTTGGTAATGATTCATAATTTACAAAGTGCTCATATATACTACAATAGTCAATATCACAGTGGAGGTTAATCTGCCTATACACTAGCAATATCAAAACACCTATAAAGAAACTCTACTTGTTATCAGGAGTCTTATTTTCATGAAGCATATTTTAAATTTTTAGCATAGTTGTGTGCCCAGTTACTGTACAAAGTCCTTTCAAAGTATCAGTAAAAAGGACTTTCAGTAGAATGCAGAATAGTATCAAAATGTGTTATTTCAATGATTTTTGAAGTTTTTATTGCCATTTCCAACAGACAATAAAATTCTTGCTTTCGTTTGCCAGAAATGTCCCTGTAAACACTGAGGTTTTTATTTCTGCTTTTCTGACTAGTACAAATTTTACTGCTCTGAGCAGCTAAAAGGTAACATCATAGATTGAATATCTATGTTACTCCAAAATTTGTATGTTAAAGCCTATTCCTCTAACGTGTTGGTATTTGTAGATGAAACCTTTGGGGTGTGATTAGGTTATAAGGGTAGATTCCTCATGAATGGGATGAGTGTCTTTATAAAAGAAACTCCAGAGAGATCCCTCACTCCTCCTGCCATTTAAAGACAGAGAAAAGATGTCCATCTATGAACCAGGAAGCAGATACAGAATCTGTCGGTACCTTCATCTTGGACTTTCTAGCCTTCAGAATTGCAAAAAATAAATTTCTGTTGTTTATAAGTTACCTAGTCTATGATATTTTGATTTATAGTAGACTGAAAAAACTAAGATTCCATAGTAAACAAGTAAGAAATAGTTGAACAGGTATCTATTCATGACGCAGAGTTAGTTTGGAATTTATTGTATATTTGAGGAGAGAATGGCATCCAGGGCTAAGAATTCAATCTCACACTTGAATGTCCATATATTCTCTTTGCTGATTAATCCAGGAATTAGGAACATGCTTTCATGGGTTCCATCTTAATCCAGCTTCACTAGCATGAATCTAGCAACTTGAATCTATCTCCTACCCCTCAATCTCCCACTACAGGGTATGGCAAAAACCAGCATATTTGGATTTGGTAGAAGGTAACAGGTAGCAAACAGTTAACCCTATGCTGAGAAGGAATTACATTTCAAAAACAGTTGTATTATTGGCATCCTCACTGCCAAGTGATTTTTTTCCCTTTGGTTTTCATTTGCAAAATGAGGCTTAGTTAACAAGTATCATAAGAAAATCCTATGTTGGAATTGACAAAGGATCTTTGTCCCTTCCAATATTTCCAATGGGAGTCCCCTTTTTTTGCTAAACTGATGAGTGAAACTGAAATCTTTTTTGCCTACTGAATCTTTTCAACAAGAAGCAGAGACTACAGGTCACAATGACTTCTATCCAGGCGTCTGCTCTTAATTCATCAAGGAGTTCTGTTTCATTTTTAGAACATCACACATTGTTTCAAAGCTCCTTTCACTATAGGACGTCAAAACAGATGTCTAATTCCTTGGACATATCTGGTGGAAAAGACCCCCACTACTGGTGTAGTCTCTAGTCACAAGAGCCTTTCCTGACTAAAAATTACTAACAATTCTCTTTCTGTGATGTTATTATTGTGTAAATGTATATCGCATTATGTAATCATTAATTGATAACTTTTAAGATTTGTGTCTATATGTAGTATGTTTATCTTGAAAAGATTTCCAGTAATTTCACATTAAAAATTCGCATTGTGCATTTGCCTGAAAAGAGTATTTTAATTAAAACACAATGTTCAAAGCATCAAATGAAATTTTTCTTGGGGCTCTGGCAGATTGGCTCAGTGGTAGAGCATTGGCCTGGCGTGTGGATATCCCAGGTTCAATTCCCAGGTTCAATTCCTGGTCAGGACACACAGAAGAAGCGACCATCTGCTTCTCTACCCCTCTCCCTCTCCCTTCTCCCTCACCTCTCCCTGCAGCCATAATTGATTAGTTTGTACTCATGGCCAGCCGGCCAGGAGCCAAGGCCCTGGAGCCTCCACATTAGGAGCTACAAATAGCTCAGTTGAGATCATGGCCCCAGATGTGGGTTGCTGGGTAGATCCCCACCAGGGTGCATGGTGGAATCTCTCTATCTCCCCTCTTCTCATTTGGAAAAGAAGAAAAATAAAAACATTCTTTTGGAAAGCTTTTGGCCCTTTATCATCATTCCAGAGAAGGTGCAAGTGATAAGAGAAAGATGATTGGGTTAACTATAGATCAGTAGCTAGTGAACACAGGTAAATAAAACATGCTAAAGAGACCCTTAATAAACCCAGTAATGGTATAAGAATTACAAGAGAATAAAGAAAGTGATAGTGCAAGAGTGCATTTTTGAACTATGCAAAGCCTTTTAGATTACCAATGTAATAGAAGTTCCCCCCCTTACTTTAGTAGTAATTTAAATGAAAAAATATTGGTTTTCCCAAACTCCCTTCCTTTTACAATTTAACAAGCTAGTTTTTGTTTCTTTGTTTTTTTAACAGAACATGAAAACAAATAGTAACAGAAAGAAAAAAAATCAACAAGATGAGGTATGACAGCATCTAGGAAGTACACATATCAATCAGCAGGAAATGATAAGTAAAATGAATGAAAGACCAAAGTATTGTCCTTATCCTTCAAATATTTTTATCCCCATTCCATAAGTCTGTTTTCAAAAAATTATAGTTATAAATTATAACATTTTAAGACTTTAATATTTTCATGAAAAAGACAACATATATGCCAATACTGATGATTAAATAAATACACTAACATTTATACAATTGAGTATTTTTCTTTATAGTAATAACCTAGGGAAATAGTATATCTAGTCCACTGATAAATATACTATGCATTTTTTGTTTTCTAGCAAATTTCTTTTGGAATGGTCTTTATTATCAGTTTAAGAAGCCACAGAACAAAATCCATTTCATTTCTACTTTTAAATCCAACTGTTGGCCCTGGCAGTTTGGCTCAGTGGTAGAGTGTGGGCCCGGTGTGTAAAAGTCCTGGGTCTGATTCCCAGTCAGGACACACAGGAGAAGCGACCATCTGCTTTTCCACCCCTCCCCCTTTCTCTCTATCTTTGTCCTCCCCTTCCACAGCCATGGCTCGAATGGTTTGAGCAATTTGACCCTGGGCACTGAGGATGGCTCCAGGGCCTCACCTCAGGTGCTGAAATGTCTCCCTTCCAAGCAACGGAACAGCAGCAGCCCCAGATGGAGTGAGCATCGCCCCCTAATGGGCTTGCCAGGTGGATTGTGGTTGGGGCACATGCAAGAGCCTGTCTCTCTGTCTCCTTGCCTCTCACTTAATAATAATAATAATAAAACCCCACAAAACCACCCATCTGTTTTTTGTTTTTTAACCAAAAATCTCCTACCTTGGTCACGAGATTTATTTCCAAATGACTTCCTTTAAGTTTTATTTTTATTTATTCTTTTTTATTATTTTAAGCAAGAGAGACAGAAACAGAGAGAGAGAAACAGATAGGAACAGACAGACAGGAGGGGAGAGAGATGAGAAGCATCAATTCTTCATTGCAGTATCTTAGTTGCTCACTGATTGTTTTCCCATATATGCTTTGACTGAGTGGCTCCAGCTAAGCCAGTGATACCTTGCTCAAGCCAGCGACCTTGGGTTCAAGCCAGTGATCTTTAGGATCAAGCTAGTGACCACAGTGTCATGTCTTTGATCCCACACTCAAGCCAGAGACCCTGCACTCCAGCTGGTAAGCCCATGGCTCAAGCCATCAACCTTGGAGTTTTGAGCCTGGGTCCTCTGCATCCCAGGCCAATGCTCTATCCAATGTGCCTCAACCTGGTCAGGCTTCAAATGACTTTTCATTGTTTCAAAAACAAAGATATTCTCAATTCAAAAACTTGAAAAGTTAGCATGGGCATGATGTCATGTGGACCTTACAATATCTGTTGCATCCATCTTTCCATTTTCATTCCTGCAGCTAATGCCCCAGTCCAAGCACTCATTTCCTCTTCCCAAATCTCTGTCTTTTAAAATGCCTCAGTGACAATTAATTAGTCACAGTACTACCAGGATTATACTCTCAAAGCACAGCTCCTATTTTATTACGTTCTTGCTCAGAAACTTTCAGTGGCTTCCCATAGTCTACACTTTCTTGCCTTTTAACACATAGCGCTTGCTGTGTGCCTTACATTGTTTTAGGTGCATTATATGTATTATTCTTCACATCAACCCTGTGAGTTAGGTAAAAGTATTATCCCCATTTCACAGATGAGGAATGAGTTAATATGTTTCAGTACTTAGATATGTACCTAGAGACTCTGGTTCCAGAGTTCTATCTCCCTGTTTCTTTTCCTTATTTACCTAATATTTCACCATTCTCAAACCTAACCAAATGCTTTTGGGTTTTTGCTTGCAATTTTGTCAATGGCTACTATGCCCTTGTCCTGTATTTTCCTATTCATATGCTTTAAGATCCATCCGAAATGCTACCTTTTCCATGAAACTCACCCACATACCTCCTCACTGTATACTTCTTTTGCAATTATTATAACACTATTGTGTACTGTATGATTTTGTACATACATTTCTAAATTATAACTCTAGAAGGACTAGAACCATTTCTTATCCAGTGTCTTCTCCACCCCCCCTTCAGCATTCAGTTATTGTTACTGACACAAGGTCGATTGGCAGGCAATTGGAACAATTGCAAATATATGATGGGTGAAATAATGATATTAAAATATACTACAGACACTTGGTAAATGTTAACTGATATGGAACGATGTCTACATTCAAAAGACTGTACCAGAGACTCTGAAGGCAATTTCAGAATTGTTTTGGACACTGATATAATAAATATATAGTATCCAAAAAGAATCACTTAAAAAATTGCAACAGATTTTTATGGACTAACACTATTATACTTATTTATTGGGTACCTACTATATGCCAAGCACAAGAAATATGAAAATACAAAAAACTGCAAGTTCTAGTCTCTCTCTCTCTCTTTCACACACACATGTACACACACACACGTCTCTTATAATTTTTGAGAGAAACTGTCTTAATGGGAAAATTGGGACTTCTCCTGTGCTATACGTCTTTAATAAACATATCATCAAGGCATAGGCCTCCATGAGGAACCCAAAGAAAAAGTTCTACAAACAATGAGATATAGTTAATCTACACCCATGGACTTACAGGATGAAAAAGTTTCATGTTTTATATATTTAATGTGTGATAACTATTATGTATAGAATTTGTGGGAATTTGAAATTCCTGGGTGGAAGATGCTACAGCAGTTCAAAGTCTAAACAAAGGTGATAGTTCAAAAATGCAGCTTTAATATAGCTATTAAGAGGTATGTTTGAAGTTGTGCTTTTGCCTAGATCTCTATGATAATATCCTCAAAACTGAAGGTTTTTAAGAATTGCAGCTTTTTCTTCTTTATTTCCTCAGATGTCTGCTTCTATTTTGAGCCAATCTTCCTCTTATTTCTATTGAATCAACCCAATAAAATGTTCCTTTGCCTTCAGTTTTTGTTTATTTAATTAAAATTATTTTCTACATGATTGATTATAAAGGCTATAATTATACTATCAAATACTTATCAAACTAACAATTTAATGTAAAATGTTAACACTTGGCAGTGTTTAAATCTAAAACAATATAAAAACCCTATGTGTATAAATAAGGGAAATTTATTCAGGCTATTTATTTCCTCTGGAGTACAAAAGAAAGCCTTGACTGCTCTTCTTATTAATCGTTATATAGTACTATTGTACAGAGGAATAGTTTATAAGCTGTTATAAATAGTAGATGACTATGCCAAACCAGGATCCTTTTCTGATGAGTTTACAAAGGGCACCAAGCATTATGAAATAAAGATAATATAACAACAGAAGAACATAGCACAAGCAAAATATACACTAGAACATAATTTTTGTAGTTAAAGATATTTTAGAATAACAGAACCAGAGAATTGTGGGGTTAGAAGAAGATTCATTAGAATTTTCTTTCCTTTGGCTGGAAACACATGCACGAACATATTCTAGATGAATTAAGAATATCTTTGTTTTTAGCTTCTCTTAGAGTTGGAGATTCTATCATCCTCTTTGGTCATCCATGCTGTGTTAATACTACAGTTAAGAATATATATTTATCTTCTTCTCTACTGAAGATGGAAAAGAACTGGAAAGACCCTTTCCGTACTAGAAGATAACAATTAATAGTTGTCAACCTTATTATTCCAGAATAAAAAATAAAGGGTTTTTTAAAGGATGCTAGAGGATATGATTTAATGTCGATCCACACATAACATTCAAAAATCTTAAGCAAGTGAAGAGGACAGGAATAATAAAAAATAAAGAGCTAACCAGATGAAATAGGAAATAAAGGCTAATGGAGAGAATAAAGAGAACAGATCCATAATTCAAAAATAATATCTGAGTGCTTATTACATGTAAGGCCCTGTGCAGAGTGCTTAATATAGTTGTCCTCATTATCATCATCATTGTCATCATCATCAGATAATCATCATCATCATATAATTATCACCAATAATCACATAATCATCATATAATTGACAGGTAATCATAATCAATAATCATCACCACATAATCATATAGTATCAACATAATCATCAATAATCATGACTATCACATCATCATATAACCACCACCATTATCATATAATCATCCTAGAATCATCACCATATATCACCATCAATAATCACAAAATCATATAATCAACAGATAATCACAATCAATAATCACCATGTTATCATGACCATCATATAATTATCAATAATCATGACCACTATCATCATATAACCATCACATCATATATAATCATTACCATCATAGTCATCACTATATAATTATTATGTTCAATAATTATATATATAATCATATAATCATCACCATCATATAATCACCATAGGATCATTATCAATCATATTATCATCATATAATCATCATCACCATATAAGCATCAGTAATCACCATATCATAATAATCATGATCCTCATCATCAATAATCATGATCATCACAGACTCAGCATCATTGCTATATAATCAACTATCATATAATCATTAAATCATCATGTAACTTTCATCATATAATCATTATCATAAAATCATCATATAATCATCATCATCATATAACCACCATTATCATCATATAATCATCATTATTATCAGATTCATTACCATCATAGAATCATCATTATCATATAGTCATATAATTATCAATAATTATATAATCATATCACTATATAATCATTATTATATAATTATAATATCATCATCAAAATCATGTACCCATCATCATAATAATCATACTATTATCATATAGTCATCATTATTAATAATCATATAATCATCATATTAGCTAACTCTTCACTGAGTATGTACTTTCTGTCAGGCATCATTCAACATACTTTTTTCATAGATGAACTCCTGTAATCTTCACAATATCTTAAGGGTAGCATTATTCCCATATTTCAGAAAAGGAAGAAAAACATAGGTTCACAATACTTTCATATTCTTGTAGCATTCTGTTAGGGACATCATTATTTTTACTTTAAAGATGAGCAAACTAAATATCACATATTAAAATTCCCATAATCAAAATAGCTGGTGACAAAAGGTAGGATTTAAACCAAGAATTTTCTGATTATAAATGAAATAAGAACAATAAGCACAATAAGAAAGTATAAGCTCTGTGACAAACCTATGAAACTAGATGCTATTCTTACTCCATTTCACAAATGAGGAAACTGAGGCACATAATCCTAATGTAACTAGGGTTATTCAGCTGCTAACTAGAAAATTGGGACGCAAACTCACAAAGTCCAGTTGCACAGCTATGGTCTTACCACAACATCATACTGCCTCTTGTAATTTAAATATATAATGGGATCTTCCAAATCTTGGCTATTGTAAATAATACAGCAATGACCACAGGGGTACAACTTTTCTTTTGGATCAGTGTTTCAGGTTTCTTCTGTGACTGCATGGGTTGAGGAGAGGTGGGAAAAAGTGGAGGAGGGTAGAGAGGGGTTAAATGTTGATGGAAGGAGACTTGACTTGGGGTGGTGAACACACAATGCAGTGTATAGGTGATGTGTTGTGGAATTGTGCATCTGAAACCAGTATAATTTTGTTAACCAGCATCACCCCAGTAAATTCAATAAAAAGGAAAATAATTATAAATATATATAACAGGAGCAATTATTGGGATACTGAAAAATGAGAATTGTCTCATAAGTAAAATACACTAGTACTACTTATAGAGCTATTATTTATTGAGTACTTACTAACACTTTTGGTGGACACTGTGATGTGTCACCAAGATCCCGCTTCAGGAATGAAGGACTTACTTGACCAGCTGATGTAAATCCTAAAGAATGATGGTGCTCAGTTGTCAGCTCTCAGTTGAAAAAAAAAAACTTACCTTTGGGGTTGGCTGAGATCTCTGGTGAGAATACACTATAGCTCATCTTCCACAAGTGCTGATCCCAAGAGTATTCCCTAATAAATAATAAACATCCTGAATGTTAATTTCTACTTTAGGGTCTGCTTCCCTAGAAACCTAACCCGCAATGCTTTACATAATCGCCTTTAACTCTGACCACCCCATGAATTAGGTGCTATTATCCTCATATACTCATTTTACAAATGAAGACATTAAGGCTTAACTTGCCCAAGGTCATAGAGCTGGTCAAAGATGGAAACAGAATTTGAACTGAGACTGTCTAATTCTGGAGGTTGCACTTGGTACCTCTCTATGATTGTGTGTGGAGAGAAAGGCTTCAGTAATTGAGACTTATCATTAATTCAACATGTATTTAATGTTGAGTGTGTGGGAAGAGAAGGCACTCTGAGGGACTCTCAGACCTTGAGGGAAAAAAGATCTGTTATTTATTTTTAAAGCATAAGTAAGAATAATGATAGCAGTTAGAAGGACCTGAAATGTAAACCAGGTGGCCTAAAAAGGAAGACTGATCAAGAAGATAGTGAAATAATTTTTCCTCTAGTCTGTCTATAATTTATTTCTTCAGAAGCTAAAGCTGAGGAGAAAGAAAAGTTCTCATAAAATAGGGAAGAAAAAAAC
This sequence comes from Saccopteryx bilineata, assembly GCF_036850765.1. Classification (NCBI taxonomy): domain Eukaryota; kingdom Metazoa; phylum Chordata; class Mammalia; order Chiroptera; family Emballonuridae; genus Saccopteryx; species Saccopteryx bilineata. The sequence goes on from NC_089498.1 coordinate 21,746,177, forward strand.
GGTCAATTGTATATTAAATTATCTTAAATTCAAGGAGAAAAGGCTTCACTTTCCAATATGCAATGTTTATCATCTGATACATCTGTCCAGCATCTTTCCTCATATGAGAGAAGTTGAAAATATAAAATGTCTGCATATGGCCCTGACTAATGAGAAGTTACAGAGTGTGATACCTGTCTACACTATCCTAAGAGATATGGGGCAATGTCAAAGATGGGAAGGGGAGAGAGGAGTTGAGATGGCAGAGTCTCAGCTTTTGCCTGAGTTGCACTATTTAATTACAGATTTTCTCCAATGTTGTAAATTTCCAGGTGTTATTATACTGCTTAATTTTCTTACTTTTTCTAGGACAGATGAGATTCAAAACAAAAACAAATCCCTTGACTCATATGTAAGATTAAATTGTATGGAATCCACTTTTTAAAATTACACTTCTTTTTTGTGGGCATAAAAAATTGCCTCTATTTCTAATGGAGAGAAGAAAAAAATTGCAACTAAAAGGTCCAAATATTAAATTTATCCCTTCAGTGCTCATATATCCTAGATGCACTTTTTATTTCACTTAAAACCAAAGTAAACCTAAAATATACCAGAACATAAGAGGGCCTGAAAAACCAAGTTCAGAGAAAATGGGATGCAGTTAGCAAAGATTACATGCATCAGTGAACTATATTAAATTGAACACTTTTAAATGCCAGAGATTTTCTCTGCGAAACTGGAGAGCTTGAAAAAAAAATCAATAATGTTGGAAAGGAGAAACCCTCTTCACACATCTCTAATTAGTCATAGCAGAATCTGGTGGATTTCCATATTACAACTAGATCAAACTTGTGAAATTGGTTTTGATCCCAGACTCATTCTGTACATCTTCCAGAAGAAGCTCCACTAAAGACAATCAAAGGCTCTTCAACCTTGAATGATTCCCATGATCATTCTTTCAGTTTGTATCCATCCTACATTATGTTCAGTGTCTGTCTAATGTTGCCTACAGCAAATCTCTCTGGAATTATCCTTAAAGAGCTTCATTTATAAGAACAGGCAAAAGATCTTCAAACTGGTTGGCTTCAACTTTAGCTTGAACCTTCATTAGTAAGTGAAACCAGGCATAAAGAAGCACAATTCTTTAGATCTCTTATTTTTTAATAAATCGAATAAATACTGGCCATATTGTTTATATTAAGACATGAACCCCTCCGTAAAGTCATTGCCCAACTCTAATAATGGAATAGGTAAAGAGTTTCTGTATTTTTCTGAATAATCAATACCAAAGCTGCTGATGCAAATTTATTTGAACCCTTGGGAACAAATCCTTTGAAGTTCGGGGAAATTTTTAAATATAGTGTGCAAATCAATAAGTGGACAAAAACATCTCTGTCAATCTGTTCATTTTTATTTGGCGAGGAAATATATCTTTAAATGTAATCACTCTCTCATAACTATGAACCCTTCCCTTAAATCATTTCTTTTACAAAAGAAACTCATGACAGTCAGCAGAAAACAAAACATTCTTTTTGGCCATAATTATAAGTGATGTAGAAGAAACATTTCTGAACAGGATGACTCTTCAAGCCCGAAAACAGTCTTCCTCTTTCCACCCTTTTGTAATGTTCACATAATTTTCTCTTTTTCAATCATTTCACATCCGGTTTTGGAGCCTGGGCTAACTATATGGTTTGAGGACATTTTCAGAAGAAATTCTCCTGCCCTGGTTTGGTGGTATGTGTTGTTTTGAATGGGATGCATCTATGATATTAAAAATATATTTTTTCATTACTGCCTATTTTCACAGTCTACTAAGCAAAAATACAAAGCAATTTTTTCCTCCCCCCATTCTCCCTTTCTCCCTTCATTCTCTTTCTTCCCCTGTGGAGTTCAAATTAAAGAAAGGTGAAAATTGAAGCTGTTGTAGGCAAGGCAATTGTAACATGCATATTTGATTTTTATGATGGATCTAAATTGCTGAATAAGACCATGGAACAAAGGGAGACTGCAGCTTCCTGCCCATCACATGCAGCCACTGAATGCAGAACAAAAGCTCTGGCCATTAGGGGCTCAGCGGGGAGACACATTATATAAATGACTTTGTCTTTTTTGACCCCTCCCCCCTACTGGGCGCACTGGACAGAGATGGAAGTGTGTCTGTATTATGATTTGCCAGGGCTGGGGATAAGAAACCTGGGAGCAGCAATGGTAATAGAAATGCACAGCACGTTGTGAACCACAAGGGCCATACTTTATTCACTGGACCAGTGTGGCTCTCAGCACTGTGGTCAGAGCGCCACCTAAGACAATCACTCCCTTGAGAAACTTGGTATCTATTCATAGTAACTTGTAGCTTTCTTTTTACTATTTTGTTTCTTTCATCAGCGATATTTAAAGAAAAACACTGGGGAAAAATATGAAGGCCTAGTATTCCAAGGTACTTGCCTGTCTGCTTAAAGAACAAATTGACATACATACAGTTTACTATGGCACTAGTTTCCTAAGAAAGTACACTACCCTTAATTTCTCATTCCGGACTCAAGGCTTTTTTTGGGGGGGGGGGCAGGCAAAGAGAAATATATATTAATAAAAATCCTAAGCTATCACATAGGTTGACATATCAAATAGTCAACCTATTTTTAAGAAGCTCCCGGTGGTGGTGCCTTGAACAGGGGCTAATGTTTTACCTGGTTTTAAAAACCAGCAATCCTACACAAACACATGCAATAATATTGACCTAAAATTTGTTTTGTAGAAGGATTTTAGTATGCTTTGTGATGTTGGTTGGCAATGAAGGAAGGTCACATGAGGAACCAGGTCCGGGAACTTTGGCTGGAACTGCCCACACCCATGCCCACCAAAAGAAACCTCCCAGGAGCCCTTTGAAAAAGAACGACTGTCTGTCAGCCAATGAAATTTCACCACGTCATGTCAACCCGACCACCCTACCAACGCTATAAATTACCCCCAAACAGGAAAGGTGGCGCGACTTCTCTGGCCCATTTTGCAGACCAGAGAACCTCATCCAGGATGCGCTCTACTAAATAAAGCTTTGCTATTCCACATTTGGTGGCTATGCCCTTCTTTCTTCCTCGGTGGGGAAAATATCTTACATGCTTCACAAAGTGAATTATTTTATGACTTCTAATATTAAGTGGAGAATAAGGTTTTTTTGCAGACTCTAACAGAAAGCACCATATCTAATCTTCCTAATCTAATAATTAACTTGACCTAATAATCCACCTAACCCAGCCATCCACTTAATCTAAACATCTACCTAATCTAGTCACCACATAATATAATCATCTGTCTGATCAAATCTAATCGTGTACCCAAATAATCTAGCTACCCACCTAATCTGATCACCCCACCTGATCTAATCATCTGACCAATCAAAGTCAGGCTTCTGAACTAATCTCTCCACCAAATCTGATCACCTGCCTAACCTAATCATCTGACTAATCTCATCATTTTAGATCTTGATAGTTATATACCACTTCATTCTTGAAGTTTTGTATTATACATGCCATATCTCCTTTATTCCTTTTTAATAATAGTTTTCCATTCAAGAATTAAAAAGATGATTCTGGTTAAATGGAGAATATACTAGAGGAGAGGGAGAGAAAGAGCTAGAGACCAGAATGTTTGTTAGTTAGGTATCTATCAATCTCTATCTATCTATCTCATCTGCCTACATCTATTTACCAAATCTATCTAATCAACCTACATCTATTTACCAAATCTATCCCAACTAATCTAAAGCACTTAATCTAATTTACCTAACCTAATCATCCACCTAATCTAAACATCCACATAATCTAAATATCCAATTAATCTGATCCTCTACCTAATCTAAACACCTACCTAATCTGTTTACCTAACTAATCTGGTCATTCACCAATCTCATCATCACCTAATAAAAGCATCTGGGCTAATCTGATCAGCGCCGCCCAATCTGATATTGCCTGATCCAATCAAACAGCTGATATAATTGTTCAGCTAATCTAATCATCTTCCTGATCCAATTACCCGCCTAACCCAATAAACTGCCTACCAGGGGTCTCCAAACATTTTACACAGGGGGCCAGTTCACTGTCCCTCAGACCATTGGAGGGCTGCCAAATACAGTGATCCTCTCACTGACCACCAATGAAAGAGGTGCCCCTTCCAGAAGTGCAGTGGGGGCTGGAAAAATGGCCTCAGGGGGCCGCATTGCGGCCCACGGGCCGTAGTTTGGGGACGCCTGGCTGAACATTCTCCTGATTTAATCAACTAGTGGCTCTAGATCAGGGGTAGTCAATCTTTTTATACCTACCGCCCTGTTGGGCAGATAAAATATAAATATATTATGCTCACTTTGTTAAAGATGGTGCTGCCCACATGGAAACCCGTCGCCCAGGTGATATTAGTTGCCCTTCTTACTTGAAATGGGTGTGATTATATTAATGTGTGTTGGGGAGGGCTGTGGGCAGGCAGGATCCTTGTAGCCTGGGGTTTGTTGTTAGGACTAAGCCTTTCCCACCCTTTTTGATGTAGAGTGGTGCACTCTCATGAGGAATCCCATTATGCCTCAGATAAGTGACTTTGTAACACAGACTTCCTTATTTGTATATTGGATTAAATTAAAGGTTTTGATTTCTACACAATAAAATGGGGGCAGACCAGGAGCTTGCTCTCTCAGTTCCTGAGATTAGCATTAGAAAGGAGAGCAGAGAAAGGCCACTTGGAGGAGGCCAGGAGAAGCAGCCAAGATGGCAGAGTGCTGAGTGAGAAGCCAGTTTGTGCAGACTTTGTGCAGGGAGAAAGAAGGAGATGGGGAACAGAGGTGAATGAGGCTGGTGAGGTAGACACCTTTGATTCTAGGAAACTCAGATAAATCAGTAGCTTTGTGAGTACTGAATGAGTGGGTTTTGGAGCCCAGTGTGTGTTTTTACTTACCTGCTGGGTGCAAGCTAGGATTAAAGATAATAGCCCACCAGTTTGTGGCTCTGTTGTTTCATTACCGTCTGTCCAAATCCAATGCAAACCTGCATGGGCCAGGTGGCTGTGATGGTGGCCGCAGCTACTGGCTTTACACGGCCACTTTTGTATAATATCTCTGTTAGTAGTAAAATTTTCTAACTGCCTACCGGTTCCACAGTAATGGTGATTTATAAAGTAGGGAAGTAACTTTATAAAATGTATAAAACAGAGTTACAGCAAGTTAAAGCATATAATAATAATTACTTACCAAGTACTTTACGTTGGATTTTCACTAAGTTTGGCAGAATAAATCTTTATAAAACAACTTACTAGAGTTAAATCTATCTTTTTATTTATACTTTGGTTGCTCTGCTACCGTCCACCATGAAAGCTGGAACACTCACTAGTGGGTGGTAGGGACCAGATTGACTACTACTGCTCTAGATCATCTCACTAATCTCATCATAGCTGATCAAATTGCCTCCCCAATCTAACAATCCACCTGACCTAATCACCCACCTAACTATCCACCTAAATTAACCATCTAGCTTTGATCATCTACCAAATCTAATTACCCCACTAATCTAATCTCCCACTTTACCTAATCACCTGGTCTTATCCTCCACCTAATCTAATCATCTAAGAGATTGAATCACCCATCTAATCTAAGCACAACCTAATCTAACCATGCACCTAATCTAAATCGCCCACTTAATCTAATCATCCGCCTAATCTAATCATCTGTCAAACCACTATGATATAAGCAGACACTTGAGCTACTGTTACCTAATTTAATCATCTGCCAAATCTAATCACCTGCCTGATCAAATCATTCACCTAATGGTTCATCTAGGCATCCCCAAACTATGGCCCGCAGGCCGCATTAGGCCCCCTGAGGCCATTTATTGCCCCCCCCCCCCGCTGCACTTCCGGAAGGGACACCTCTTTCATTGGTGGTCAGTGAGAGGAGCACTGTATGTGGCGGCCCTCCAACAGTCTGAGGGACAGTGAACTGGCCCTCTGTGTAAAAAGTTTGGGGACCCCTGAATTCACCAAATTTTTCTAATCCTCCATCCCTGATCTAATTGTCTACCAAATCTAATCATTTTAGCTATTGATATACAATATTTTTGTAAAGCCAGGAGGCATGGCCAGAGCCACTATCACAGCAGTCCCCTGGCCCATGCAGGTTCGCATTGGATTCGGACAGTCGGTAAAGAAACAACGGAGCCAAAAACTGGTGGGCCATTATATTTAATCCTAGCTTGCACTCGGCGGGCAAGTAAAAATACACACTGGGCTCCAAAACCCATTCACATTCAGTGCTCACAAAGCCACTGACTTATCCGAGTTTCCTAGAATCAAAGGTTTCTAGCTCACCAGACTTATTCTCCTCTGTTCCCCATCTCCTTCCTTATCCCAGATACAAACTCTGCACAAACTGGCATCTCACTCAGCACTCCGCCATCTTGGCTGCTTCTCCTGGCCTCCTCCACGTGGCCTTTCTCTGCTCTCCTCTGCTCTCTCTTCTAATGATAATCTCAGGAACCAAGAGCGCAAACTCTCGTTCCGTCCCCATTTTATAGTGTAGAAATCCAAACCCTTAATCCAATATACATAACAGGGAAGTCTCTAATACAAAGTCACTTCTCTGAGGCATGATAGGATTGTACCACCTACACCAAAAAGGGTGGGACAGGCTTAATCCCAAAACCAAGGCTACAAGGATTCTGCTTGCCCCTAGCCCACCCCAACACACATTAATATCACCTGGGCGACTGCCTCCTCGTGTTATCTTTAACAAAGTGAGCATAATACATTTTATCCGCCCAACAATTTTCTTCTTGAAGTTTTGCATTATCACTTGCCCTATTTGCTTTATTCCTTTTTTATAGTAGTTTTCCATTCAAGAATTAAAAAGATGATTCGGCTAAGTGGAGAATACACAAGGGGAGCAAGAGAAAGAGCTAGAAAGCAGATATGTTTGTCAGTTAGGTATCTATCTACCTACGTACCTGCCTACCTACCTACCTTCCTACCTATTGATCTAGTAAATTGGGGGCAGGCTAAGACTGGAATCCAGGTCACTGGATGCTCACTTCAGCCTTATCACTATTTATTTCATGTGAGGAAACATCTCTCAATGGTGAGTTTTTATTTATTTCTTAGTACAAACTATACTAAGTAAGATGTTCCAGTAGTCCTCCAACTCTTGAATATAGTGGAAAAAGCAGTCCAACTCTGAACCAAAGTAACAAGGGCAGTGTCACAAGCTGCAGAACAAGAACTGAGGGCTCTTGGAGAGAATGAATCCCAAAGACAAACTTAACATACAGGTAGATACAGCCTTAAGTAACCTAAAATGACTGAATTGTGTAAAGCCAGCTAAGTGAAATGTCATGAGACAGCTGCCATTTGTCACATTTATCATTATTCTCTCTATGTCTCAAAATGGGCAATTCATTTAAAATGAGGTACTCTTCTGACTTACATGAAAGTTGAGAAGCCTTGAGGGACAATGTGTTGTTACCATAAAGTACTGCAGTAAAACTAGAGGTTACCAAGCTCTTCTTTTAATAGTTCTTTTGAGTCTCACTTAAAGATAGTTAAATTTCTTTTTACTAGAGAAGGAAGATCTCTTAATAAAGACTACTTAATGGATTAAAGATAGTATTGGAATTTATGCTTATCAGTAGGTTTAAGCAACTGTGATGAATAAATGGTTAAGGGAACTCAATACCACTATATGGCCAAGAAGGGTACTTCAAATTTAATTAATTCAGAGTAAAAGTTAGAGGCTACAAAGGCTATATAGCTGCACTGTCCAATATGGTAGTCACTAGCCACTCATGGCTATTTTAATTTCAGTTATTTAATGGCAGGGTTTTTTTGTTTTAGTTTTTTTTACAGGGACAGAGAGAGAGTCAGAGAGAGGGATAGACATGGACAGACAGACAGGAACGGAGAAAGATGAGAAGCATCAATCATCAGTTTTTCGTTGCAACACCTTAGTTGTTCATTGATTGCTTTCTCATATGTGCCTTGACTGTGGGGCTACAGTAGACTGAGTAACTCCTTGCTCGAGCCAGCAACCTTGGGTCCAAGCTGGTGAGCTTTGCTCCAACCAGATGAGCCCTTGCTCAAGCTGGCGACCTCAGGGTCTTGAACCTGGGTCCTCCGCATCCCAGTCTGACGCTCTATCCACTGCACCACCACCTGGTCAGGCCAATGGCAGTTTTAATTAATTAGAATACATTCAAATGTATTTCTTTTTCTTTTTTAATTGAATTTCATTGGAGTGACACTGGTTAACATAATTATAAAGTTTCAGGAGTGCAATTCTAGTTCCTTGGCTACACACCAGCCACACTTCAGGTGTTTGTTCAATAGCCACTATACTGCACATTGCAGTTAGAGACTATTAAAATTAAACATTTAGTTCTTCAATTGTAGCTACCATATTTTGAGTGCTCAATTTCAAGTAAGTAGTGGCCATCATAGTGGACAGCAAAAGAACACTTCTATCACTGCAGGAAGTGCTGTTGGACAACACTGTAAAACTATATATATATGGCACCTTGTTCCCTCTATGACCTCATTTTCTATTATTTTCCCTTTGCTTACACCATTTTAGATATGCTGGAAACCTTGCTGCTGTTTGAATAAACCAGGCATTATTTTGCACAGTTTGGTCCCTACCTTCCTTTCCAACCTTGTCTTGTACATCACTCACAGCTATGTCTCTATCTTTAGTAATGCCAGCTGTCCTTCTATCTCCCTCATTCTCCAGATCTTGCTTGTCTCAGGACTTGGCACCTATTATTACCTTTCCTTGCAAGGCTCCTTCTTCCCTACTTTCTTTCCTTCATATCAGCTTACTTATTATTTCATCATAAAAGCCTTTTTGACTAGGTCAAATTCTCCTCTTACAAATTCACATCCCTTTCTTATATAGCACTTAATACAATGTGGTAGGTTTAAATTTATTTATGTCATTTTTTATTAATGTTATACTCTTCTAATCCTGAGAGCTCATGAGAGTGGGACTATGTCTGTTTCTGAGCACTGCTGCATTCTCAAATGGTAACAGAATGCATAGAAAAGAACATAAACATAAGAAACATTTAAGACTGAATTACGAATAAATGAATGCTAGGGGAAAACAGCCAATGGTCAGTTAACTCACACACACATTATGTTGCTTTTACCATGCATGTCAAGTACCAAATTTCAGATTATACACAGTGAACAAAAATGAATGATGGGGATTGTAATAATATCTGAAGTATGAAGACTTATTTCAGATTGAAAAAAAAACAACACTGTTCCCCAAAGGATAAAAGAATACAGGTATAATTTATATTTTTTGCTTATCTGAATTCTCTAATATTTCTCCATAATCATGTATTGGTGTTGTAAGGATGTTATTTTTTATTGCAACACCAATAATTACTCTGCTCCAGTGCAACAGAAAACCAAAATACCTCAGAGGCACAGTGGTTAATTCAAGTACTTCCCAAATGTCCCCACCCCCACCAGATGAAACAGAGTTGAAATGCTGGTTCTGTCTTTAGCTGATCCTGTGATCTTGAGCATGTTACTTCACCTCTCTGAACCTCACGTTTCAAATGGAGATAATAATAGTATACACTATACAGGGTGGTTTCAAAGATAAAATGAGATAAGAGATATAAAACATTCAATAAATGGTAGCTTAAAATGCATGATGCCATACAAGCCATATTTAAAGTGTGATGAATAGCTGAGCATAGAACTTAATAACTTCTTAATTACTAATTTGTAAGTAAAAGATTTTAGCTCTCAGATTCCCAGTCTGACTTTTCATACTGGGTTTGCTATCAAAGTTATACTACCTTTCTTTTGACTATGACTGGTCCACATACTCTAGGAACTGAAGATATTTCCAAGAAATTAAATTTATTCAGTTATTCAATAAATGTTTTTTTTTAGCCTATTGTACATTTCACTTTGTTAAGGGTATATGGCTAGCAAAATAGATATTAATACATCTCTTTTAACCTTAATAAACTACATGATTCCTGGGCAAACATCTAAAATAAAAATTTAGTTAACTTTCAGATATATATTGATTCAGGGACAGAAGAAAATATTTTCATAAATAATATTTAAATGAGTGCTTCTAATAGGTGTGTGAAAAATACTTTTATAAGAATATTTTGTGCGTGACCAGGCAGTGGTGCAGTGGATAGAGCATTGGACTGGGATGCGGAAGACCCAGGTTCAAGACCCCGAGGTCGCCAGCTTGAGTGTGGGCTCATCTGGTTTGAGCAAAAATTCACCAGCTTGAACCCAAGGTCACTGGCTCAAGCAAGGGGTTACTCGGTCTGCTGAAGGCCCACGGTCAAGGCACATATGAGAAAGCAATCAATGAACAACTAAGGTGTCGCAATGCGCAACGAAAAACTAATGATTGATGCTTCTCATCTCTACGTTCCTGTCTGTCCCTGTCTATCCCTCACTCTGACTCTGTCTCTGTAAAAAAATAAAAATTAAATAAAAATTAAAAAAAAGAATATTTTGTTAGCACTGCTTACATTATTGAATATTTTTAAGTGCTCAATAGTAAATTGTTTACATAAGTGATAATAAATCTATATAATGGAATACTATGTAACTATTAAAAACTCAGTGCTAGAAGTATATTCACTGGTATGAAAAGATGTTCATGACATGTTTGTAAATTTAAAAGGTTTGAAAATTTTGTGTTTAGTAAGAACCTATTTATATAAAAATTAGAAAAGTATATATCTACGTATGTAAAAAGGCTGGAAGGGCCCTGGCCGGTTGGCTCAGCGGTAGAGCGTCGGCCTAGCGTGCGGAGGACCCGGGTTCGATTCCCGGCCAGGGCACACAGGAGAAGCGCCCATTTGCTTCTCCACCCCTCCGCCGCGCTTTCCTCTCTGTCTCTCTCTTCCCCTCCCGCAGCTAAGGCTCCATTGGAGCAAAGATGGCCCGGGCGCTGGGGATGGCTCTGTGGCCTCTGCCCCGGGCGCTAGAGTGGCTCTGGTCGCAACATGGCGACGCCCAGGATGGGCAGAGCATCGCCCCCTGGTGGGCGTGCCGGGTGGATCCCAGTCGGGCGCATGCGGGAGTCTGTCTGACTATCTCTCCCTGTTTCCAGCTTCAGAAAAATGAAAAAAAAAAAAAAAAAAAGGCTGGAAGGATAATATCAAAATGTAATTTTCTCTTTTTGTCATTCACATATGTGACTGCTAAATATTAGATTTACAATGAAATTTAAAATATATACCGATGCAGGAATACAATTAGAAATTCTGATTTAATTAGTCCTCCAAGGGGCCCTGGAGTCAAAATTTAAAAATACAACCTAGGTAATTCCATTATACACCTAAGATTAAGAAATACTTATTCCTAAGTGGTGGAACTATATTTTATTTTGGAATCTGTTATTTTAAATTATGTACATGAACATCATATATTATTTATAGTAAAAAGCTATGGTACAATGCAGAACACTATTAATATTACTATAGGTTGCCAAATAGTGAGTTAGAATATAGAAGGTTCTCCCACTTTTGAATTGCTGAATTTGGTTAGTTATCCCTTCTTTTTAAAAATTATGAGTCTTGCCTGAGAATAAGAATCAAATTTCTTATTTCAAAGAAATAGCTTTTGACTTTGTTGATTTGAAAGCTTATTATTTCATTCATTGCTATTCTCATCTTTATTTTTTCCTTCCAATTTCTTTTGGTTTTGAGTTGTTCTTTTTCCTTTTTCAGAGGAATGCTTAGATCATTGAGTTTTCAGCTTTTCTTCTTCTCTAATATATGTACCTAAAGATAAAATTTTCCTTCTAAGCATGATTTAGCTATACTCTGATAGGTTCTGATCAGAGTAATATTTTTATTATTCATTTTTTTAAAAATTTATTTTTCCATTGTGATTGTTTTTGTTGTGTTTGAGATAACTTTTTTTGTTAACCTAAAACTGCTCTAAAACAATAAAGTCCTTTAAAAAAAAGTCTTCTGGGGCAGAGGATTCTGACAAGACAGTGGAGTAGGAAATACTATACCAAAAATCTGTCCCCTACCTAGACAACAATTGCACTGGCACAATCTATCTGCTATAACTATTTGAAACTGTGGAGTCTATTTGAAGGCTGGTAATTTTGAGAGGAAGGCTTAGACTGTAAACAATGGTTTAAAAATAAAGGGGAGGATTCCAAGATGGCTGCAGAGCAGGTGGAAGTTACACTTACCTGCTGCTGGCCTCAAACTAGAATTATAGCTAAATTATAGCACAATCAACCTGACTAACCAATGAAAGGCTACCTGAACTGAAATATCACAACAAAGTATTTACAGACTGGTAAGAAGGGCAAAGATATGGAAAGAGCTAGCCCCATACCCAGGAGTGGTGGTTGACAAATCAGAGGAATATTGCAGCTACAAAACTCCATCTCCTTGGGAGCACATGGGATCATAAATAAAATGCCAAAGGTTAAAAACAATGGAGAATCTTAAAGGCAGCAAGAGAGAGATCATTAATTAACTGCAAGGGAGCTCCCATAAGACTGTCTGCTGATAACTCAATAAAACATTTCAGGCCAGAAGGGACTGGCATAAAATATTCAAAGTGATAAAAAGCAAGGAACTGCAACAAAGACAACTTTATACAGCAAGGCTATCATTTAAAATTAAGGGCAAAATAAAGCACTACCCAGACAAAAAAAAAAAAAAGAGCTAAAGGAATTCATTACCACCAAACCAGTATTGCAAGAAATGTTAAAGGGCCTGCTTTCAGAAGAAAAAGAAATAAACAAATGGGACTATATCAAACTAGCAAAAGACACCATGAACAAAATTAAAAGACAATAGGAGAACACATTCCCCAATACATCTGATAAGGGGTTAATAACCAAAATTTATAAAGAACTTCTAAAATTCAACACCAGGAAGGTAAACAATCCAATTTAAAAATGGGCAAAGTAACTGAATAGACACTTCTTCAAAGAGGACATACAGATGGTCAACAGGCATATGAAAAAGTGTTCAATGTCATTAATCATCAGAGAAATGCAAATTAAAACCACAATGAGATACTGCCTCACTCCTGTCAGAATGGCGCTCATTAACGAATCAACACACAGTAAGTGCTGGCGAGGATGTGGAGAAAAGAAAACCCTCCTGCACCGCTGGTGGGAATGTAGACTTGTGCAGTCACTGTGGAAAACAGTATGGAGTTTCATCAAAAAATTAAAAATGAAATTGCCTTTTGACCCAGCTATCCCACTTTTAGGAATATATCCTAAGAACATTAAATCAATGATTCAAAAGAAGATATGCATTCTCACGTTTATTGCAGCATTGTTGACAATAGCCAAGATCTGGAAACAAAGTGTCCATCAGTAGATGAATGGATTAAAAAGCTGTGGTATATATTCAAAATGGAATACTACATGGCCATGAAAAAATAGGAAATCTTATCTTTTGCAATAGCATGGATGGACTTGGAGATGATTATGCTAAGTGAAATAAGCCAGGCAGAAAAAGACAAATATCATATGATCTTCCTTATATGTGGAATCTAATGAACAAAGCGAACTGAAGAATGGAACAAAGGGTTTCTTCTTTTTTTAAGCTATGTGTTTCAGTAATGGTATTTTGAGGGGTGGTTACCATTAGGTAATTTAAAAAATATATATCATATTCATTGTAGTCCATTAATGCATGAGTGCTTCTGCACTCCATCTTCCTTTGCTACTGCTAATCTTTGTCCTCTCCCCCTTTTTTTGTTGTCACAGATTATCCTTCTTTTATTGTGATCTTGTTGGAGCTTTTATCTGTGATTTAATTTGGTTTTATTTTTTGTATCTGGTGGGGGGAGATATATTCAGTGGGACACTTGAATCTATATAAACACAAATTAAAATCATTAAAAAAAAAACAAGCAGAGGAAAACAATATGGAATACAACCAAACAAAAACAAATTACAGAAAAACAAAAGAGAAGAACCAAACAAGAAACAGAGCTATCGGAAAACAATGTATAAAATGGCAACAAGAAACCCTCAAGTGTCAATAATTACATTAAATGTAAAAAGATTGAACTCACCAATAAAAAGGCACAGAATAGCAGAGTGGATCAAAAAAAATTCAACTGTATGCTGCCTTCAAGACACACATCTAAGTTATAAGGATAAAAACAGATTCAAAGTGAAAGGTTGGAAAACGATTCTCCAAGCAAATAACATCCAAAGAAAAGCAGATAAAGTCATACTCATTTTTAAAAATGCTGACTACAAGACAACAAAGGTAATCAGAGACAAAGATGGTCATTTCATAGTGATAAAAGGCACATTGAATCAAGAAGACATAACACTTCTTAATATATATGCACCAAAACAAGAAGCACCAAAGTATATAAGACATCTACTAAGTGATCTAAAAATAAAAACCAACAAAAATACAATCACACTTGGAGACCTCAACACATCACTGATGGCTTTAGATCATTCATCCAAACAGAAAATCAATAAAGAAATACTGGCCTTAAATGAAACACTAGAACAATTGGGTATGATAGATATCTACAGTACATTTCATCCCAAAATGTCAGAATATACATTTTTCTCCAGTGTACACGGAACATTCTCAAGAATTAACCATATGTTGGGACATAAAACTAACACCAGCAAATTCAGAAAGACTGAAATTATACCAAGCATATTCACTGACCATAAAGCTTTGAAACTAGAATTCAATTTCAAAAAAGAAGTAAACAAACTGACAAAAATGTGGAAATTAAACAAAATACTTCTAAAAAATGACTGGGTCAAAGAAGAAATAAAAGCAGAGATCAAAAGATATATACAGACAAACGAAAATGAAAACATGACATATAAGAATCTCTAGGATGCAACAAAAGCAGTAGTAAGAAAGAAGTTCATATCATTACAGGCTTATATGAACAAACAAGAGAGAGCCCAAGTAAACAGCTTAACATCACATATTAAGGAACTAGAAAAAGAAGAACAAAGACAACCCAAAAAGCAGCAGAAGAAAGAAAATAATAAAAATTAGAGCAGGGAAAAATGAAATAGAGAACAGAAAAACTATAGAAAAAAATCAATAAAACAAGGAGCTGGTTCTTTGAAAAGATCAACAAAATTGACAAACCCTTGGCAAGACTCTAAGGAAAAAAGAGAAAGGACTCATATAAACAAAATTCAAAATGCAAGAGAGATTACCACAGATATCATAGATATACAAAGGATTATTATAGAATATGAAAAACTATATGCCACTAAATTTAACAATTCAGAATTAACATATAAATTCCTAGAACAATACAATCTTCCTAGACTGAGTCATGAAGAAGCAGAAAGCCTAAACAGACCCATAAGCAGGGAGGAAATAGAAACAACTATCAAAAACCTCCCCAAAAATAAAAATCCATGGCCAGACAACTATACTACTGAATTCTAGCAAACATTCAAAGAAGATTTCGTTCCTATCCCTCTCAAAGTTTTCCAAGAAATTGAAAAAGAAGCAATACTTCCAAACACATATTATGAGGCCAACATAACCCTCATACTAATATCTGGCAAGGACAACACAATAAAAGAAAACAATAGACCAATATTAGACAGATGCAAAAATCCTAAACAAAATACTAGCAAATCGAATACAATAACACATTAAAAAAATAATTCACCATACGTAAAATAATGTAATATACCATATCAACAAAGAACAAAAACCATATGATGCTATCAATAGATGCAGAAAAGGCATTTGATAAAATACAACATTTTACATTTAAAACACTCACCAAAATGGGTATAGAAGGAAAATCTCTCAACATAATAAAGGCCATTTATGACAAACCATCAGCTAACATCATAGTAAATGGCAAAAACTGAAAACTTTTACTCTAAAATCAGGAACAAGACAAGGCTGCCCACTCTCTCCACTCCTAATCAACATAGTGCTGGAAGTTCTAGACAGAACAATCAGACAGAGAAAGAAATAAATGGCATTCATATTGGGAAAGAAGAAGTAAAGGTTTCATATTTTGCAGATGATATGATCCTGTATATAGAAAACCCCAAAGACTCCACAGAAAGACTATTAGAAATAAACCAATACAGTAAGGCCACAGGATACAAAATTAATATACAGAAGTCTATTGCTTTTTTATATGCCATCAATGAAACTTCAGAAAATGATCTCAAAAAAATAATCCCTTTTATGGTTGCACAAAAAAATTAAAATATATAGGAATAAACATAACAAAGAATGTAAAGGACCTATATAATGAAAACTACAAAGCATTATAAAAGGAAATCGAAAAAGATACAATGAAATGAAAAAATATTCCTTGTTATTGGATAGAAATAAATATAGTTAAAATAGTCATATTACTCAAAGCAATTATACAAATTTAATGCAATTCCCATTAAGCTTCCAATGTCATTTTTTAAAGAAATGGAACAAAACATCACCAGGTTTATATGGAACCATAAAAAACCCTGAATAGTCAAAGTAATCATAAGGGGAAAAAAACAAACCTAGGGGCATTGCAATATCTGACTTCAAAATATACTACAGAGCCACAATAATCAAAACAGCATGGTGTTGGCAGAAAAAGACCAATGGAACAGAATAGAGAACCCAGAAATAAAACCACATATATATGGTCAAATCATCTTTGATAAAGGAGCCAAAAGCACACAATGGAGACAAGAAATCCTCTTCAATAAGTGGTGCTGAGAAAACTGGAAAGCCACATGCAAAAGAATGAAACTCAACTACAGTTTATCTTCTTGCACAAAAATTAATTCAAAATGGAACAAAGACCTAAATATAAGATCTGAAACAATAAATCACATAGAAGAAAACATAGGCACTAAATTCATGGACCTTGGCTGTAGAGAACATTTTATAAATTTGACTCCAAAGGCAAGGGAAGTAAAGGCAAAGATAAATGAATGAGACTACATCAGACTAAGAAGCTTCTGCAAAGCAAAAGAAACTGACAACAAAACAAACAGCCAACTAAATGGGAGATGATATTTTCAAACAACAGCACAGATAAGGGTCTAACATCCAAAATATACAAAGAACTCACAAAACGCAACAACAAGCAAGCAAACAATTCAATAAAAAATGGGATGAGGACATGAACAGACACTTCTCCCAAGAACAAATACAAGTGACCAATACATATATGAAAAGATGCTCATCTTCATTAGCTATTAGAGAAATGCAAATCAAAATTACAATGAGATACCACCTCACACCTGTCAGATTAGCTATTATCAACAAGACAAGTAATAACAAGTGTTGGAGAGGCTGTGGAGAAAAAGGAACCCTCATCCACTGTTGGTGGGTATGTAGAGTAGTACAACCATTATGGAAGAAGATATGGTGGTTCCTCAAAAAATTAAGAATAGAACTACTATATGACCCAGCAATCCCTCTACTCGGTATATATCCCCAAAACTCAAAATCATTGGTACGTAAAGACACATTCAGCCCCCATGTTCATTGCAGTATTGTTCACGGTGGCTAACACATGGAAACAACCAAAAAGCCCTTCAATAGATGATTGAATAAAGAAGATGTGGATAGCCCTGGCCGATTGGCTCAGTGGTAGAGCGTCGACCTGGCGTGCGGAAGTCCCGGTTCGATTCCTGGCCAGGGCACACAGGAGAGGCGCCCATCTGCTTCTCCACCCCTCCCCCTCTCCTTCCTCTCTGTCTCTCTCTTCCCCTCCCACAGCCGAGGCTCCATTGGAGCAAAAGATGGCCCGGACACTGGGGATGGCTCTTTGGCTTCTGCCCCAGGCGCCAGAGTGGCTCTGGTCGCAACAGAGTGACACCCGGGATGGGCAGAGCATTGCCCCCTGGTGGGCGTGCCAGGTGGATCCCGGTGGGGTGCATGCGAGAGTGTGTCTGGCTGCCTCCCTGTTTCCAGCTTCAGAAAAATACAAAAAAAAAAAAAGAAGAGGTGGTACATATATACTATGGGATACTACTCAGCCATAAGAAATGATGACATAGGATCATCTACGACAACATGGATGGACCTTGATAACATTATACTGAGTAAAATAAGTAAATCGAAAAAAACTAAGAACTGTATGATTTTAAACATAGGTGGGACACAAAATAGAGACACATGGACATAGATAAGAGTGCAGTGGTTACCAGGGGGAGGGGAAGGGAGAAGATAGAAAGGGTGGGGGGGAGGGGCATAAAGAAAACCAAATAAAAGGTGACGGAGGACAATTTGACTTTGGGTGTTGGGTATAAAACATAATTAAATGTCAAAATGATCTGGAGATGTTTACTCTAAATCAATGTACTCTAGTTGACCAATGTCACTCCGTTACAATTAATTGTCTAAATAAAATTTTTTTAAAAATTAATAAAAATATTTTTTTAAAAGAAAAATAAAGAGAATCAGAAAAATATGAAGAATGGTATCAAAGGTAATATCCTTATTGTGAGATGTGCAATAGTTTTGGAAGATGTTACCATTTGGGAAAACTGGATGAAGGGTCCATGAGATTTATTTATATTACTCACAGCTGCATGTTTTGTTTTTTTTTTCTGTATTTTTCTGAAGCCGGAAACGGGGAGAGACAGTCAGACAGACTCCCGCATGCACCCGACCGGGATCCACCCAGCACGCCCACCAGGGGACGACGCTCTGCCCACCAAGGGGTGATGCTCTGCCCCTCCGGGGCATTGCTCTGTTGCGACCAGAGCCACTCTAGCGCCTGGGGCAGAGGCCGAGGAGTCATCCCCAGCGCCCGGGCCATCTTTGCTCCAATGGAGCCTCGGCTGCGGGAGGGGAAGAGAGAGACAGAGAGGAAGGAGAGGGGGAGGGGTGGAGAAGCAGATGGGCGCTTCTCCTGTGTGCCCTGGCCGGGAATTGAACCCGGGACTTCTGCACGCCAGGCCGACGCTCTACCACTGAGCCAACCGGCCAGGGCACAGCTGCATGTTAATCTACAATTATCTCATTAAATTTTTCATTAAAAACATTAAAAAAAAGAAATAAAGAATAAACTGGCAATAAATAAGTACTTATCAGTAATAACCTGAAATGTAAACTGAATAAATGCTCCAATAAAAGACACAGTGTAGCCCTGGCCAGGTGGCTCAGTGGTAGAGCATCAACCTGGTGTATGGACATCACAGGTTCGATTCCGGGCCAGAGCACAGGGGAGAAGCACCCATCTGCTTTTCTACTCTTCCCCTCCTCCTTCTCTCTCTCTGTCTCTCTCTTCCACTCCCACAGCCAAGGCTCCATTGGAGCAAAGTTGGCCTAGGCACTGAGAATGGCTCCATGGCTTCCACCTCAGGTGCTAGAATTGCTCCTGTGGCAACACAGCAACGCCCCAGATGGGCAGAGCATTGCCCCCTAGTTGGTATGCCAGGTGGATCCTGGTCAGGTGCATGTGGGAGTCTGTCTCTCTGCCTCCCAGCTTCTCACTGCAGTAAAATACAAAAAAAAAAAAAAAAGACACAGGGTAGTTGAATGGATTAAAAAAATTACTCATATATATGTTTCTACAAGGGAGCCACCCAGAAAAAATGATACACACAGACTGAAGTGAAGAGATGGAAAACAATATTCCATGAAAATAGAAACAAACAAAAAGAAAAAGCTGGGGTAGCAACACTAATATCAGAGAAATAGACTTCAAAACAAAGGCCGTAACAGAATAAAAAAGGGTCACTACATAATACTAAAGGGATCAATCCAATAAGGGGATATAACCCTTCATTGTAAACTCATATGCATCCAACTCAATAGCACCGAAATATATAAAGAAAATTTTGATGAATATTAAGGGAATGACAGCAATACAGTCATAGGAGGGGATTTTAACACCTCACGGTTCTCAATGGATAGATCTTCCAGACAAAAAATCAACAAGGCAACAGTGACCTTAAAAGTCACACTGGATCGAATAAATATAATTGATATTTACAGAACATTTAATTCCAAACCAGAAGAGTATACATTATTCTCAAGTGCACAGGGAACATTCTCAAAGACAGACCACATATTAGAACACAAAATAAGTCTTATAAATTCAAAAAGATTGAAATCCTATCAAAGATTTTCTCAGAGCAAGTGGTATGAAACTAGAAGTCAACTACAATTAAAATGTGAAAAGTCTTCAAACACATGGAGGCTAAATAGCATAATATTAAACAATGAATGGGTCAACAATAAGATCAAGAAAGAAATAAAAAATTACCATGAAACAAATGAAAATGAAAAATCCAAAAACAAAAATGAAAAACAAAAATCCAAAATCTATGAACACATCAGAAGCAGTCCTAAAAAGGAAATTCATAGCATTACAGATCTACCTCAAGAAGCAAGAAAAATCTCAAAAATCTAACCCAGGGGAAGAGAGATGTGGGGGAGGGAGAGGGGGAAGGGCATAGAGAGGGACAAATATCAGGTGACAGAAAATGATTTGACTTTGGGTGATGGGTATACAACATAATGAACTATTCAAATACTATAGAAATGTTTACTTGAAACCTATGTTTCAATGTCACCCTGTTAAATTTAATTTTCTAAATAAAAAAAATTTTTTTTAAAGAGCCTAACCCTATACCTGAAAGAATTAGAAAATAGGCAATGCCCAGAGTAAGTAGAAGGAAGGACATAATAAGGATCAGAGGAGAAATATGACATAGATATTAAAATAATAATACAAAAGATCAATAAAACCAAGAACTGGTTCTTTGAAAAGATAAGCAAGATTGATGAACCTTTAACTAGCTCATCAAGAATAAAATAAAGAGGCTCCAAATAAATAAAATAAAAAGTGAAAAAGAAGAAATAACAACTGACATCACAGAAATACAAAGGATTGTAATAAAATACTATGACTAATTATACGCCAACAAATTGGACAACCTGAGCAAAATGGATAAATTCCTAAAAACATACAACCTTCCCAAACTGAATCAGGAAGAATCAGAAAACCTGAATAGACTGATCACAACTAATGAAACTGAAGCAATAATCAGAAAACTCCTAGCAAAAAACGTTCTGGATTGGATGGCTTCAAAGGCCAAGTTTACCAAATATTCAAAGAAGGACCAACACCTATCCTGCTCAAACCATTCCAAAAACTTCAAGGGAGGAAAGACTTCCAAGCTCTTTTTATAGGTTCCAAAACCAGATAAAGACACTACAAAGAAATAAAATTATAGGCCAATATTCCTGATGAACATAGACGCTAAAATCCTTAACAAAATATTAGCAACAGGATCCAACAGTACATTGAAAAAAATCATACACCATGATCAAGTGGAATTTATTCCAGGGATGCAAAGTTGATAAAATATTCACAAATCAATAAACATGACAATCACATAAACAAAATGAAGGATAAAAATCACATGATCATATCAATAGATGCAGAAAAATCATTTGATGAACTCCAGCACCCATTTATGATCAAAACTCTCAGCAAAGTGGGAATACAGGGAACACACACCTCAACATAATAAAGGCCATATATGACATATCCACAGCCAACGTCATACTCAATGGCAAAAAGTAAAAGCTTTTATCTTAAGACCTGGAACAAGACAGAGAGGTCCACTTTTACCACTGTTATTCAACAGAGTACTACCACAGCAATTAGAAAAGAAGAAATAGAAGGCATCCAAATTGAAAAGGAGGGAGTAAAACTGTCACAAATGACATGATATTGTTCATAGAAAACCCTAAAGAATCGACCAAAAAGCTACTAGAATAAATGAATTCAGTAAAGTAGCAGGATACAAAATTAATACTCAGAAATCAGTGGCAATTTTATACACCAATGATAAACTATCAGAAGGAGAAATTAAGAAAATATCATTTACTTTTGCATTTAAGTACATCAGAATAAATTTAACCAGGGAGGTAAAAGATTGGTACTCAGAAAATTATAGTACATTGAAGAAAGAAACTGAGAAAGATACAAATGGAAGCATATACCATGTTCTTGAATTAAAAGAATTAACATCATTAAAATGTCCATACTACCCAAAGCAATCTATAGATTGAATGCAATTTCCATGAAGATAGTGTATTTCACAGATCTAGATCAAATATTCCAAAAATTTATACAGAACCAAAAAAACAAACAAACAATAAACACAACAGCCTTAGCAATCCTGAGAAGGAAGAATCAACTTGGAAGTCTAACAATAATACCTGATACCAGACTCTACTACAAGGCCATTGTAATCAAAACAGCCTGGTACTAGCAAAAGAAAAGGCATATAGATCAATGGGACAGAACAGAGAGCCCAGAAATAAACCCATGCTTTAATGGTCAATTAATATTTGACAAAGAAGTCAAGAGCATACAATGGAGTAAAGATAGTCTCTTCAATAAATGGTGCTGGGAAAATTGGAAAGATACATGCACAAAAAATAAAACTAGACCATCTACTTACACCATATACAAGAATAAACTCAAAATGGATAGAAGACTTAAATGTAAGTCATGAAACTGTAAAAATCCTAGAAGATAATATAGGTAATAAAATCTCAGACACATCTCGTAGCAGTATTTTTGCTAGCACATCTCCTTGGGCAAGGAAAACAAAGGAAAAAATAACCAAAAAGTCTTTGCGCAACAAAAGAAATCATCAATAAAATGAAAAAAGCCCCCTGGTGGGTGTGCCGGGTGGATCCCGGTCAGGCACATACGGGAGTCTGTCTGACTGCCTCCCCGTTTCCAACTTCAGAGAAATACAAAAAAGAGAAAAAAAAATGAAAAGAAAACCCACTTTTCTAAATACGGTAGAATATATTTACCAATCATACAGCTGATAAAGGGTAATATCCAAAATTTATAAAGAACTTATAAAACTCAACACCAAGCCTGACCAGGAGGTGGTGCAGTGGATAGAGTGTGGGACTGAGATGCGGAAGACCCAGGTTCAAGACCCCAAGGTCACCAGCTTGAGCGCACGCTCATCTAGTTTGAGCAAGGCTCACCAGCTTGAGCCCAAGGTCACTGGCTCGAGCAAGGAGTCACCCAGTCTGCTGTAGTCCCCCCCACCCCCTCACCCCTGTCAAGGCATATATGAGAAAACAATCAATGAACAACTAAGGTGCCGCAACAAATAATTGATGCTTCTCATCTCTCTCTCTTCCTGTCTGTCTGTCCCTCTGTCTGACTCCGATACATAAACACAAAAAAAAATCCACCAAAAAATCAAAGAATCCAATTAAAAATGGGCAAAGGACCCAAATAGACACCTCTTCAAAGAGGATATACAGGTGGCCAATAGACATATAAAAACATGCTCCATGTCACTAATCATCAAAGAGATGCAAATTAAAACTACAATGAGATATCACCTCACACCTGGCAGAATGTATATCATCAATAAATGAATAAACAAGTGTGGAAAAAAGGGAACCTTTTTGCACTGTTAGTGGGAAAGCAGACTGGTGCAACCACTGTGGAAAACAGTATGGAGTTTTCTCAAAAAATTAAAAATGGAACTGCCTTTTGACCCAGTGATCCCACTTCTGGGAATATGTCCCAAGAATCCCAAAACACTAATTCAAAAGAATAATTTCACCCCGGTGTTCCTTTCAAAGTTATGTACAATAACCAAGATTTGGAAGCAGCCCAAATGTCCATCAGTAGATGATTGGATAAAAATCTGTGGTATTTTTACAGAATGGAAACTATGAAATATTACCTTTTTGGGACAGCATGGATGGACCTGGAGATTATTATGTTAAGTGAAATAAACCAGTTAGAGCAGCGGTTCTCAACCTGTGGGTCGTTCGACCCCCGCCAGGGTCGCGACCCACAGGTTGAGAACCACTGAGTTAAAGAAAGACAAGCACCATATGATTTCATCTCTATGTGGAATCTAATGAACAAAATAAATGGACAAACAAAATACAGAGGCATGAATACAGAGAACAGACTGACTACTGTCATAGGGGAGAGGGGACTGGATGAAAGAAGGTGAAGGAATTAGCCAAATAATATATAAACATAACACAGACACAGAAAATAGTGTAGTGATAGCCAAAGGAAAAGGGTGGTAAGGGCTAGATGGAGGTGGGCAAAGCAGGGGGTTAGTAAATGGGGACAGAAAGAGACTTTGCTTGGACCAACAAGCTCATGACCCTGTGTGTGCAGGTGTTTTGTTGAGTCATGCACTTTAGATCTGCATGGTTTTATTACTAAAAATCAAACCCCATATCTTACTTCCAACATGAATATTTAACTGTGAAAGTCAATGTCCACAAACTGGTCTGCAGATCATTTATAAAAGAGTTATCTACAATGATGATTTAAAATACAGATTCCTGAATTCTCTGTCCAATGAGTCAGGATTACATTTTTTTTTAATTGTAAAATAGAAAGATTTAATATCTTTTATAAAGTAGAAATAGCTACAAACATTAGGAGACAGAGAAAGAGGAGGGACAAAAATGTGTTAATTTTATATTTAAGGGCAAGATTTAGTTGATACTACCTAAAAGTATAACAAAATTATACTAATTTCAATATTTTATGTTTATTCTTATAAACAGCATTTTAAGTATTAATAAACTTCTATTTATGAAACACTTAATGTTCAACAACACTGTTAGCTTAATTTTTATTTCATTTTTCTGATAAAGACAAGTATAAATAAATTTAATATTTTAATTAATTATAACATGCTTCAATTTTTGCAAAATAACACCTGTTCCTCTTTTCATTTATCCATCCATTTATTCTTCTATTTGTATATCAGCATAGATAGGGATATTCAT
Source organism: Saccopteryx bilineata (assembly GCF_036850765.1). Classification (NCBI taxonomy): domain Eukaryota; kingdom Metazoa; phylum Chordata; class Mammalia; order Chiroptera; family Emballonuridae; genus Saccopteryx; species Saccopteryx bilineata. The sequence goes on from NC_089498.1 coordinate 21,770,956, forward strand.
CTAAGATAAAAGCCAACTAATGTTGAAATGGTTACATTTGAGTAATTTGGAATAATCTTTTTTTTTTTTTTATTAATGGTAATGGGATGACATTAATAAATCAGGGTACATATATTCAAAGAAAACATGTCTAGGTTATTTTGTCATCAAATTATGTTGCAAACCCCTCGCCCAAAGTCAGATTGTCCTCCGTCACCCTCTATCTAGTTCTCTGTGCCCCTCCCCCTCCCCCTAACTCTCTCCCTCCCTCCCATGTCCTCCCTCCCCCCCCACCCTTGGTAACCACCACACTCTTGTCCATGTCTCTTAGTCTCATTTTTATGTTCCACCAATGTATGGAATCATGTAGTTCTTGTTTTTTTCTGATTTACTTATTTCACTCCTTATAATGTTATCAAGATCCCACCATTTTGCTGTAAATGATCTGATGTCATCATTTCTTATGGCTGAGTAGTATTCCATAGTGTATATGTGCCACATCTTCTTTATCCAGTCTTCTATTGAAGGGCTTTTTGGTTGTTTCCATGTCTTGGCCACTGTGAACAGTGCTGCAATGAACATGGGGCTACATGTGTCTTCACGTATCAATGTTTCTGAGGTTTTGGGGTATATACCCAGTAGAGGGATTGCTGGGTCATAAGGTAGTTCTATTTGCAGTTTTTTGAGGAACCACCATACTTTCCTCCATAATGGTTGTACTACTTTACAGTCCCACCAACAGTGAATGAGGGTTCCTTTTTCTCCACAGCCTCTCCAACATTTGCTATTACCCGTCTTGTTGATAATAGCTAATCGAACAGGAGTGAGGTGGTATCTCATTGTAGTTTTGATTTGCATTTCTCTAATAACTAATGAAGCTGAGCATCTTTTCATATATCTGTTGGCCATTTGTATCTCTTCCTGGGAGAAGTGTCTGTTCATGTCCTCTTCCCATTTTTTTATTGGATTGTTTGTTTGTTTGTTGTTGAGTTTTATGAGTTCTTTGTATATTTTGGATATTAGGCCCTTATCTGAGCTGTCGTTTGAAAATATCAGTTCCCATATAGTTGGCTGTCTGTTTATTTTGATATCAGTTTCTCTTGCTGAGCAAAAACTTTTTATTCTGATGTAGTCCCATTCATTTATCTTTGCCTTCACTTCTCTTGCCATTGGAGTCAAGTTCATAAAATGTTCTTTAAAACCCAGGTCCATGATTTTAGTACCTATGTCTTCTTCTATGTACTTTATTGTTTCAGGTCTTATATTTAGGTCTTTGATCCATTTTGAATTAATTTTAGTACACGGGGACAGGCTGTAGTCGAGTTTCATTCTTTTGCATGTGGCTTTCCAGTTTTCCCAACACCATTTGTTGAAGAGGCTTTCTTTTCTCCATTGTGTGTTGTTGGCCCCTTTATCAAAGATTATTTGACCATATATATGTGGTTTTATTTCTGGGCTTTCTATTCTGTTCCATTGGTCTGAGTGTCTATTTTTCTGCCAATACCATGCTGTTTTGAATATCGTGGCCCTATAATATAGTTTAAAGTCAGGTATTGTAATGCCCCCAGCTTCATTCTTTTTCCTTAGGATTGTTTTGGCTATTCGGGGGTTTTTATAGTTCCATATAAATCTGATGATTTTTTGTTCCATTTCTTTAAAAAATCTCATAGGGATTTTGATGGGAATTGCATTAAATTTGTATATTGCTTTGGGTAATATGGCCATTTTGAATATTATATTTATTCTTCCTATCCAAGAACAAGGAATATTTTTCCATCTCATTGTATCTTTTTCGATTTCCCTTAACAATGCTTTGTAATTTTCATTATATAGGTCCTTTACGTTCTTTGTTATGTTTATTCCTAGGTATTTTATTTTTTTTGTTGCAATCATGAAGGGGATTATTTTTTTGAGTTCGTTTTCTAATATTTCATTGTTGGCATATAGAAAGGCTATGGACTTTTGTATGTTAATTTTGTATCCTGCGACCTTACTGTATTGGTTTATTGTTTCTAATAATCTTTTTGTGGAGTCCTTCGGGTTTTCGATGTATAGGATCATATCATCAGCAAAAAGTGATAGCTTTACTTCTTCTTTTCCGATATGGATGCCTTTTATTTCTTTGTCTTGTCTGATTGCTCTGGCCAGAACTTCTAGCACCACGTTGAATAAGAGTGGAGAGAGTGGACAACCCTGTCTTGTTCCTGATTTAAGGTAGAAAGTCCTCAGTTTTATGCCGTTTAATAGGATGTTGGCTGATGGTTTATCATATATGGCCTTTATCATGTTGAGATATTTTCCTTCTATACCCATTTTGTTGAGAGTCTTAAACATAAAATTGTGTTGTATTTTATCAAAAGCCTTTTCTGCATCTATTGATAAGATCATATGGTTTTTGTTCTTTGTTTTGTTGATATGGTGTATTACGTTAACCGTTTTGCGTATGTTGAACCATCCTTGAGATTCTGGGATGAATCCCACTTGATCATGATGTATTATTTTTTTAATATGTTGTTGTATTCGGTTTGCCAGTATTTTGTTTAGTATTTTAGCATCTGTATTCATTAGAGATATTGGTCTGTAGTTTTCTTTCTTTGTGCCATCCTTGCCAGGTTTTGGTATGAGGGTTATGTTGGCCTCATAAAATGTGTTTGGAAGTATTGCTTCTTCTTCAATTTTTTGGAAGACTTTGAGTAGAATAGGAACCAAGTCTTCTTTGAATGTTTGATAGAATTCACTAGTATAACCGTCTGGGCCTGGACTTTTATTTTTGGGGAGATTTTTAATAGTTTTTTCTATTTCCTCCCTGCTGATTGGTCTGTTTAGGCTTTCTGCTTCTTCATGACTCAGTCTAGGAAGGTTGTATTGTTCTAGGAATTTATCCATTTCTTCTAGATTGTTGTATTTGGTGGCATATAATTTTTCATAGTATTCTACAATAATTCTTTGTATTTCTATGATGTCTGTGGTGATCTCTCCTCTTTCATTTTGGATTTTATTTATTTGAGTCCTGTGTCTTTTTTCCTTGGTGAGTCTTGCCAAGGGTTTGTAATTTTGTTGATCTTTTCAAAGAACCAGCTCCTTGTTTTATTGATTTTTTCTATAGTTTTTCTGTTCTCTATTTCATTTATTTCTGCTCTGATTTTTATTATCTCCTTTCTTTGGCTGGTTTTGGGTTGTCTTTGTTCTTCTTTTTCTAGTTCCTTAAGGTGTGAAGTTAAGTGGTTTACTTCGGCTCTCTCTTGTTTGTTCATATAGGCCTGAAGTGATATGAACTTTCCTCTTATTACTGCTTTTGCTGCATCCCAGAGATTCTGATATGTCGTATTTTCATTTTCATTTGTCTGTATATATCTTTTGATTTCTGCGCTTATTTCTTCTTTGACCCATTCATTTTTTAGAAGTATGTTGTTTAGTTTCCACATTTTTGTGGGTTTTTCCCCTCTTTTTTGCAGTTGAATTCTAGTTTCAAGGCTTTATGATCAGAAAATATGCTTGGTACAATTTCAATTTTTCTAAATTTGCTGATATTGTCTTTGTGGCCCAACATATGGTCAATTCTTGAGAATGTTCCATGTACACTAGAGAAAAATGTATACTCTGTCTCTTTGGGATGAAGTGTCCTGTAGATGTCTATCATATCCAGGTGTTCTAGTATTTCGTTTAAGGCCACTATATCTTTATTGATTCTCTGTTTGGATGACCAATCTAGAGCCGTCAGCGGTGTATTGAGGTCTCCAAGTATGATTGTATTTTTGTTCATTTTTGTTTTAAGGTCAATAAGTAGCTGTCTTATATATTTTGGTGCTCCTTGGTTTGGTGCATATATATTAAGGATTGTTATGTCTTCTTGATTCAACTTCCCCTTAATCATTATGAAATGACCATTTTTGTCTCTGAGTACTTTTTCTGTCTTGTAGTCAGCATTATTAGATATGAGTATTGCTACACCTGCTTTTTTTTGGGTGTTGTTTGCTTGGAGTATTGTTTTCCAGCCTTTCACTTTGAATTTGTTTTTATCCTTGTTGCTTAGATGTGTTTCTTGTAGGCAGCATATAGTTGGATTTTCTTTTTTAATCCATTCTGCTACTCTGTGTCTTTTTATTGGTAAGTTTAATCCATTTACATTTAGTGTAATTATTGACACTTGTGGGTTCCCTACTGCCATTTTATAAATTGCTTTCTGTTAGTTTTGTATCTAGTTTGATTCTTCTCTTTTGTTTTTCTATCATTTGTTTTTGTTTGTTTGTGTTCCATACTTCTTTCCTCTGTTGCTACCTTTTTTAAGTCAAGTGTTTTTGTGGTGGTTTTTTTAAGGGTGGTTACCATTAAGTAATGAAAAGGGTACCTACCATATTCATTGTAGTACCCTATCTTATAAGTATTTCTGCACTTCATCATCCTTTGCTACTGTTAATCTCCATCCTCTCCCCCCTTTTTTTCCTTTGTTGTCACAGTTTAAGTTTGGTTTTATTGTGTTCTTGGTGGAGCTGTTACTTGTGGTGTTGTTTTCTTTTGTTCTTTGAATCTGGTTGGAAAACCCCCCTTAGTATTTCCTGGAGTGGGGGCTTTCTGTTGATAAATTCTCTCATCTTTTCTGTATTTGTGAATGTTTTTATATCTCCTTCATACTTGAAGGATAGCTTTGATGGGTATAGTATTCTTGGCTGAAAGTTCCTCTCTTTCAGGGCTTTAAATATTGGGGTCCACTCTCTTCTAGCTTGTAGAGTTTCTGCTGAGAAATCTGATGATAATCTAATAGGCCTTCCTTTATATGTTGTACTCTTCTTTTCCCTGGCTGCCTTGAGAATTTTTTCTTTGTCATTGGTTTGTGTCATCTTTATTATGATGTGCCTTGGAGTGGGTTTGTTGGGGTTAAGAAAACTTGGTGTTCTATTTGCTTCTTGAATTTGAGGCTTTAGTTCCTTCCACAGGCTTGGGAAGTTCTCGTCTATTATTTGTTTGAGTATATTCTCCATTCCATTTTCTTTCTCTTCTCCCTCTGATATACCTATTATTCTTATGTTATTCTTTCTGATGGAGTCAGACAATTCCTGTAGGGCTTTCTCATTTTTTATTATTTTTGAGTCTCTTTCTTCTTCTCTCTGTTGTGCCTCAAGTTGTTTGTCTTCTATTTCACTAATCCTATCTTCAATCTGGGCTGTTCTGTTAGCTAAGCTTGTTACCTCGTTTTTCAGCTCGTGAATTGAGTTTTTCATTTCTGTTTGATTTGTTTTTATAGTTTCAATTTCCTTGGTAGTATATTCTTTGTGTTGATTGAGTTGTTTTCTGATCTCCCTATATTGCCTTTCTGTGTTTTCTTGTATATCTCTGAGTATTTTTAAGATTTCTATTTTAAATTCTCTGTCATTTAGCTCCAAGGCTTCCAATATGTTAAGTCTTTTCTCCATAGATTTTTCCACATCTATTTGTGTTATCTCTCTTTCTTTTGTATCCATAATATTCGATTTCCTCTTTCTTATCGGCATCTGAGGGTGGTCTTATTGATAGCACTAATTAGAATTAATAAAGAGTAAAAAGAAAAAAAAAAAAGGGTAAAACACCCCACAAAAAAAACCAGTAATAATTTATTATTTCCCCCTTTTTTTCTCTCTTCTCTTTCCCTCCTCTCCCCTCCTCAGGGAAATATTGTGCCTATAATGGAGGGCCTGATTTGGGGTGAAGAGTTCAAGGGGCAAAAAAAAGGGAGTAGGGACCTACTAAATGCAAAAAAAAAAAAAAAAAAAGAAGAAAATCTTAGACAAGCATAAGATGATTTGCTTGTAAGTGATGGTCAACTAAGAGATATAATGAGAGGGATAAGAGGGAATCAGAAAAAAGGACCAAAAAAGAATAATAAAGAAGATAAAATAAAAATAATAAATAAAAATCTGTTGTATTAAGTGGAGCGAAGACTAAATACAATGGAGACCTTGGGTTGGGAGGACCCAAAATGCCTCAAAAATAAACAAACAAGAGAAAAAAAAAATAAAAACAAAAGCGAAAAAGAGAAATAAAGCCAAAAAAAAGCCTTGAGTCCCAAATTAACTAATTTGTTCGTGATTGAGGATTATATGGGAGGAAAGTAAAATGAGAAAAGAAAAAACGAATAGAAAGGAAAAAATAAGAAAAAGAGAAAAACGAAGGAAGAAATAAAATAGGAGGAGAAAAAAACAAAATAAAGCAAGACAAAAAAAACAAAAAAAAAACAAAAGAGGAGAGAGTGAGAGTTAAGTGTTTTGGAGTATAACCTTAAAGGAGGGTGAGGATGAAGAAGAAAAATAAAATGCAACACTCATGGGTAGTGTAGTTCAAGAAAGGGGAAGCATAAGATGGGCAGAGAATAGAAGGACCGAGGTGGAGGAAATAAAGGCAAAAAGATAGAAGAAACAAACAACAACAACAACAAAAAATTAGTGGATCAAGTTGTAAAGTCTGTGGGTTTTTCTTGATTTTGAGAGGTTAACTTCTTCCTTTTTCTTTTCTCTCCCTCTTCCTAGTCGGTGACTCTGTACCCCAGGCTCTGCCCCTGTGTCACTCTTAGGTAGGGATTTGCAGTTGATGGGATTCTATGGCAATGTCATATAATTGGCTTTAGTCTTGCTGGAAGTAAAGGCTTGTTGGCGTTTGCAGGGTCCAACGATGAGAGAGTTTGCTTTCCTGGATTCTCTCTCCTAGTCCCCCCTTTCTGAATTAGCAGCCTGGTGATCCAGCTATAAGGCTGCAACTGCTTCTGCCTGGGGAGTAAGAGGCTCAAAGAGCTGGGAAATCCCCACTCTATCCCCACTCAGTGCAAGGCTTTGGGAAAGGCTCTGAGAGTCAGGGCCTCCAGTGTAATCAGGCGGGGGTGGGAGTCAATTGTTGTCAAGGTGACTGTTCAGCGCCTATCATTTAGTTGGACCTCTCAACCCAGGCTTTCCACACTTTGTAGCCTGTTTTTGCAGGGAAGAAGAGGCACTAGTCTCTGCTTACAACTAGTGTAGTATAGACCTTATTATCTGCCAAGTCCTTCTTGTTAGCGTTTATCCCTGAATATGGAGGCTCTATCAATCAGAAGTTGCCCCCGCCCCTTTAGCGAGAGGCACTAAAAAATATCACGCCTCTTGTCTTGGATCGCTGAACTGAGAGAGATCTTATCAATTAGAACCGAGGGTGCGCAGATTTTATGGGTTAAGCTAATTTCAGTGATTGGGTCTCAGCTGTGCTTCCGAAGGTATTTTAGGCTGCCTGCGCGCGCCCCTCCCCCAACGCTTGATTGTTAGCTTGAATGGCTGGGTGAGGTGCCCCGCCCACGGAGAGAATCTCCCAAGCCTCTCCTGCTCGCCCCGCCGCTGGCGGCTGGACCACACCAGGCGCAGGATAATGGAGCCCCCTGGGTGTGCGGGCCAGCAGGGCGCCCTGGGCACGTGGAATGCCCAAGGCACGCGCGCGAATGGGGTGCTCCGGGCACCGGTGGCCGGCGACCCCCACTCGCAGTGTGCGGGCCGCTGGGAACGTCAGCGGTGCTCAACCGGACCGGGCGCGCGCGCGCGGCGGCTCGCGGCGGCGGTTCGCGGCGGCCACTCGCGGCGGCTCGCGGGGGCTCGCGGTGGCGGCTCGCATCGGCCGCTCGCAGCGGCTCGCGGTTCCCAAGTATATGGGCTGACTCACCGCAGGCGCACTCCCTCGCGGCTTGAATGAGCGTCACTGCGGTAGCTTCCTCCACACCCTCGTCTCTCAGATTCAAGTGATAACAGTCCTTTTGCTTTCAGTTTGTGTGGAACTCCAGAATGCTCCGAGGATAAATTTTTCTGTTTCTAGTTGATAAATTTGTTGTGATTTAGGGGAGAGCTGTCGGACGCACTTCTCACGGCGCCATTTCCGTGACGTCACTGCCAGGATTACATTTTTCACCAGCATTCTAGTTCACTAAGTAACTATCTATATGCAAAAAGAAATAACCTTATATATAATAATAATTGACCATCTAGTCATAAAATATTCATTTGCAGAAGAATTATTAGAAGTATTTGTTTTCTAAAGAAAGTTCCTATTATATTTGCATCTTTAAAAATGTAATTAAAAAGGAAAGACAAATATGAAGCAAAATTCTAGTTTCGAAATGGTCTTTCTAAAATGAATAAGCAGATATACTGCCAATTTTGCACATAAAACATATCTTTCTAAATTTTTATTTAAATTCAAACTGTTATTTTAAAACATTATTAGGAGATCTATATCTATATATGTAAAATAGGAAATGGCAAGAACCAAATTAAGAAAATCTCATCTTATTAATAAGATCCAGATGTGTTATAATGTGAAACTATCCAATAGCAGAAACCATTTTATCTTTTCTGTACTAATTTGGGATTTTTATTTAGAGAATTATTAGATCAAAAAACAGAAGATCAAGATAAATGGTAAGGGTAAACATTACAGAGCATATTTAAAACTTAGCCAATAAATCTTAGTTAAAATTTCCTAGCGGTGAGCTTAAAATTTCATGTTTAGGAAGAAATGAGATATAATTTTATCTCCTTGCATATAATACCCCCAGTTGCTTGTTAGACAATTTACATTTCTCCTTCAGCTTTTAAATGTTTATGGTCAGATCTTACTTAAGTTTTGCTTAGCGAAGCCATATTATAACTTCTATTAAACCTTACTAAAATTTTAGTTCCTTTTAACCCTTTAAAGTCTGAAGATGCAGACGTTAATTTCCTTTTATTAAAATCTTCAAAATGCTACACACTTGTTTTGTATCATCCTACTGGAAGGAGAAGAAGTGTATATTCCTTTCAAGTTATATACTACCTTTCATATGATTATTGCTTTTCCAGGTAGGAACATTTTAATCAATTTTTTATATCCCTATTATTTGTTTCTACCTATTACTACTCTTAATCTTAGCCAAACGGCTAAGAAGTAATCTGCCTATTGCTTTAGTCATCTTCATAAATGTTCTGCACGGTCTTTGATCTTTTAACCCTATCTAATTGCAGTACTTCCCGGTACTCTATTCATCCTCTCTGAATCTTCATCTCTGGTAAAAAGGTGACCTTCAATTGTGATGTCTGATCCTCATGGCATTTTGAGTCACTACTTAGGTCTGTCCCTTAAAAACATTGTTTTTTTCCTGCCCTATAACTGACCCTCTTTGTAAAACTTTCTATGAAACATTTTACAAAAACCAAATCCAAAGTGTTTATCACTAAGGAAAAACAAAGCCAAGAGGCAAATGAACAAGATTAAAAAAGAACCACCCAACTACTTAGGGAATTTAGAACCATATCGAGAGTCAATTCAAGTTTCAGTCCAAGCATGTTTTACTTTGGCATGAATTGTATGAATTGGCTATTTGATTCTGAAATCTAAATGACTATATCATGCTCTATTCTCTACCCCCAAAATACTACTCTCAAGTCCATACACTGAGTTTGAAAATGACAAAATTGTGTTGCTTAATTGAACACACACTTTGAATTATGTACATACTTTTCTTGTACTTCTTTTGTACTCCCAGTCTCATTCCAGCCCAATTTATCTTTCTCAATACTAAAGTCAGGGAATCTGTCCATCAGTTCTTCTCATGCAAACAAAAGTTTTATTACTCAACCATACCAGAAGGACTGTTTTCACCAAGATTTCCAATAATAGGTTCTACTTGTCCTCCTGAAAATAACCTGCAGTGTGATAAACACTACCGTGTGGAGAACATTAGCAGGGTTCATGACTGGTAACCTCTCCTACTTATGGATATGAGTTGGTGAGAAGACATAATGCTGCGGTGAAGGTAGGGTTCAGGAATTCACTTATTAAGTGAAAAATAAATGATATTTGGCAAAATTTCAAGCCTGAGGGGCAGTTAATTATAATATATCTGGTTCACTCATTTTATATTAAGAGAAAAATCTCATGAGAATAATGTTAAAAATTAATGAAAGTAAAATGTTGGGGAAAACTTGCCATGTTACAAACCCATTGCTATAACCATAAAATTTCATATGTTTCTCAAATTTTTTTTCTTTGGCTCAAAAAGGAGCCTAAGATTTGAAGGTTTAGGTTTTCTTTTCTCCTCTCTTTAAAAGTGTGAAGATAAAGGAGGCTGGCAGAAACAGGACTGTTTGGCCTCCCCTCCCTCTATGTCACCTCCAACATAAACAATCTCAAGGATGGCTCATCCAATAATGTCTGAATAAAAAGAATCATAACAAGTCTGCAAAAACACTTTGGACATTCTAATTACACTTCTTGTTTGTTGCATATTTTTTTCTTTGTTCAGAGACGTGTAGTGGGAAAGGAAGCTGTATCCCTGAGAAACCATTCCCAGAATGCACCCTGATGCGTGCCACATTTGAGGCCTCTGCTCATTAAGGATACCTTTGAGTTTCTTCTTTGTTTTTTAAGAGGACAGAACCCAGTAATAACTCAAATGCTCAGACCTCTCCCCAGACATCATTTTTCTAACAGTCCAAGAGGAGCTGATTCAAGGGCAGAGGTCATAGGCTGTGCTCCATTTGCCAGCTGGCAGTAAGCTCCAAGGACAGAGGGTGCAAGAAGCGTGACGATTCCTCAAGATGCTCATTCACAGAGCATTGAGAGTATCCCCATGAATACCACAGAAATACTCATTTTATCTCCATTTGGTGGCTTGGAGAAAAGGGGGCCAATTTTCTGGGGTAGCTTTGTAGAGCTTCACATGTTATGATCCCATCTCACTAAGGCCGACTTTATTTCACACTAACAAAATAAAGCTTAAGAGAGGATAAAAAGTTTCTATTATAGATAAACATTATCTGCCCTGTGACTCAGAACAGAGCAATACTGACAAGACAAACATCTGAAACTGCAGTTGAGAGGAAAACAGTGGTGGTGTGAACACTCTACCTAGAGGGATAAGTAAACCTCCAGAGGGAAATTATATTAAAATGTTGACCTATAGTTATTTTGGGTGAGTTCTTTCTTCTCTCAAACTTCTTCCTTAGTTTTTGTGTGCTGCTCCCATACCACATCCAGAATTTGACTGTTTTTCCTTTCCTAAATGGCTAAACTGAGATGCTGTGTGTAAGAAATGGAAAGTGACAAGATATGACCAAAGCATTGGAAATCAATCCAAACTAAATGTGCTTCTTAACTATAAGTGAACAGTTGAAAACAATCCTCTTTTATAGCCATGGAGATAAATACTCTGTTTTTATTAGGGAAAAAATTGCTTTGGACTGAATAAAGTCATTTGATTAACAAGTCAAAGCAGATGGTGTATTGATGTTTCAGAAAGGAGTTTACAAGGTCTAGTGAAAAAGAGAGACCCAGCTCTGAATTAACAAATTACCCTGGTATACAGAACATTGACAGTTCACTGCTAATAGATTTATGGGTTACTGCTGGGTGTTTCATCCCTATTTGGTTTATTATGATAAAATATTGGGGCATGAGTAACCTATAGCCTTATTGCAATATACTATATTGACCTTTGACCTTTAGGGCCTGACAGCAAAACGATGTATTAGGTTTTTAATTTGTCTTAATCTTACAGGATCAACATCAGTGTTGTGTGGTTTATTTTAAAGAGGCTATTCAGTGTAACTAACACACGGCATGCTGGCTTGGGATTCCCTGGGACTCAGTAAGTTAGCTTTCAGAGGTTACAAAAGTCACACGTTAAGATTCAAAAGTCACTCACAAAATGGCATGTGGTTTGAATAAAGAAAGTGTCTATAAGGAATCTCACTGTTCAACTTGGAAATATTTTGTCATGAGAATTTCAGAATCTTTGCATTTAAGAATAGATCTTTTGATTTTAATAAATCAAAATTTATACTTATTGGATTTCTTTTATCATTTTAATTTTAGGCTCCTGGGAAAGAATCTTCCTTACTTTCTTGTTACCTCAGTTATGCATTCAAAAAGATTTTTAAAAATAGTTCACCCAGAAATATTGACAGCAGTTTTCAGATTAACAAATCATCAAAACTGGCAGGAGCGGTAGTCAGAATCTTGTTTTAGAAATGTCCCTTTTCGTGTAAATGAATTAGATAGAAACAGGCAGAAAACTTAGGCTCAGAAAATTTATCCTACCAACTTTACTCACTTTATAATACATTTAATAAATGATCTGACTTATTGCATTAGCCTACATATCTTATAATTAATTGCATGTTTGTTCTATTCATTCTATTTTCTATATTTTGGACATAGAGTTTGCTCTTTTGGTACAGCATATAGAGTGACACACTAATAGCCCTTTTTTAAAACTTCCATGCTAGAAATACAAGGACTGCTTTAAGTGATCAGTTTTATGTAAATGATCAAATCATCAGATTTTCATGAGAAAGTAAACATTTAGCTTCACATGGTATTTTCAAAGGATTTTTACATGGATCATTCCAAATGGAAATCATTATACTAAAAGAGCTCACAGACCGAGTTCAGAAATCTGCAGGCTTTTACATTTGCTTTTCCATGGGAGCAATTTCAAACAATAAATATGACTAATGCTTCACCCTTCTGTGACTCCTATATTAGTTGCTTTCATAATACTGGACGCAAGATTCTGCTTGTGGCCTAACATATATTGACACCACAAACAAATTATCCAACCAAAACATAATAAAAAAGCAATAAAAAGTAAAATTGAAAATTATATTCTTGATAGACACCTATACTTCCTCTAGAAAGAAGGAAGATTGAAATGGGGATGAGGCAGAAGCCAACAATGAAGAAAATAAGAAAAAAAAATAATTAAATACATTTATTATAGGTTTTATTCCAGGAAATCATGAACATATTTCAAAAAATACATTAATTTTATGGTATTTTATTTAATATGAAATCTTAAAATTATTTTTCTTACTCTGTACTTTTAGAATAGTATTTATCACAAAGATGAGTGAGAAATCACTTACTGATAAAGTAATTCAAGAGCTCTATAAAAACTGTTTTTGAAGTACAGGAAATGAAGGTATTGTTACCTTATCCATATGGTGACTGAATAAGGATATATCAATGACACTTTCCTGATTTCTCAAAATTTGCTTTAAGCATTTCATGGGTAGTCAAATGATTCATTTAGCAAATATGTTATTTCAAATTTAGTTCTGTAAATATAGGAGCAATATTATTTAATTGAATGAGAACACTGGTACACAGATATTACCATTCTGGTCCACTTAATTATCCTAAAGGACTTTTACTTAGTAATTCAACTTGTTATTTGAATGTGGGGTCCTTTTTCAATTTTGACACTTAGATTCATCATCTGATGAATTCTGCTTGTTTAATAATTTCTAGTTCAAAACATACATACATACACAAACACACACACACTACACACATACTGGAGCTAATACTAAATTCTGCCATTCTGTAAACTTACTGTTTTTGGTTCAGCTAAAAAAAGATTAAGAATGAAATAAAGGCACTTTAAAGAACATGTCTAAGACATTGTGACACTGTCTGAAGCTAGAGAAAACCACCTCAAAAAATAGAGTAGTTGCTGCCTTTCAAAAATGATACTCAACTATTAACTCTGGTACTAGAACAAAATGTCACTCCTAGATTTTGAAAAGAATCAGATGATGTTTTCCTTAGGAAAATAAGTGGAAAAGGCTGAGTCATACTGAATTGGTGGAAGAGAAAACATCTGAATTCAGGGAAAAACTATTAATTTGCACCAAATTTTAGTTTTGCAGTGGTGCTAAATAGTATCTGCATTTCGGTGGGACACAGTGATGAATGAGAAATGAATGTATATTTTATTGCCTTTCCTACTTTTCTTTAGTAACTTGTATACTGCTAGATATAGGAATTCTTATGATTTGTTCTGCAGCCCTCCCTACCCACCCACCCACCCACTATAATAGGATCTGCAGAAATAATTTAAAAAGCTGAAAGATAACTTAGTGTTTTCTCTAAGCCTTCTTCCCTCCACCCCCTTTACACTTTTCACAAGGACGAGGTACCCTCCAAATGAACTAATACTACTACAAAATATTATTTCTGGTCTTTATTCTTATAATCTAGCAATTGTCCTAAATTTAATTTATGTGGCTTTAGATTAATTCTGATAGAAATTACTGCTCTTGATTTGTCTTCTCTTCAGACTTTACTATCACTTATCCTTTTAAAGGTTGCTATGTCTTCTCTTTCTCTTCCTTCTTCCCTTGGCCTCTAGTTTTCTCCTTTTTTTGTCCAAGAGAGGGGCATTATATAAAAATAGAATAGTATTTTTTCATATGCCTATTGGCCATTTGTATGTCCTCTTTGGAGTAGTGTCTATTCATTTCTTTTTCCCATTTTTTGATTGGATTGTTTGTCTTCCTGGTGTTGAGATTTACAAGTTCTTTATAAATTTTGGTTATTAACCCCTTATCAGATGTATTGTCAAATATGTTCTCCCATTGTGTAGTTTGTCTTTTTATTCTGTTCTTGTCTTTAGCTGTGCAAAAGCTTTTTAGTTTGATATAGTCCCTTTGTTTATCCTGTCTTTTATTTCACTTCTCCATGGAGATAAATCAGCAAATATATTGCTCCGAGAGATGTCGGAGAGCTTACTGCCTATGTTTTCTTCTAAGATGCTTATGGTTTCACAGCTTACATTTAAGTCTTTTATCCATTTTGAGTTTATTTTTGTGAATGGTGTAAGTTGGTGGTCTAGTTCAATGTTTTTCAACCAGTGTGCCACGGCACACCAGTGTGCCGTGAGACATGGTCAGGTGTGAGTATAAATACATTTAGAAACTATATTATTAATTATATGTATAATATGTACTGTGTTAGAGTGTCATTTCGTGTCATTTTGGTAGGTGGTGTGCCCCAGGATTTTGTAAATGTAAAAAATGTGCTGCGGCTCAAAAAAGATTGAAAATCACTGGTCTAGTTTCATTTTTTTTGCAGGTAGCTGTCCAATTTTCCCAACACCATTTATTAAAGAGGCTTTCTTTACTCCAAAGTATTTCCTTACCTCCTTTGTCAAATATCAGTTGTCCATAGAGCTTGTGGGTTTATTTCTGGGTTCTCTGTTCTGTTCCATTGATCTATATGTCTGTTCTTATGCCAGTACCAGGCTGTTTTGAGTACCATGGCCATGTAGTATAACTTAATATCAGGAAGTATGATACCTCCCACTTTATTCCTCTTTTTTAAGATTGCTGAGGCTATTCATGTTCTTTTTTGGTTCCATATAAATTTTTGGAATATGTGAAAAAATGCTCAACATCACTAATCATTAGAGAAATGCAAATGAAAACCACAATGAGATATCACCTCACATCAGTCAGAATGGCGCTCAACAACAAAACAACACAGAATAAGTGCTGGCGAGGATGTGGAGAAAAGGGAACCCTCCTGCACTGCTGGTGGGAATGCAGACTGGTGCAGCCACTGTGGAAAACAGTATGGAGATTCCTCAAAAAATTGAAAATCGAACTGCCTTTTGACCTAGCTATCCCACTTTTAGGAATATACCCTAAGAACATCATAGAACTGCTCCAAAAGGAGAAATGCACCCTCATGTTTGTGGCAGCATTGTTCACAATAGCGAAGATTTGGAAACAGCCCCAAGTGTCCGTCAGAGGACGAGTGGATTAAGAAGCTTTGGTACATATATACTATGGAATACTACTCAGCCATAAGAAATGATGACATCGGATCATTTACAATAACATGGATGGACCTTGATAACATTCTACAGAGTGAAATAAGTAAATCAGAAAAAAACTAAGAACTATATGAACCCATACATAGAAGGGACATAAAAATGAGAGACTCAGAGACATGGACAAGAATGTGATGGTAACGGAGGGGTGGGGGGTAGGAGGGATGGGGTGAATAAGGAGAGAGAAGGGGTGGGGGGAGGGGAGGGGCACAAAGAAAACCAGATAGAAGGTGATGGAAGACAATTTGACTTTGGGTGAGGGCTACGCAGCATAATCAAATGTCAGAATAATATGGAGATGTTTTCTTTCAACGTGTACCCTGATTTATCAATGTCACTGCATTAAATTTAATAATAGTAATAAAAAAAGAAAAAATATATAATAGTATTATTTCAGTTTTCATTTTCTCAAAATTCAAGAATCCTTACTCTTTGGAAAAATAAACCCCAATGACCAATATGACTTTAAATATCTGGGTAGATATTTTTGAAAATAGAAATTTATTTTATACTTGTAAATTGTAGACCTGAAAGTGAACCAGAGAGTAAGAACAAATAAGACTTATTAAATGATAAAATCCACATAAAGTAAATTGTAGAATAGGAGGATAGTTGAACAGCTAAGAAGCTGGGCATACTGCTAGGTGACTTTGCAGTAGAATCTGCTACAGTTCAAGGACAGAATACTGATAATGTGATATCAAGCCTACAGAGTTAGCTTTCAACAAGGAAGGATGAAAACCTAAGCATTTTTGGTTCAGTGAAACCACTTCCAATGAGAAGATCATGAATGTGTTTCAGAAAGGTAGTGAAGCATTTCGAATTGTGTATATATCTCAGATCTGAACTGATGATATGGCTAGAGTTCCTCCAGTCCTTCCTTCTTTTAAGCAATCTTTAGGAGTTGAGATGTGCTTATTGAGGAAAATACAAAGCCAAAGCAACTCAGTTTTTAAGAGCAAGAGTTGTAATAAAGGCACAAACAAGTATACATACCAGCCTAACTGATACACTAAATACTTATTTTAATCAAGTCCTCCAAATAGCTCTGGGATGAACCCATAAAGCTATCCCAATTTCTTCCACTCCCACAATAGCAAAAATTCCCCTTTTTTAGTTGCCTATGGTTTATCTTTCATCTTGAGTTTTTAACCTATAAAGATAAGTAAAAACATATTTAAAGGAAGGAAAGAACTTGGAAGTTCGTAGCCACAAATGAGTCATATTTATGATACATGAGGTTGGCAGTTAACAACTAGACACAGTGGGAATTACATTTTTGAAAAGCAAACAGTTAAAATGAAAATTATGGATAAAAGAACTGGACAGGAAATAGAAAAGAGGGGAGAATGAAAGGACATAATATGCTAATCATCAAGGGTCAGACAAAATGGGGGACAAAAAAAGCAAAATAAAATAATTCTCAATAGGGGAATTAAAGAAAATCAGAAAGATTTAAAAACAGATTCAGAAGGGAGTGGGACAGGACCACTACAAGGCTCAATACATGAAATTTGGCAAGAATATTATGTAGCCCTTTTGCTTAGCTTTCAGTAAAAAAGCTGATAACAAGAAAATTAAGAATATTACATAGGAGATGACGTCAGAGTAATGGCGTGGTAGAAAGCAATACCGATAAATCTCCCCCAAAACTCAACAAGATCATCAACCAGAAACAGAAAAACCTACCCTTGGAGCCTCCAGATGTTTCGCAATACAGACAAAGGTATGGTCAAGCGAAAAATTGGCTAAATATATAATCAAACCCCGAAGGAAATAGGGAGTAAGAAATGTTCCGCCTTCCTCACTAACCTAAACAGGGAGGCTTTCACTGGGAACTGAGAATATAGAAACTAAGGCGGGCAAAGGGGGTGAATAGATCCAGGCCACGGCACAAAAAGCCAAACCAGGCTGTGGCATGGAGATCCAAGCCAAGGAAAAACTGTTCCTGTGGCAACCCAGGCAATACAAGCTAACACTCGCGCCAAACCCAGACAAAGAAAGACAAGTGGGGCAGCCATTTTCCCTGATCCCCTGGTTGGCGCGCGCAGATAGTGGGCGAGAGATTCCTTCCAAAGCCCCGGGAGTGGGCACCCGTGTTATCCCACAGAGAGGCAGAGTCAGAGGCCTTTGTGTGGGCTGAAAGCGGAATCTCCGGGCTGCCGCAGCGCCCTGAAAAAGCCGCGCATGGGGAGGGAGCGAGAACTAATTCCAACACTGGAACTTTTCCGTGCGGGTGGGGGTTTTACTCAGAGGGTGAGACGGCCGGCCTGATCTTCTGGTCGGCGTGCGCAGATAGTGGGCGAGAGATTCCTTCCAAAGCCCCGGGAGTGGGCGCCCGTGTTGTCCCACAGAAAGGCAGAGTCAGAGGCCTTTGTGTGGGCTGAAAGCAGAATCTCTGGGCAGCCCCAGAGCCCTGGGAAAGCCGCGCACGGGAGGGAGCGAGAACTAATTCCAACGGTGGAACTTTTCCGTGCTGGTGGGGGTTTCACTCAGAGGGAAACGCGGCCGGCCTGATATCCTGGTCTGCGCACGCAAATAGTGAGCAAGAAATTCCTCCGAGTGCCTCAGCAGTGCGTGCCCATGTTATCGCACAGAGGGACAGAGTCAGGGGCCTTTGTGTGGGCCAAAGCGGAATCTCGGGCCGCTCCAGCACCTTGCAAAAGCCACGCACGGGGACGGAGTGAGAGCCAATTCCAACGCTGGAACTTTTCCATGCAGTTGGGGGTTTCACTCAGAGCGTGAGACTGCTGGTCTGATATCCTGGTCTGCACGCGCAGATAGTGAGCGAGAGTTTCCTCCAAGCGCTCCGGGAGTGGGCGCCCGCCTGTGTTACCAGACAGAGTGGCAGAGCCAGAGGTCTTTGAGTGGGCGGAAGCCCTGCCTGATTATGCTAGCAGCTCTGACTGACTGAGCCTTACCCAGAGCCCTGTGCTGAGTGGAAATAGAGTGGGGAGTTGCCAGCTCTTTGAGCCTCTTACTATCTAGGCAGAGGCAGAGGCAGCAGCATCCCCATAGTTGGATTATCAGGCTACTAATTGAGGAAGGAAAGACTAGGAGAAAGGCTCCAGGAACACGGACTCTCTCACTGTCGGACCCTATAAATGCTAATGAGCCTCGACTGCCAACAAGACTAAAGCACAATACATGACATCGCCATAGAGACTTATCAACTGCAAGCCTCTACCTGAGCGTGCCAAAGGGGCAGAACCTGGGGTACAGAGTCACCGACCAGGAAGAGGGAGAGAAAAGAAAAAGCAAGAAGATAACCTCTCAAAATCAAGAATAATCCGCAGACAGAGAGAAGATGGCAGCGGAGTAGGCGGATGCACAGACACCCAGCTCTCAACACCAAACTGGAATACAAATCAATTTAGAAAAAATCAGCATGAAAAACCAACACTGAACTGCAAGAACAGCTCTCAAAAACCAAGAAGCAAAGAGGAAGCCACAATAATCCTAGTAAGGAGTGCCTGAATCTCCTCTGCTTACAGGAAGGGAAGGAGGGGGGTGAGGTTGAGAGCCCAGAGAGGATTTCACAGAGGAAAAAGAGCAGAAACTACTGCTCACAGCCACTTACCTGGCGGCCAGGGAGCAAGGTGGGTTGAAAAGACCAGCTTATCTCCCAAGTGGAAAAGACAGGGAGAGGGACAGACTGTGAGGGGCTAAGGTATGCAAGAAACAAAATAAAAAAGCTGACTCATTCGTGCTGGAGGCGGCCATAGCTGGGGGAGGGACTGAACCTTTCACAAAACAGAGCTGAAGTGCTTCCGGATCAGAGATCTCCGGACATCTATCCAGCTCTAATCAGCACAACAAGACATAGCTGAAAACAAGAAGTGGGGAGGAGGGGCAGTAACTCAGGTCTCCATGGAGATCTGAGATACACCTCCCCCTACTGAAGCTGAGAGAAAAAACCCTGCCCCCAGTGAGATTAGTTGGAGGAAGAGACCTTCAGCGTCTCAGGTTACACCCACAGCATTCCTGGATACAGTTTCAAGGAAGCCCCCTGCTGAGATCAGTTAACAAGACTATCACCTGTTAAGAAAACAAATCAAGACTTCAAAGCTGCCCAAATCCGAAAGTGGATTACAAATAATAGCTGATACCAACCCAGGAAGACCTAAAAATAACACAACTGAAAACTGGAGGCAGACAACACCAAGCCTAGACTCAATCAACTCTACAAATAAAAAAAAAGAAGAAGAAGAAGATGAGAAAACAAAGGAGTGCAATCCAAATGAAACCACAAGAGACACTTTCGAGAGATGAACTGAGTGATATGGAAATAATCAAACTTCCAGATGCGGAGTTCAAAATAATGATTGTAAGGATGCTTAGGGATCTTAGAACAACAATGGAGGGGGAGTTTGAAAACCTAAATAAAGAAATAGCAAGTATAAAAAAGAATCAGTTGGAGACCACAAATACAATATCAGAAATAAAGACCACAATGGAAGGAATTAAAAATAGGATAGATAGAGAAGAGGATCGAATCAGCGAGTTAGAAGACAACTGGAATGAAGGCATGAAAGCAGAGAAGAAAAGAGAAAAAAGACTCAAAAAGTCAGAGGAAACTCTCAGAGAGCTCTGTGACAACATGAAGAGAAATAACATCCGCATCATAGGGGTTCCTGAAGAAGAAGAAAAAGAACAAGGGATAGAGACTTTGTTCAATCATATCATAGCTGAAAACTTCCCTAAATTAATGCAAGAGAAACTCTCACAAATCCAAGAAGCACAGAGGACTCCATTAAAGAGAAACCCAAAGAAACCTACACCAAGACACATCATAATTAAAATACCAAAGCTAAGCGATAAAGAGAAAATATTAAAAGCTGCAAGAGAAAAAAAAGTTATCACCTACAAAGGAGCCCCCATAAGGATGACATCTGACTTCTCAACAGAAACACTTGAGGCCAGAAGGGAATGGCAAGAAATATTCAAAGTAATGCAGAACAAGAACCTACAACCAAGACTACTTTATCCAGCAAGGCTATCGTTTAAAATTGAAGGAGAAATAAAAAGCTTCCCAGACAAAAAACAACTCAAGGAATTCATTACAACCAAACCAATGCTGCAGGAAATATTAAGGGGCCTGGTGTAAACAGATAAAGTGGGAAAAGAATACAGAAAAAAAAAAAGAAAAAGGAATACACTTATAAGAAGAAAATGGCAATAAACAACTACATATCAATAATAACCTTAAATGTAAATGGATTAAATGATCCAATCAAAAGACATAGGGTAGCTGCGTGGATAAGAAAACAGGACCCATACATATGTTGTCTACAAGAGACACACCTTAGAACAAAAGACACACACAGATTGAAGGTAAAAGGATGGAAAAAAAATGTTTCATGCAAACGGAAATGAAAAAAAAGCTGGGGTAGCAATACTTATATCAGACAAATTGGACTTTAAAACAAAGGATATAGTAAGAGATAAAGAAGGCCACTACATAATAATAAAGGGAGTAATCCAACAGGAAGATATAACTATTATAAATATCTATGCACCTAATATAGGAGCACCCAAATATATAAAACAGATTTTGATGGATTTAAAGGGCGAGATCAACAGCAATACTATAATAGTAGGGGATTTCAATACCCCACTAACATCACTAGAGAGATCCTCAAGAAAGAAAATTAACAAAGAAACAGCACACTTATTGGAAACACTAGATCAACTCGATTTAATAGATATCTTCAGAACCTTTCACCCTAAAGCAGCAGAATATACATTCTTTTCAAGTGCTCATGGTACATTCTCTAGGATAGACCACATGTTAGGGCACAAAAGTGCTCTCAACAAATTTAAGAAGACTGAAATCATATCAAGCACTTTCTCCGATCACAACGGCATGAAACTAGAAATGAATCACAGCAGAAAAGCTCAAAAATTCTCAAACACATGGAAACTAAATAGCAGGGTGTTAAATAATGAATGGATTAAGAATGAGATCAAAGAAGAAATAAAGAAATTCGCAGAAACGAATGACAATGAGCATACAACAACTCAAAATTTATGGGATACAGCGAAAGCAGTGCTGAGAGGGAAGTTCATAGCACTACAGGCACACTTTCAGAAGCTAGAAAAAGCTCAAATAAACAACTTAACCCTGCATCTAAAAGAATTAGAAAAAGAACAGCAAGTAAAACCCAAATGTAGTAGAAGGAAGGAAATAATAAAGATCAGAGCAGAAATAAATGACATAGAGGCTAAAGAAACAATACAGAGGATCAATGAAACTAGGAGCTGGTTCTTTGAAAAGGTAAACAAGATTGATGAACCTTTAAGTAGACTCACCAAGAAAAAGAGAGAGAGGACTCAAATAAATAAAATTAGAAATGAGAGAGGAGAAATAACAACTGACACAACAGAAATACAAAATATTGTAAGAAAATACTATGAAGAACTGTATGCCAAAAAACTAGACAACCTAGATGAAATGGACAAATTCCTTGAAACGTACAATCTTCCAAAAATCAATCTGGAAGAATCAGAAAACTTAAACAGACCAATTACACCAAAGGAGATCGAAACAGTTATCAAAAAACTCCCAACAAAGAAAAGCCCGGGGCCCGATGGCTTCACAACGGAATTCTACCAAATATTCAAAGAAGAACTAACTTCTATCCTTCTCAAACTATTTCAAAAAATTCAAGAGGAAGGAAGACTTCCAAACTCCTTTTATGAGGCGAGCATAATTCTGATTCCAAAACCAGGCAAAGACCACACAAAGAAAGAAAATTATAGGCCAATATCTCTGATGAATATAGATGCTAAAATCCTCAACAAAATATTAGCAAACCGGATCCAACAATATATGGAAAAAATCATACACCATGATCAAGTGGGATTTATTCTGGGGAGGCAAGGCTGGTACAATATTCGTAAATCAATCAATGTGATTCATCACATAAACAAAAAGAAGGAGAAAAACCATATGATAATTTCAATAGATGCAGAAAAAGCATTTGATAAAATCCAGCACCCATTCATGATCAAAACTCTCAGCAAAGTGGGAATACAGGGAACATACCTCAACATGATAAAAGCCATCTATGAGAAACCCACAGCCAACATCATACTCAATGGGCAAAAATTAAAAGCAATACCCTTAAGATCAGGAACAAGACAGGGGTGCCCCCTTTCACCACTCTTATTTAACATAGTCCTGGAAGTCCTAGCCACAGCAATCAGACAAGAAGAAGAAATAAAAGGCATTCAAGTTGGAAAAGAAGAAGTAAAACTATCATTATTTGCAGATGATATGATATTGTATATAGAAAACCCTAAAGTCTCAGTCAAAAAACTACTGGACCTGATAAATAAATTCAGCAAAGTGGCAGGATATAAAATCAATACTCAGAAATCAGAAGCATTTTTATATACCAACAATGAACAGTCAGAAAGAGAAATTAAGGAAACAATCCCCTTCACAATTACAACCAAAAAAATAAAGTACCTAGGAGTAAACTTAACCAAGGAGACTAAAGACTTGTACTTGGAAAATTACAAAACATTGATAAAAGAAATCAAGGAAGATACTAACAAGTGGAAGCATATACTGTGCTCATGGTTAGGAAGAATAAACATCATTAAAATGTCTATATTACCCAAAGCAATTTATAAATTCAATGCAATACCAATTAAAATACCAATGACATACTTCAAAGATATAGAACACATATTCCAAAAATTTATATGGAACCAAAAAAGGACACGAATAGCCTCAGCAATCTTAAAAAAGAAGAATAAAGTGGGAGGTATCACACTTCCTGATATCAAGTTATACTACAAGGCCATTGTACTCAAAACAGCCTGGTACTGGCATAAGAACAGGCATATAGATCAATGGAATAGAACAGAGAACCCAGAAATAAACCCACAGTTCTATGGACAACTGATATTTGACAAAGGAGGTAAGGAAATACAATGGAGTAAAGACAGCCTCTTTAACAAATGGTGTTGGGAAAATTGGACAGCTATCTGCAAAAAAATGAAACTAGATCACCAGCTTACACCACTCACAAAAATAAACTCAAAATGGATAAAAGACTTGAATGTAGGCCGTGAAACCATAAGCATCTTAGAAGAAAACATAGGCAGTAAGCTCTCCGACATCTCTCGGAGCAATATATTTGCTGATTTATCTCCACGGGGAAGTGAAATAAAAGACAGGATAAACAAATGGGACTATATCAAACTAAAAAGCTTTTGCACAGCTAAAGACAACAAGAACAGAATAAAAAGACAAACTACACAATGGGAGAACATATTTGACAATACGTCTGATAAGGGGTTAATAACCAAAATTTATAAAGAACTTGTAAAACTCAACACCAGGAAGACAAACAACCCAATCCAAAAATGGGCAAAAGAGATGAATAGACACTTCTCCAAAGAGGACATACAGATGGCCAATAGGCATATGAAAAAATGCTCAACATCACTAATCATTAGAGAAATGCAAATTAAAACCACAATGAGATATCACCTTACACCAGTCAGAATGGCGCTTATCAACAAAACAACACAGAATAAGTGCTGGCGAGGATGTGGAGAAAAGAGGACCCTCCTGCACTGCTGGTGGGAATGCAGACTGGTGCAGCCACTGTGGAAAACAGTATGGAGATTTCTCAAAAAACTGAAAATCGAACCGCCTTTTGACCCAGCTATCCCACTTTTAGGAATATACCCCAAGGACACCATAGAACGGCTCGAAAAGGAGAAATGCACCCGCATGTTTGTGGCAGCATTGTTCACAATAGCGAAGATCTGGAAACAGCCCAAGTGTCCATCAGAGGACGAGTGGATTAAAAAACTTTGGTACATATATACTATGGAATACTACTCAGCCATAAGAAATGATGACATCGGATCATTTACAATAACATGGATGGACCTTGATAACATTATACGGAGTGAAATAAGTAAATCAGAAAAAAAACTGAGATGAATCCATACATAGAAGGGACATAAAAATGAGACTCAGAGACATGAACAAGAATGTGATGGCAACAGGGGCGGGGGGGTTGGGGGAGGGGGTGAAGAAGGAGAGAGGGGTTAGGGGAGGGGAGGGGCACAAAGAAAACCAGATAGAAGGTGACAGAAGACAATTTAACTTCACAGGAGGGGTATACAGCACAATCAAATGTCAAAATAATCTAGAGATATTTTCTCTCAACATATGTACCCTGATTTATCAATGTCACTGCATTAAATTTAATAAAAAAATATTAATATTAAAAAAAAAAGAATAATCCGCAGACTTTATAACCTATCCCATTTTTTTATATTTGTTCGTTTGTTTCTCTTATCTTCATTCGTGATATTTTTTTTTCCTCCTCCAATTTGGTCGTTTAACTCTCTGCCGGTCTTACTCTCTCCTCTCCTTGAACTACACTACCAATAAGTGTTACATCTCCCATTATCTTTTCTTTCCTTTTCCTTTCTCTCTATGAGGGTTGCACTCCAAAACTCTTAACTCTCTCTCTCCTCTTTTTTCTTTTTTCTTCTTTTAGTGGTTCCCTCTTTTTTTCTCTCTCTTTCTTTTCTCCCTCTATATTAGTTTCTTCCTTTCTCCTTTACATCTCCTCTCATTCAAACCTCAATAACGAACAAATTACCTTATCTGGGACTCAAACTTATGTTTGTGGCATTTTGGGGGTTTTTTACTTCACCTTTTTAACTCACTAGCAGCGCTCCCATCCCTGGCTCTCCATTTTATCTAGTTCTTGTTCCACTAAATACAATAGTAATTTTTTAATTTGTCCCCCCATTTTCCTGTTTCCCTCTTATTCCTCTCATCATAACTTAGTCAACCAACACCTAAAAGCAAATCATTTTATTCTTGACCCAAATCTTTTCCTTATTTGCTTTTTGTGGGTCCATACCTTTTTTTCCTCTCTTTTTTTTTTTTTTGCCCCTTTATTACTTCTCCCCAATTCAGGCCCTGCATTACAGGCACTGTTTGTTCTATTTACTACAATATAATTCACAGTTCACCACAAGATTTTCTCAATAAAGAGGGGAGAGGAGAGGAGAGGAAAAAAGGAGGGGGGGGAATAATTTCCTTTTTTTAAATTTTTATTTTATTTTATTTTTCTTTATTTCATTATTAATTTAAAAAAAACTTTTCGATTTTTTATTTTTTTAACTTTTTATTCTTTATTAAATCTCATTAATACTATCAACAAAACCACCCTCAGATGCCATTAAGGAAGAGAAAATCAAATATCATGGATACAAAAGAAAGAGAGGTAACACAGATAGATGAGGAAAAATCTATGGAGAAAAAATTTAATATATTGGAAACCTTGGAGCTAAATGACAGAGAATTTAAGATAGAAATCCTAAAAATCCTCCGAGATATACAAGAAAACACAGAAAGGCAATTTAGGGAGCTCAGAAAACAACTCAATGAACACAAAGAATATATTTCCAAGGAAATTGAAACTATAAAAACAAATCAAACAGAGATGAAAAACTCAATTCACGAGCTGAAAAACGAGGTAACAAGCTTAGCTAATAGAACAGGCCAGATAGAAGAGAGGATTAGTGAAATAGAAGACAAGCAACTTGAGGCACAACAGAGAGAAGAAGAAAGAGACTGAAAAATTAAAAAAAATGAGATAGCCCTACAAGAATTATCTGACTCCATCAAAAAGAATAACATAAGAATAATAGGTATATCAGAGGGAGAAGAGAGAGAAAATGAAATGGAGAACATACTCAAACAAATAATTGATGAGAACTTCCCAAGCCTGTGGAAAGAACTAAAGCCTCAAATTCAAGAAGCAAACAGAACTCCGAGTTTTCTTAACCCCAACAAACCTACTCCAAGGCACATCATAATGAAACTGGCACAAGCCAATGGCAAAGAAAAAATTCTCAAGGCAGCCAGGGAAAAGAAGAATACAACATATAAAGAAGGCCCATTAGATTATCATCAGATTTCTCAGCAGAAACTCTACAAGCTAGAAGAGAGTAGACCCCAATATTTAAAGTCCTGAAAGAGAAAAACCTTCAGCCATGAATACTATACCCATCAAAGCTATCCTTCAAATATGAAGAAGAAATAAAAACATTCACAGATACAGAAAAGATGAGGGAATTTATCATCAGAAAACCCCCACTCCAGGAATTACTAAAGGGGGTTCTCCAATCAGATACAAAGAACAAAAAAAAACAAAGCCACAAGTAAAAGCTCCAAGAAGAACACAATAAAACCAAATTTAAACTGTGACAACAACAAAAAGAAAGAGGGGGAGAGGCCTGACCAAGCGGTGGCGCAGTGGATAGAGCATCAGACTGGAATGCGGAGGACCCAGGTTCGAGACTCTGAGGTCGCCAGCTTGAGCGCGGGTTCATCTGGTTTGAGCAAAGGTCACCAGCTTGTACCCAAGGTCACTGTCTCGAGCAAGGGGATACTCGGTCTGCTGAAGGCCCATGGTCAAGGCACATATGAGAAAGCAATCAATGAACAACTAAAGTGTCTCAACGAAAGGGGGGGGAGAGGATGAAGGTTACCAGTAGCAAAGGACGATGGAGTGCAAAAGTACTCACAAAATAGTGCACTACAATGAACAGGGTAGGAACCCTTTTCATTACTTAAAGGTAACCATCATTGAAAAAACCACCACAGAAGCACATGAGATAAAAAAGATAGCAACAGAGGAAAGATGTATGGAATACAACGAAATAAAAACAAAAGATAGAAAAACAAAAGAGAAGGATCAAACAAGACACAAAACTAACAGAAAGCAATATATAAAATGGCAATAGGGAACTCACAAGTGTCCATAATTGCACTAAATGTAAACGGATTAAACTCACCAATAAAAACACACAGAGTAGCAGAATGGATTAAAAAGAAAATCCAACTGTATGCTGCCTACAGGAAACTCATCTAAGTAACAAGGATAAAAACAAATTCCAAGTGAAAGGCTGGAAAACAATACTCTAAGCAAATAACATCCAAAAAAAAAGCAGGCGTAGCAATACTCATATCTGATAATGCTGACTACAAGACAGCAAAAGTACTCAGAGACAAAAATGGCCATTTCATAATGGCTAAGGGGACACTGAATCAAGAAGACATAACAATTCTTAATATATATGCACCAAACCAAGGAGCACCAAAATATATAAGACAGCTACTTATGACCTTAAAACAAAAACTGAAAAAATACAATCATACTTGGACACCTCAATACACCGCTGACGGCTCTAGATCGGTCATCCAAACAGAGAATCAACAAAGATATAGTGGCCTTAAACAAAACACTAGAGCACCTGGATATGATAGACATCTACAGGACATTTCATCCCAAAGTGACTGAGTATACTTTTTTTCTCCAGTGTACATGGATCATTCTCAAGAATTGACCATATATATGTTGGGCCACAAAAACAACATCAGCAAATTCCAAAAAATCGAAGTTGTACCAAGCATATTTTCTGATCATAAAGCCTTGAAACTAGAATTCAACTGCAAAAAGGAGGAAAAAAATCCCACAAAAATGTGGAAACTAAACAACATACTTTTAAAAAATGAATGGGTCAAAGAAGAAATAAGTGCAGAGATCAAAAGATATATACAGACTAATGAAAATGACAATATGACATATCAGAATCTATGGGATGCAGCAAAAGCAGTGATAAGAGGGAAGTTCATATCACTTCAGGCATATATGAACAAACAAGAGAGAGCCCAAGTGAACCACTTAACTTCACACCTTAAGGAACTAGAAAAAGAAGAACAAAGACAACCCAAAACCAGCCGAAGAAAGGAGATAATAAAAATCAGAGCAGAAATAAATGAAATAGAGAACAGAAAAACTATAGAAAAAATTAATAGAACAAGGAGCTGGTTCTTTGAAAAGATCAACAAAATTGACAAACCCTTGGCAAGACTTGCCAAGGAAAAAAGAGAAAGAACTCATATAAACAAAATCCAAAATGAAAGAGGAGAAATCACCACGGACACCGTAGATATACAATGAATTATTGTAGAATACTATGAAAAACTTTATGCCACTAAATTCAACAACCTAGAAGAAATGGATAAATTCCTAGAACAATACAACCTTCCTAGACTGAGTCAAGAAGAAGTAGAAAGCCTAAACAGACCTATTAGTAGAGAAGAAATAGAAAAAAACATTAAAATCCCCAAAAATAAAAGTCCAGGCCCTGACGGCTATACCAGAGAATTTTATCAAACATTCAAAGAAGACTTGGTTCCTATTCTATTCAAAGTCTTCCAAAAAATTGAAGAAGAAGCAATACTTCCAAACACATTTTATGAGGCCAACATAACCCTCATACCAAAACCAGGCAAGGATGGCACAAAAAAAGAAAACTATAGACCAATATCTCTAATGAATACAGATGCTAAAATACTAAACAAAATACTAGCAAATCGAATACAACAACATATTAAAAAAATAATACATCATGATCAAGTGGGATTCATCCCAGAATCTCAAGGATGGTTCAACATACGTAAAACGGTTAACGTAATACACCATATCAACAAAACAAAGAACAAAAACCACATGATCTTATCAATAGACGCAGAAAAGGCTTTCGATAAAATACAACACAATTTTATGTTTAAGACTCTCAACAAAATGGGTATAGAAGGAAAATATCTCAACATGATAAAGGTCATATATGATAAACCATCAGCTAACATCATATTAAATGGCACTAAACTGAAGGCTTTCCCCCTTAAATCAGGAACAAGACAGGGTTGTCCACTCTCTCCACTCTTATTTAATGTGGTACTAGAGGTTCTAGCCAGAGCAATCAGACAAGACAAAGAAATAAAAGGCATCCATATCGGAAAAGAAGAAGGAAAGGTATCACTTTTTGCAGATGATATGATCCTATTCATCGAAAACCCCAAAGAATCCACAAAAAGACTACTGGAAACTATAAGCCAATACAGTAAGGTCGCAGGATACAAAATTAACATACAGAAGTAATAGCCTTTCTATATGCCAACAATGAAACATATGAGAACGAACTCAAAAGAATAATCCCCTTCACGATTGAAACAAAAAAAAAATACTTAGGAATAAACATAACAAAGAATGTAAAGGACTTATATAATGAAAACTATAAACCATTGTTAAGGGAAATCGAAAAAGATATAATGAGATGGAAGAATATTCCTTGTTCTTGGTTAGGAAGAATAAATATAATCAAGATGGTAATATTACCCAAAGCAATATACAAATTTAATGCAATTCCCATCAAAATTCCAATGACATGTTTTAAAGAAATAGAGAAAAAAAAATCATCAGATTTATATGGAACTATAAAAAACCCTGAATAGCCAAAGCAATTTTAAAGAAAAAGAACGAAGCTGGGGGCATTACAATACCTGACTTCAAACTATATTATAGGGCCACGACAATCATAACAGCATGGTATTGGCAGAAAAATAGACACTCAGACCAATGGAACAGAATAGAAAGTCCAGAAATAAAACCACATATATATAGTCAAATAATTTTTGATAAAGGGGCCAAGAATACACAATGGAGAAAAGAAAGCCTCTTCAATAAATGGTGCTGGGAAAACTGGAAAGCCACATGCAAAAGAATGAAACTGGACTACAGTTTGTCCCCCTGTACTAAAATTAACTCAAAGATCTAAACATAAGACCTGAAACAATTAAGTACATAGAAGACGACATTGGTACTAAACTCATGGACCTGGGTTTTAAAGAGCATTTTATGAATTTGACTCCAAAGGCAAGAGAAGTAAAGGCAAAAATTAATGAATGGGACTACATCAGACTAAGAAGTTTCTGCTCAGCAAGAGAAACTGATAACAAAATAAACAGACAGCCAACTAAATGGGAAATGATATTTCAAACAACAGCTCAGATAAGGGCCTAATATCCAAAATATACAAAGAACTCATAAAATTCAACAACAAACAATCCAATAAAAAAATGGGAAGAGGACATGAACAGACACTTCTCCCAGGAAGAAATACAAATGGCCAACAGATATATGAAAAGATGCTCATCTTCATTAGCTATTAGAGAAATGCAAATCAAAACTGCAATGAGATACCACCTCACACCTGTTAGATTAGCTATTATTAACAAGACAGGTAAATAGCAAATGTTGGAGAGGCTGTGGAGAAAAAGGAACCCTCATACACTGTTGGTGGGAATGTAAAGTAGTACAACCATTATGGAAGAAAGTATGGTGGTTCCTCAAAAAACTGAAAATAGAACTACCTTATGACCCAGCAATCCCTCTACTGGGTATATACCCCAAAACTCAGAAACATTGATACGTAAAGACACATGCAGCCCCATGTTCATTGCAGCATTGTTCACAGTGGCCAGGACATGGAAACAACCAAAAAGCCCGTCAATAGATGACTGGATAAAGAAGATGTGGCACATATACACTATGGAATACTACTCAGCCATAAGAAGTGATGACATCGGATCATTTACAGCAAAATGGTGGGATCTTGATAACATTATACGAAGTGAAATAAGTAAATCAGAAAAAACCAGGAACTGCATTATTCCATACGTAGGTGGGACATAAAAGTGAAACTAAGAGACATTGATAAGAGTGTGGTGGTTATGGGGGGAGGGAGGAGAGGGAGAAGGAAAGGGGGAGGGGCACAAAGAAAACTGGATAGAAGGTGACAGAGGATAATCTCACTTTGTGTGATGGGTATGCAACATAATTGAATGACAAGATAACCTGGACTTGTTATCTTTAAATATATGTATCCTGATTTATTGATTTCGCCCCATTAAAAAAATAAAATTATTAAAAAAAAAAAGAATATTACATAGCCTGATCTGTGGTGGCACAATGGATAAAGTAGTGACCTGGAATGTTGAGGTCGCTGGTTTGAAACCCCAGGCTTCCCAGACAAGGCACATGTAAGAAACAACTACTATGAGTAGATGCTTCCGCTGCTGCCCCCTCCCTTTAAAATCAATAAATAAAATCTTGGCCCTGGCTGGTTGGCTCAGCAGTAGAGCATCTGCCTGGCATGTGAAGGTACCAGGTTCGATTCCCGGCCAGAGCACACAGGAGAAGTGCCCATCTGCTTCTCCACCCTTCCCCCTCTCCTTTCTCACTGTCTCTCTCTTCCCCTCTCGCAGCCAAGGTTCCATTGGAGCAAAGTTGGCCCGGGCACTGAGGATGGCTCCATGGCCTCTGCCTCTGCCTCGGGTGCTTGAATGGCTTTGGTTGCAATGGAGAAACATCCCAGAGGAGCAGTGCATCGCCCCCTGGTGACTATGCCGGGTGGATCCCAGTCAGGGGTATGCAGGAGTCCATCTCTGCCTCCCTGCTTCTCCCTTCAGAAAAAAAAATAAAATAAAATAAAACCTTTTTTAAAAAATATATAAAACTCCAGTAATTAAAGTCAATAGCTGAAAAAACTCTGAACTGAAAGAGTTAACAAAGAGGTTGAAAATAACATTATATGTAATTATATTTAAATCTACAGATTTGTATGAAATAGTCTCAAGAATGAAAAACTGTGGAACATCCATAATTAATCTTAGAGCTCAAAGTTAAACCCATTGTCAAAAAACAAACAAAAAGATGCTACCTTCACATTCTCAAGATAACAGAAATTGAAACATTGTGTTATATACCCTGGCACAAGTTCCTGAAAACTATAGTTCACTGCTTATTCATATATAAACAGCTAAGATAAAAATGTAATTGATTACTAGCAACCCTAAATTTTTAAAAATCATCCACATCAAATAAACCACATAGGTTTTTTATAAAATTTAAGATTTACTTAATAATGACAAGTTAGAATAGAGAGAGCAAGACTATTTGGATAACATCAGGCATTTTGCAATATCTAATTACTACTTTAAAAACTTCTTGTGACTCTGAATGGATTCCAAGAAAATTAAGTCATTATGACCTGGTTTCTATATGACAAAGTCTGTTAAGGTGACACTGAAGTCCCACTATCTCATTTTTTGTTTTGTTTAAAACTTTTCTGAAATGAGAAGCAGGGAGGCAGAGAGACAGACTGCTGCATGCGCCTGACCAGGATCCACCGGGCATGGCCACCAGGGGGTGATGCTCTGCCCACCTGGGGCATTGCTCCATTGCGACTGGAGCCATTCAAGTGCCTGAGGCAGAGGCCATGGAGCCATCCTCAGTGTCCAGGCCAACTTTGCTCCAATGGAGCCCTGGCTGCGGGAGGGGAAGAGAGAGAAAGAGAGAAAGAGAGAAAGAGAGGAGAGAGAGAGAGAGAGACAGAGGGAGAGAAAGGAGAAGGGGAAGGGAAAGGAGAAGGGGAAGGAGAAGGGGGAGGGGAAGGGGAAGGGGAAGAGGAAGGGGAGGGGGAAAGGAAGGGTGGAGAAGCAGATGGGCGCTTCTGTGTGCCCTGGCTGGGAATCGAACCTGGGACCTCTACACGCTGGGCAGTGCTTTACCACTGAGCCAACCAGCCAGTGCTCCCCTATTTCGTTTTAATTATATATTGCCTAATTACATACAGATGCAATGAATTCAGTGCAAAAAACAAAAAAGTGAATTTAAAACATCACACCATATGTTAAAATTTAATTAATAAGCTAAGAATAAAAAATAGTGGTAAAAAGAATGAAAATAGAAAAACCATTATAAATGGAATCAAAACCCACATTATTTTTGCTTTTTATCGTTGTCTAAAATAAGCATTAACTTACTGGAACACATATCCTACTCCTAGGTTTTATGCACAAGGAAAAGTTGTGACTCTTGAAATTTCTTATCCAAATTTTGTGGAAAGGTAGAGAAGTTATGAGGGAAAATGAATTGGTAAGAAAATGAAAACATTTTAAGGTGACATTTAGAGATATTTGTAGTACTCAGGGATGCTTCAGAAATCCATATGGGGACAACACTTTAAAAGATACTGCAGATTCTACTATGAATGTCCCTAAATGTCAACATCATTGCAAAGGAAAGTAACAACTCAGTTAATTATTATGGAAGGTTTAGAGAATAAATACTAGATGAAGTTTCCCAAATGATCTAAATGATGTTACATTTTGTACTTATAGTTTAGCATTCTTACTTGCTTTTTTTCTACATAGTGTAGAAAGTGAATTACAATAACTAAAAAATGAATATAGAGATCTTATCCCATGATTAGGATATCTGAACAATAAGCCAAGAAAATATCAAAATATAATAGCATAATAAAGCTAATTCTATAATTATTTTTAATATTTTGTTAGTCTAAATAAAAGTATGAAAATAAGAAACAATAACCTGAAATTAAAAAACAATTCTTGGAAAAATCCCCTGAAGAGATAATACAATTGAATAATTTAAAAGATGAATACAAAAATTGAAGAGCCAGACATAGAATAAATTACCTATTTGATAAGAGTAATCATATCTTTCAAAGGACAAATTCCTGAAATAACTAGACAAAACAATGTAATCAATAATTCTAATATTAACTTTCACAGAAATAGCAAGACAATATCCCCATCATTTTCCAAGTGGTCCCTAATTACACTTTTCAGACTATAGGGCAAACCCATATAGTATTATAATATAAATTTTGGTAATAATCATGGTTCCTGAAAACTTAATTCATTACCCTAAAAAATAGTAGATCCTGATAAACTAGAAAAAATGTACACATATTATGAATATCAGATCTACAGTAAATTATAAGTACTTCTAGTAATCTCTAACTTTTTGAGATTTGGAGCATGGTGAACAATACTCTTTCATACAAAACATACTTTGCATTACTTTTGGAAGCTGAATACCATGCTGGTTGAACTATAGGTGTGAAGAAGTATGGTAAGTCTTCTGTTTCTTGTATTTACGTCACAAAGAAAGTGTATTCTTGGCATGACTACACTGAGTACCAGAATGGACCATTGTAACATATTCTATCAAAAGCTACATTAAAAATCAACATCAGAAACCAATAGGTCTATCATCAAATTCCCTGACATAAATCATACCAATTCTATTTTCCCTAGGCCTTAATTTCTAAATCATATATGTATACACATAAATGGTACTAACTGTGGTCAGTACTAAAGTGTTATAACTTTGCTTACCATCTTCAGAATTACCATAACAACAAAAACAAGAGTATTGTGTACATCCTAAAGAATTCAGAGGTCTTATTATACCTTGGCAGTAAGCATGTTAGAAATAAACATATACTACATTTAGCCAAAACCTACCTTGAAGTTTACAAATATATTTTAGCAATATAGTTTATTTAAAGGTGCTGGAGTTACATGAGATTCCTCTAAATCATGTCTGTAGACAGATCAATATATCACAGGTGATGACAGCTCAGGTAAAACAAGAAGAATGGTAAAAGAGACCATGATAGCAAAGCTTCAGAGTAAATGAAACACACAAGGAAATCTGGGGCTTTCTTAGAGGGTGGATTTTAACTTTCATTATAGAGAGGGCAGGAGTCGTAGGCGAGGGCAGGAGTCGTAGGCGAGGGCAGAAGTCAGTCGTAGGCGAAGGCAGTAAGTCTTAGAATAAAATTTTGAAGAATCAGGAAGTCTATTTGGCACTTACATTCAAAGATATTTCCATGTGGTAGAGTCAATATAAGAAATCTACCACCCACCATGATACAAACATTAAAGAAAATTATAAAGCATGCTGCAATTTTGCAGAATGAAATGAATGGATTAATAAAATATTGTTATTCCAAAGGAAATTAAAAATCCAAACAATTTATTCTCATTACCATTTAATCAATTTGCATTTAATTATAACAAATAATTTGTTGTTTAGTTCAGTTTTCTGTTTTGTGATCTGTTATAAAAATCATTGATGGAAATATAAGAAGTTGGGAAAGGCCAGAATTCATGGCTGTCATTTATATAAAGAATATTTGGGAAATGATTAAAATGAAAGATAGTGACCCTACCAAAGATCAAGAATCATTCTCAGCTATAAATACTCACAATTGTTCCTAATATTTTGGATACACACTGTTAAAGATTTAAAGATAAAATGATATGCTAGGCAGCAAAGAACTCATGGTCAAGTGAACAGTCCTAGTTTCTAAGGAAGAAATGCATTTGTTAAGACCTAAATAAATCAAGAAATGGTAACCAGTGGCTTCCAGAATGATAAAGATATTGAAGAATATGTGACTTTCTAAAAAAATTAAGTTCTAGGTGAGCAAGATGCATATTTAATATTCATAGTAAAATAGATTCTTCTATGCTTTACGTCAGTGGACATCATCAGTTTACTATCTATTGTTAAAGTGACTAAAGAAACAATGGATGTGCTTCTGAGAGATGAATAGGATTAAATTATGACAGGGTGACCTCAAAGAATATGAAGAAGGAAGCCTCTGGTATTTGCTACAAAAATGTCTAAAAGAGAGATCCAAGATGGCAGTGAAATAGGTGGATGTTATACCCACCTCCTCTGACGACCAAACTGGAATTACAACTAAAATTAGAGAAATCAACCTGAATAGCCAACTGTAAGACTAGAGAAGTCTTACAACCAAGGATTTACAAAAGAAGCCTCATCAAGATTGTAGGAAGAAAGGGTGGCGACACAAAAAAGGCCCTGCTCCCAAGGGGAGCTGAGATTCCGGAGGCATATTTCATATGAAAAAGCTCTCCTTGAGGATTGTGGGGTCTCAAGCTCTTGTTGTTCTCCCCAGTGCAGAGCCAGGAAGAGGCACCCAAATAACATCTGGCTATGAAAATAAGTGAAGAGTCTGTCTGCCAGGGAGAGATGTGCGTCTGCTAGAGACACAAGCATCCTCTTAAAGGGCCAGTGCACAAAATCTCATTTGCAGACACTCACTCTGGGCTCCACCAATAGATGGAGGGTGAAGTGGACTAGGGTCTTGCAAGGTTAAACTATATGGCTCTGGAAAGAGAGCTGAAGGGACAGCCACCAGGACACTGTGCTGAGTCACCCTGCAACACCACAGAAGCCATCTTTCTTGGGTAGAGCTTTCACCTCCATATGGCATCAGCCTGGAGGAATGCAATCGCCTCATCCCCTGTCCTCCCTGTGGAACTTGTGCCCTGCTGAGAAGTCAGCTGCTTGGGCCAGAGTGTAGAAGTCTGGGCAGATACAGGAGGTATCAGTGACTGAGTTGCATGGCTTTAATACGACATTCCCCCCACCATCCCAACTGGTGCCACTTTCTCACCAGAGATCCTATGGCCCTCCTTTCCTAGCTCTCAGGAGCCCCACCCTCCCAACTACTGGTGCCTCCTCCCTGCTGAGGTCTGGGCAGAATCCAGGACTGAGTTGTGTGGCTCTGAGATATAGGCCACCCCCCACACCTTCACACAAGACTAACCAGCACTTACTCCTCATTAGAGATCCACTGGCCTCACCCTCCCAACTCTGACTCCCTGCTGATATTAGGCTCCTGACAGAATCTGAGACAGACCAAGTCATGTGACTCTAGGACAGGAGCCACTTTTCCCTTGCACATCAAACGGGTGCAGTCTTTCCTTAACAGGGCCAAATCTTGGTCTTTTCGGGCATGATCAACTCTGTTGGCCTCACCCTGCTGACTCCTTAACACCCCACCCAACACAAAAGTGTGCAAGCCCCCAGTGGGTAACAGCTAGACTTGATATACTCTGGGACTTTTGCTGAGTGGCCTCAGACCCAGCACTGGTACCCAGTTTGAACCCATATCAATCTAGTGAACACCACCTACCCCTAATTCATGACTCACTGAGAACCTACTGTATGCAACTCAAGTACTGCCAGAGGCTCTTGCAGTGACTGAGCCTAACAGGCTGCTGGCAGGTAGAGGTGGCTCGGAGGGTGCCTTGGGACTTTCGCTGACCTGTCCCCAGGCCTGGTACTGGTATAAGCCAGCACTGGTGCACAGCTTGGTCCTTCCCACGCATATCCAGGCCCAGCATAGGCAGCCACAAACTGTGAATCACTTTGTTGCTCCAATCAGTTGCCCAGGGCCAGTCACAGGCAGCATCTGACATTGGCTGGCACCAGAACCAACAAACCCAGTGGCCAGCTTCAGACAACATCAGACCAGGATCCAATTAGCTTCACAAGTGGTATATCAAAAGGGAGATTTCACCAGGCACCGGACCCTTGTAAGGGGAATTCTACTTTGAGTGGTAAGCACCTGCACAGAAGCTCATTCACTATGGTTGGAGTTGATAGTCAGTCAGCCAGCCTGAGGGTCAACCCCATACACAAAGGGGCTGACAGCAATCAAGAATCAATTACAGGCCCTGGCCGGTTGGCTCAGTGGTAGAGCATCGGCCTGGCATGCAGAAGTCCCAGGTTCGATTCCCGGCCAGGGCACACAGGAGAGGCGCCCATCTGCTTCTCCACCCCTCCCCCTCTCCTTCCTCTCTGTCTCTCTCTTCCCCTCCTGCAGCCAAGGCTCCATTGGAGCAAAGATGGCCCGGGCGCTGGGGATGGCTCCTTGGTCTCTACCCCAGGTGCTAGAGTGGCTCTGGTCACGACAGAGCGACACCCCAAATGGGCAGAGCATCGCCCCCTGGTGGGCAGAGTGTTGCCCCCTGGTGGGCATGCCGGGTGGATCCCGGTCGGGTGCATGTAGGAGTCTGACTGTCTCTCCCGTTTCCAGCTTCATAAAAATACCAAAAAAAAAAAAAAAATCAATTACAACAGGAGAGTCCACAAAACCCACACAAAAGATATGACTAAAGCATCCAGTTAAGGTGATTAAGGAGACTGTACCACTGGGTCCCACAGGATACCTACTCATAAGGCCACCTTACCAAGACTGTGAGTCATAAGAGATATATCTAATACATAGAAACAAACACAAAGAGGTACTCAAAATGGAGAGACAAAGAAATATGCCCAAAATGAAAGGATGAATCTCCAGAAAAGAAGCTAAGTGAAACGGAGGCAAGCAATTTATCAGCTATAAGTTCAAAAACAGTTATAAGGTTGTTCAAGGAACTTAGTGAGAACTACAAAAGCATGAAAAAGACATAGAAATCATAAATAAGGAACAATCAGAAATGAAGAATATCATTTCTGACATCAAGAATACACTAGAAGCAATAAATAGGTTAAATAAAGTAGAGGAACAAATCAACAATTTGGAAGACAAAGTAGCAGAAAAAGATACAAATTAAATGGATATATATATATATATACCATGTTCAAAGATAGAGAGAATTAACATCATTAAAATCTCCATACTACCAAAAGCAATATAAAGATTCAATGAGGCCCCGGCAGGTTTGCTCAGTGGTAGAGCGTCGGCTGGCATGCGGGAGTCCTGGCTTCGATTCCTGGCCAGGGCACACAGGAGAGGCGCCCATATGCTTCTTCACCCCTCCCCCTCTCCTTCCTCTCTGTCTCTCTTTTCCCCTCCCGCGGCCAAGGTTCCATTGGAACAGAGTTGGCCCAGGTGCTGAGGATGGCTCTGTGGCCTCTGCCTCAGGTGCTAGAATGGCTCTGGTTGCAACAGAGCAACACCCCAGATGGGCAGAGCATCGCCCCCTGGTGGGCGTGCTGGGTGGATCCCGGTCAGGCGCATGCGGGAGTCTGTCTGGCTGCCTCCCCGTTTACAACTTCAGAAAAAGAAAAAAAAAGATTCAATGAAATTCCTACAATATACTAATGGAACATTTCACATGATTAGAACAAGTATGCCAAAAACTTATATGGAACCACAAAAGATCCTGAATAGCCACAGCAGTCTTGAGAAAGAAGAACAAAGTTGAAGGAATCATGTTACCTGATATCAAACTATACTATAAGACTATAGTAATCAAAAGAGCATGGCACTAGCATAAAAGCAAACATATGGATCAATTGAAGAGAATAGCACAGAAATAAGCCCATGCCTTATGGTCAATTAATTTGACAAAGGAGGCAAGAACATATAATAGGGTAGACAGTCTATTCAATAAATGATGTTGGGAAAATTGGGTGGGTATGTGCAAAAAAATAAAACTAGGCTACCTTCTTACACTGTACATAAGAATAAACTCACCTGACCTGTGGTGGTACAGTAGATAAAGCGCTGACCTGGAATGCTGAGGTCGCCAGTTCAAAACCCTGGGCTTGCCTGGTCAAGGCACATCTGGGAGTTGAAAATTACTGATCCTCCCCTCTTTCTCTCTCTCTCTAAAAATGAATAAATAAAATCTAAAAAAAAAAAAAGAATAAACTCAAAGTAGATTAAAAACTTAAATGTTAGACTCAAAAGCATAAAAAGTCTAGAGGAAAACATAGGCTGAAAAATCCAAGATATTTCTCATAGTAATATTTTTTCTGATATATCTCCTTAGGCAAAGAGAAACAAATAAAATAATAAACAAATGGAACTACATCAAACTAGAGGCTTTTGCACAGCAAAGAAAACCATCAAGAAAAATGACAAGTCAATCCACTCAATAGGAGAACATATTCCCCAATGATACATCTGTGTTAATATCCAAAACTTAAAGAACTCATAGAATTCAACACAAAAAACAAACAATCCTATTTAAACAATGAGCAAAAGCCCTGAATATACAATTCCAAAGAGGACATACAGATGGCCTATATACATATAAAAAGATGCTCAATGTCACTAATCATCAGAGAAATGCAAAATAAAACCACAATAAGATATCACTTCATTGCCTGACCTGTGGTGGCGCAGTGGATAAAGCTTCGACCTGGAAATGCTGAGGTTGCCGGTTCGAAACCCTGGGCTTGCTTGGTCAAGGCACATATGGGAGTTGATGCTTCCAGCTCCTCTCCCCCTTCTCTCTCTCTGCCTCTCCTCTTTCTCTCTTTCTCTGTCTCTCTCTCTCCTCTCTAAAAAATGAATAAATAAGAATTAAAAAAAAAAAAGATATCACTTCACACCTGTCAGAATGGCTGTCATCAATAAATCAACAACAACAGATGTTGGAAAGGATGTGGAGAAAAGGCGAAATTCATACAATGTTGGTGAGAATGCGAATTGGTGCAGCCACCTATGGAAAGCAGTATAGAGTTACCTCAAAAAATTAAAAATGGAACTGCTTTATGACCCAGTGATTCCACTTCTGGGAATATAATCAAAGAAACCTGAAACACTGATTTGAAAGAATATATATACCTCTATATTCACTGCAGTGTTATTTACAATAGCCATGACTTAGAAGCAGCCCAAGTGCCCATCAGTAGATGAGTGGATAAAAAAAGCTGTGGAACATTTACAAAATGGAATACTACTCAGCCATAAAAAAGAAAAATTTTACCTTTTGCCACAGCAGGCTAAGTGAAATAAGCCAGTCACAGACCATATGATATCACTTATATGTGTAATCTAATGAACAAAATAAACAAAATAGAAACAGATACATAGGTACAAAGAACAGACTGACATCTCTCAGGGGGAAGGCAGGTGGAGGAAAAATTGAGGAAATTATGCAGAGAAAAAAACATAGACAACAGTGTGGCAATTACCACAGGGAAAGGGGGTGGGGGAAGGCAGAAGAGGGTAAAGGCAGGATAAATGGTAATGGAAGACAACTTGTCTTGGGGTTGTGAACACACAATATACAGATGATGTATTCTAGTACTGTACAGTTGAAAACTATAGAATTTTATTAACCAATGTCACCCCAAGAAACTCATTAAAAAAATAAAATTAAAATGTCTAAGAAAATAACAAACACTATGAACTATTTCAAGTATAGGAGCATCATGCCTATTTTTATTTTTCATTCCAAAGATTTTCAAAATATTGATAATAAATGCACTTATTTCTAGCTTTTTAACCTTTCTATCCTTCTGGTGTGCTCAGGGTTCTGCATTTTATGAGAGTTAAGGCCAGGCTGTCTAGTACTGATTAATGCAAAACCAAGGCAACTAAAGTCTGAATTGAGGGAGTAGTACTTGTACTCTTATATGTTCTTGTTTTTGTTATATGAAATTTGCTACCCTTTATACTGAAGAGTTATATCTCTCCACAGTGGGGAGGTTTACTGAACAAAAAATAGGTGAATAATACCCTATTTAGTTCATAAAGAGTTCAAGGCAACCGAATTGTGTTTGTATTGTACAGGCATTTAAGTAGCCAAGCAAATAATAATCAGAGAATACCCTCAAAGCATAGGAAGTAAACCATAAAAATTGGCCCATTCCTGAATCCATTGTAGGATTCTCTTCAGTTTCTCAAAAATAAAAGACCAATTTATTATACCATATAACACACTTTCCCCAACCATGGGGGGGGGTGTTCCTTTATTTCTGTGCTCTCCATGACCTTATGCATAAGGAAGTTGAGACAGTTGAGATCTCAAATATTTCTTCTAACTCACTGATTATCAGTTGGAACTGACTAAACATACACATTTATGTGCCATCAGGATTATAAGTATTTTCAGTATTTAAGTTAAAGAAATAACTATTCTTTTTTTTTAAGATTTTATTTATTCATTATAGAGAGGAGAGAGGGGGGGGGAGGGGAGAAGGGGGGGAGGAGTAGGGAGCATCAACTTCCATATGTGCCTTGACCAGGCAAGCCCAGGGTTTTGAACCGGCAACCTCAGTGTTTCCAGGTTGACGCTTTATCCACTGTGCCACCACAGGTCAGGCCGAAATAACTATTCTTAAACTATAAAAAATGAAGATTCATACAGACTTTTTCATGCTAAAAATTTTAAGTATCCATTATATAATACTTAATAAGTGCATGTTGTCATCCATAAAAGAAGTTTTTCATTTATTATTCTGAATGACTCCTTGCCCATTGGTGATAGCATCTTGGGGTTACCTGATTTATGCTGCGATCACTGGAATACTGCATTGCTATAGGAATTCCGACCTGTGGTTTTGTTGTTTTGCTTTTTTGTCTTTTTGGTTTTTTAATTGTTTTTCACTTAGAACTCAATTGCAACACATTTCTCAGATATTACTCTCATATGAATGCTCTTTATTCTAAACTGCTCCTGGAATCATATGCACGTATTTATAAAAATGGCCTATAACACTGGGAGGTAGATGTGACATTGGCTTAAGTCAGTTTTACCAAGTAATCAAGGGAACCAATATGTAATTTAATATAAATGAAAATAAGAACATAGAAAGAATCAATTTGTACATTTAATTTGGGAGAGAACAGAGAAGGTTAAAAAGAGTTAGATAAAGTGCTCTGAGGCTTAGTGTAAGTAGTATGTCTGAGGAACGAAGGGTCACCTACACGGGATATGAAGTTGAATCAGCAGTAAGAAGTGAAAAGACTGGTAAAACAGTTCAGTATAATTTGCTAAGGATAAATATACTTCTCTTCAGTGTTCTGAAGCTTAATCATTTTTATTACTGCTTCTATTTTGTCGACAGTGGTTAGCTAACTACTTGATACAAAATTGAGTTCTGATTTCCAGATGTCATTTTTCTAGAGGTATGAA
Organism: Saccopteryx bilineata; assembly: GCF_036850765.1. NCBI lineage: Eukaryota > Metazoa > Chordata > Mammalia > Chiroptera > Emballonuridae > Saccopteryx > Saccopteryx bilineata. Next base: position 21,813,981 of record NC_089498.1, read on the forward strand.
GAACGAAACAGACTATTCTATTCTTCTTCTGTGGCTTGCAATATATGAAGCCATAATATTCAACATCACTGTATCATAAATTCATACCTACTTTGTTATTCACTTTCACCCTTAGGTCTTTCTGACCATTTGATGACTTTCAGATCTCACTCCCTTTGAATACCTATTTTATTGTTTTTCTCCTAATGTAGTAGTACTAGTTTCTATTTTGGAGGAGCAGAATATCATTTTTTGTTTCCACTCTGTATTTCTAAATCTCTGGGTACCTTTATATTGCTTTGCATCACCTCCCAATTTAATATCAACTGTGAATTTCATTAACATGCTTTTTACTCCCTCTTCTTCATCTTTAAGGCAGCAGCTATATAAGAAAGGACATAACACTGATCCTTGTAGTACCCAGACACATTTCCCAACTTGATATATTTCCATTTATGGTTTATCAATACTTTTTATGGTTCTCCAGCCAGTTTTGAATCCATGTGACTCTACTTATATCCAGGACAACTGGAATTAATTGTGCACAGATGTCATGAAGCACTGTATCAAAGGCTTCACTAAATTTGAAAAATTTAATGGCATATTTTCATTTACTGATATATCTAAAAAGCTCACATTTTTAGACTAACTTAATGTCTAGAATTCTAGTGGCCTATATATACTTACTTTTTAAAAAATATCCCCACTATTATTTTCATGTAGTGAATACAAATGACACAATGATCTTTACTTTTTGAACACCCTTTTCTAATTTTTAATTTTGGAATAATTTTAGATTTAAAGAAAGATAGAGTGAGTTCCCCTAGACCCTCCCTCCCATCTTTCCCTAATATTAATGTCTTACAAAACCACAGGACATCTGTCAAAACTAAGGCATTAACACTGATACACTACTACTAACTACACTACAGACTGCTTTTCCCTTACTGCCCTTTTGCAGTCCCAGGACCTAGGATACCACATTGCAGTTAGTGGTTGTGTCTCCTTAATCTCCAATGATCTGTGACAGTTTCTCAGTATATCCTTGTTTCTTATTACCTGGACACTTCTAAAGAGTGCTGATCAGATATTTTGTATAATGTTTCTCAATTTGGGCCTGTCTGATGTTTTCTCATTAAGATCAGGATTGAGTGTTTTTGGATAAACTACCACAGAAGCATACTACCCTTATCATTGTGTCATACTAGGAATATATGGCATTAACATGACCTATCACTGGTGATGTTAACTTTGATCACTTCTTTGAGATAGATTCTACCAGGTTTCTCCACAGTAAGTTAGAAATAATCCCTTTTTACACTCCATTCCCTGCATTCTCAGTGAGGGTTCTGGGGGGTGGCAAAAAAACCTTATTCTTATTAAGCATAAAACATGGAGATATATAAATATATAAACAAATATATAGTATATTTGTGGTATCAAAACTTCATCGGGGTGGGGGGATTAGGAAAAAATGTTTATGAAGGCTCCTCTATGTGCCTGTGGATGGGGTTGGGGGTTGAGAAAGGAAGGGACTCAGAGATACTGCTCTGTTCATTGGAAGCAAGTCAATAAATCTAGCCCACTTTCAAGGAGAGGTGAATTACACTCTCCCTCCTGGAAGAAGAAGTATCTACATAAACCAATTGGAATTTTTCGGTAAAAATCTTTTTTTCTTTGAGTCATCGTTTTGGCCCATTTTATGTCAATAGTTTAGTTCTGTGTTAGTTTGGATCTCTCAAGAAGCAGATACCATTTTTGGATTTGATATGCAAAGGATTTATGAAGAAATTTACCTATAGAAGATAAGGAGGAGGGAGCAACGGAAGGCAAGAGAACCTTCAGGCTGTCAAGCAGGTCTGATACCTGTGATGGAAAAAAGAAAGGAAGGAGGACTGGGTAGGAAGAATCTCAGACTGCAACACAGTTCTAGGAAAGTTTTGGCCCAGCCAATGGGAGAGAGTCCTTTAACCAAAGTATCCCATGAAAGGACTCCCGTATCTCACAGGAAAAAACTTGAACTACAACCCCCACCATACGCAGTCATCGCCTGGAAGGATTCTTTGGGAGTGGGTTCTGAAAGGCAGCAGCTGGGGTCATCAGTCAACACCTTGCAGCAAGAGATCTAAGCAATACATTTTCATGCCCATCACAGTCTACACTTTTACACAGTCTTATTAAATCATCATAAGTTATTTTTGAAATAATTATAGGAAGTATGTTCTTACTTTTCTATACAATAGTTTCATATAATAACCAACAACTTCTTAGACACCATACCTTTGTTTTTCCGTTTAAAAATACTGCTGTAATGACTTCTGATGCTCATAATTAGTGAAGAACCCTCCTGACAATGATATATATAAATTCTCACTAAAATATAAAAACAACTATTTGAAGACATAGTGGAGCAATCAAAAGCAGGTAGAAACCAAAGGGGATGTAAGCCCTGAAAGAAGGAAAGCCAATAGATAATAACTACATTTTCTGTTTTTTTTTTTCAGTAGGATTGTTTTTCCTACTGTGTGGAGCATAGGGATTAGAGCTAAAGCAGACAGCATTAGTTTTGGGAGGCTGGGCATCAGAACTTGGAATTTGAGGCTACTAGAGAAGGAAACTGAAAGATGAAATCTCCAAAAAGGAGAAGCTACTAGGGGCTGGGAAGAGATGAGTGGCTCCAAAATCTCCATAATATCCTCCTTCAAATCCTTGGCTGACTCGCCATTGTGTGTGTGCATAGTGAGATCCAAGAAACCTAGAAGAAAGCATTAGCTAAGCAGAAGTTTCAGCAGCTTCCCAGTGATGATGAGTTCGAGTTTGGAGGGTGAATCTCTTAAAGTTAGAGGGTCCTGGTAAACACTTCAGACTTTCTAGAAACCCCAGAAGGAGCATACTTTAAGAGTAAAGTCCATGCCTAAGACTAAGGGGAAAACTGATAAAAAAATTTGAACCAAGCCTAAAACCAAACCTCTACAGAAGCAAAGTAATATAACCACCTGCTAAAACAAAATTCAAAATGTTCTTCAGAGGAAAACAGAATCAAAAATTTCTTAAACATATTATCCACAATGTTAATATACCAATACAAAATTAAAAGATAATAGAGGCCCTGGCCGGTTGGCTCAGCGGTAGAACGTCGGCCTGGCATGCGGGGGACCCGGGTTCGATTCCCCGCCAGGGCACATAGGAAAGGTGCCCAGTTGCTTCTCCACCCCCCCCCCCCATCCTTCCTCTCTGTCTCTCTCTTCCCCTCCTGCAGCCAAGGCTCCATCGGAGCAGGGATGGCCTGGGCGCTGGGGATGGCTACTTGGCCTCTGCCCCAGTCGCTAGAGTGGCTCTGGTCGTGGCAGAGCAACGCCCCGGAGGGGCAGAGCATCGCCCCTGGTGGGCGTGCCGGGTGGATCCCGGTCGGGCGCATGCGGGAGTCTGTCTGACTGTCTCTCCCCGTTTCCAGCTTCAAAAAAAAAAAAAAATACAAAAAAAAAAAAAAAGATAATAGAAAATTTGGGAAAATATTATCCAAAGTGAAAAAAGAAAAGAGTCAACAGTAATAGACTCAAATTTTGGGATTATAGACAAGCACTTTAAAGTAGCTATAATATATATGTTAAAGAATATACCAGAAAAGAAGAATATAATAAGTAAAGATAGGGGGGATTTCAGCAGAGCTATGAAAACTAAAATCAGCAGAGCTATGAAAACTGAAAATAAAAATTAAATGGAAACACTAGAGCTAAAAAACATAATATCTGAAGTGATTAAAGAAAATCACTAGGTGGAATAGACTGGAAAGAAATGCTCAATGACTTTGAAAACAACTCAATAGAAATTATTTAAACAAGCACAGAGGGAAACAGGTTTGGATAAAAATATACCATCAATGATGTGTGTTTTCAAGATTAGGCAATCTAACATAGTTGGAGTCCCAGAGGGATAGAACAAGGAGGAAGGGCAGAAAAAAAACCTTGATAAAATATTGAACAAAATTTCCAAAACTAACTAAAACCATAAACCTATAGATCTAAGATGCACAGCAAACTCCAAGCAGAATACATAAAAATAAAACCACAGCTAAGCATATCATAGTCAAATAACTTAAAACCAAGATAAAAAAAATTTTTCTTAGTAGCCAGAGATAAAACACACACACACACACACACACACACACACACACGCACGCAATAATAAAAAAGATGACTGGATTCCCATTAGAAACAACAGATAACATAGATGAATGGAACGATATCTTTAAAGTGATGAAGGGGGAAAACTCAGCCAGCCTAAAATTCCATGGCCAATGAAAATATCCATCATAAATGAAGGTGAAATAGATATATGCAAATAAGTAAAAGCTGAGATAATGTGTTACCAACAGACTTGCGCAGCAAGAAATGCTGAAGGAAGGCCCTGGCCAATTGACTCTGTGGATAGAGTGTCTGCTCGGTGTGTGGACGTCTGGGTTTGATCCTTAGTTAGGGGACACATGAGAAGCAACCATCTGCTTCTCTCCCTCTTCTTCTCCCCCTTATCTCTCTCTTTCCCTCTGGCAGCCAGTGGCTTCAATTGTTTCGAGAGTCAGGTCCCGGGCACTGAGGATACCTCAGGTGGTCCATGCATCGGCCTCAGTCACTGAGGATAGTTCAATTGATTCAAGCATCAGGGTAGCTGGTGGATCCTGGTCGGGGCACATGCAGGAGTCTAATGATCTCCCCTCCTCTCACTTAAAGAAAAGAAAATTAAGAGAAAAAAAAAAAAGAAATGCTGAAGGAAGGTTTTTAGGCTGAAGGGAATACTACATGAAAATTCAGACCTATGAGAGGAATAGCAAGCAACAGAAGAATAAATATGTGGTATATCTAAAACACTTTTCTGCCTGACCTGTGGTGGTGCAGTGGATAAAGCGTCGACCTGGAAATGCTAAGGTCACCAGTTCGAAACCCTGGGCTTGCCTGGTCAAGGCACATATGGGAGTTGATGCTTCCAGCTCCTCCCCTCCTTCTCTCTCTCTGTCTTTCCTCTCTCTCTCTCTCTGTCCTCTCTAAAATGAATAAATAAATAAATAATTTTTTAAATAAAACACTTTTCCTTCTCTTAAATTATCTAAGTCAATTCACTTTTTAACAAATTATTCTTGAAAAACTGGATATTCATAAGCAAAAGTATAAAGTTGGACCTTCAAAATATACCAAAAACAAGTTAACTCAAAATGGGATCAAAAACCTAAGTGTAAAGGCTAAAACTATAAGTAACAGTAGAAGAAAACATAATGAAAAAGCTTGATGACACTGTATTTGCCAATGATTTTCTGAATATGACAAGAAAAGCACAGTTAATAAAAGCAAAAACAGATAAATTGAGCTATATCAAAATTAAAAACTATGTACATGAAAAAGCACAACAGAATGAATAGCAACCTATGGAATCCAAAAAAAATATTTGCAAATTATATACAAAATATATATAATTTGGATTACTTTATATTTTCTGGGTTACTATTCAGAAAATATAAAGAACTCCTACAATTCAAAAACAGAGAATAAACAACCTGATTAAAAAATGGGCAAAGTACTTAATAGACATTTCTCTAAATAAGATATACAAAAGCCAATAAGCACATGAAAAGAGGTTAATATCCCTAATCGTTAGGGAAATACAAGTCAAAACCACAATGGGATGCCACCTGATATACACGAGGATGACTATTATGATGAAAAAACCCACAAAAGAAACCCTCCCAGAAAATCCTCACACATGCTACAACATGAGTGAACCTTAAGGACATTATGCTAAGTGATATAAGCCAGTCACAAGAAAACATATTGTATGGTTCCACTTATATAAGGTACTGAGAGTAGACAAATCCATAGAGACAGTGTGTCTCTGGGCAAAGGGATTAAGGAGTTGTTTAACAGATATCGAGTTTCTTGTATTTCAAGATAAAAAGAGTTCTAGAAACTAGCTGCTTAACACTGACCTGTATACTTAAAGTGGTTTAGATCAGGGGTAGTCAACCTTTTTATACCTACCGCCCACTTTTGTATCTCTGTTAGTAGTAACATTTTCTTTTTTTTTTTTTATTTTTTATTTTTTTTATTTTATAATTTTATTTTTTTAATGGGGTGAAATCAATAAATCAGGATACATATATTCAAAGATAACAAGTCCAGGTTATCTTGTCGTTCAATTATGTTGCATACCCACCACCCAAAGTCAGATTGTCCTCTGTCACCTTCTATCTTGTTTTCTTTGTGCCCCTCCCACCCCCTATCCCTCTCCCATTCCCCCCTCCCCCCCGTAACCACCACACTCTTATCAATGTCTCTTAGTTTCACTATTATGTCCCACCTACGTATGGAATAATACAGTTCCTGTTTTTTTCTGATTTACTTATTTCGCTTCGTATCATGTTATCAAGATCCCACCATTTTGCTGTAAATGTTCCGATGTCATCATTTCTTATGGCTGAGTAGTATTCCATAGTGTATATGTGCCACATCTTCTTTATCCAGTCATCTATTGATGGGCTTTTTGGTTGTTTCCATGTCCTGGCCACTGTGAACAATGCTGCAATAAACATGGGGCTGCATGTGTCTTTACGTATCAATGTTTCTGAGTTTTGGGGATATATATCCAGTAGAGGGATTGCTGGGTCATAAGGTAGTTCTATTTTCAGTTTTTTGAGGAACCACCATACTTTCTTCCATAATGGTTGTACTACTTTACATTCCCACCAACAGTGTATGAGGGTTCCTTTTTCTCCACAGCCTCTCCAACATTTGCTATTACCTGACTTGCTAATAACAGCTAATCGAACAGGTGTGAGGTGGTATCTCATTGCCGTTTTGATTTGCATTTCTCTAATAGCTAAAGAAGATGAGCATCTTTTCATATATCTGTTGGCCATTTGTATTTCTTCCTGGGAGAACTGTCTATTCATATCCTCTTCCCATTTTTTTATTGGATTGTTTGTTTGTTTGTTGTTGAGTTTTATGAGTTCTTTGTATATTTTGGATATTAGGCCCTTATCTGAGCTGTTGTTTGAAAATATCATTTCCCATTTAGTTGGCTTTCTGTTTATTTTGTTATCAGTTTCCCTTGCTGAGCAAAAACTTCTTAGTCTGATGTAGTCCCATTCATTAATTTTTGCCTTCACTTCTCTTGCCATTGGAGTCAAATTCATAAAATGCTCTTTAAAACCCAGGTCCATGAGTTGAGTACCTATGTCTTCTTCTATGTACTTAATTGTTTCAGGTCTTATGTTTAGATCTTTGATCCATTTTGAGTTAATTTTTGTACAGGGGGAGAGACTGTAGTCCAGTTTCATTCTTTTGCATGTGGCTTTCCAGTTTTCCCAGCACCATTTATTGAAGAGGCTTTCTTTTCTCCATTGTGTGTTGTTGGCCCCTTTATCAAAAATTATTTGACTATATATATGTGGTTTTATTTCTGGACTTTCTATTCTGTTCCATTGGTCTGAGTGTCTATTTTTCTGCCAATACCATGCTGTTTTGATTGTCGTGGCCCTATAATAGAGTTTGAAGTCAGGTATTGTTATGCCCCCAGCTTCATTCTTTTTCTTTAGGATTGCTTTGGCTATTCGGGGTTTTTTATAGTTCCATATAAATCTGATGATTTTTTGCTCTATTTCTTTAAAAAATGTCATTGGAATTTTGATGGGAATTGCATTAAATTTGTATATTGCTTTGGGTAATATAGCCATCTTGATTATATTTATTCTTCCTAGCCAAGAACAAGGTATATTCTTCCATCTCATTATATCTTTTTCGATTTCCCTTAACAATGGTTTATAGTTTTCATTATATAAGTCCTTTACATTCTTTGTTATGTTTATTCCTAAGTATTTTATTTTTTTTGTTGCAATCGTGAAGGGGATTATTCTTTTGAGTTCCTTCTCAGTTGTTTCATTGTTGGCATATAGAAAGGCTATTGACTTCTGTATGTTAATTTTGTATCCTGCGACCTTACTGTATTGGCTTATTGTTTCTAGTAGTCTTTTTGTGGATTCTTTGGGGTTTTCAATGTATAGGATCATATCATCTGCAAAAAGTGATACCTTTCCTTCTTCTTTTCCGATATGGATGCCTTTTATTTCTTTGTCTTGTCTGATTGCTCTGGCTAGAACCTCTAGTACCACATTAAATAAGAGTGGAGAGAGTGGACAACCCTGTCTTGTTCCTGATTTAAGGGGGAAAGCCTTCAGTTTAGTGCCATTTAATATGATGTTAGCCGATGGTTTATCATATATGGCCTTTATCATATTGAGATATTTTCCTTCTATACCCATTTTGTTGAGAGTCTTAAACATAAAATTGTGTTGTATTTTATCGAAAGCCTTTTCTGCGTCTATTGATAAGATCATGTGGTTTTTGTTCTTTGTTTTGTTGATATGGTGTATTACGTTAACCGTTTTACGTATGTTGAACCATCCTTGAGATTCTGGGATGAATCCTACTTGATCATGATGTATTATTTTTTTAATATGTTGTTGTATTCGATTTGCTAGTATTTTGTTTAGTATTTTAGCATCTGTATTCATTAGAGATATTGGTCTGTAGTTTTCTTTTTTTGTGCCATCCTTGCCTGGTTTTGGTATGAGGGTTATGTTGGCCTCATAAAATGTGTTTGGAAGTATTGCTTCTTCTTCAATTTTTTGGAAGACTTTGAGTAGAATAGGAACCAAGTCTTCTTTGAATGTTTGATAAAATTCGCTGGTATAGCCGTCAGGGCCTGGACTTTTATTTTTGGGGAGGTTTTTAATGGTTTTTTCTATTTCTTCTCTACTGATAGGTCTGTTTAGGCTTTCTGCTTCTTCTTGACTCAGTCTAGGAAGGTTGTATTTTTCTAGGAATTTATCCATTTCTTCTAGGTTGTTGAATTTAGTGGCACAAAGTTTTTCATAGTATTCTACAATAATTCTTTGTATATCTACGGTGTCCGTGGTGATTTCTCCTCTTTCATTTTGGATTTTGTTTATATGAGTTCTTTCTCTTTTTTCCTTGGTAAGTCTTGCCAAGGGTTTGTCAATTTTGTTGATCTTTTCAAAGAACCAGCTCCTTGTTCTATTAATTTTTTCTATAGTTTTTCTGTTCTCTAATTCATTTATTTCTGCTCTGATTTTTATTATCTCCTTTCTTCGGCTGGTTTTGGGTTGTCTTTGTTCTTCTTTTTCTAGTTCCTTAAGGTGGGAAGTTAAGTGGTTCACTTGGGCTCTCTATTGTTTGTTCATATATGCCTGAAGCGATATGAACTTCCCTCTTATCACTGCTTTTGCTGCATCCCATAGATTCTGATATGTCGTATTGTCATTTTCATTAGTCTGTATATATCTTTTGATCTCTGCACTTATTTCTTCTTTGACCCATTCATTTTTTAAAAGTATGTTGTTTAGTTTCCACATTTTTGTGGGATTTTTTTCCTCTTTTTTGCAGTTGAATTCTAGTTTCAAGGCTTTATGATCAGAAAATATGCTTGGTACAACTTCAATTTTTCTGAATTTGCTGATATTGTTTTTGTGGCCCAACATATGGTCAATTCTTGAGAATGATCCATGTACACTGGAGAAAAATGTATACTCAGTCACTTTGGGATGAAATGTCCTGTAGATGTCTATCATATCCAGGTGCTCTAGTGTTTTGTTTAAGGCCACTATGTCTTTGTTGATTCTCTGTTTGGATGACCGATCTAGAGCCGTCAGCGGTGTATTGAGGTCTCCAAGTATGATTGTATTTTTGTCAGTTTTTGTTTTAAGATCAATAAGTAGCTGTCTTATATATTTTGGTGCTCCTTGGTTTGGTGCATATATATTAAGAATTGTTATGTCTTCTTGATTCAGTGTCCCCTTAGCCATTATGAAATGGCCATTTTTGTCTCTAAGTACTTTTCCTGTCTTGTAGTCAGCATTATCCGATATGAGTATTGCTACACCTGCTTTTTTTTGGATGTTATTTGCTTGGAGTATTGTTTTCCAGCCTTTCACTTTGAATTTGTTTTTATCCTTGTTACTTAGATGAGTTTCCTGTAGGCAGCATACAGTTGGATTTTCTTTTTTAATCCATTCTGCTACTCTGTGCCTTTTTATTGGTGAGTTTAATCCATTTACATTTAGTGTAATTATTGATACTTGTGAGTTCCCTATTGCCATTTTATATCTTGCTTTCTGTTAGTTTTGTGTCTTGTTTGATCCTTCTCTTTTGTTTTTCTATCTTTTGTTTTTATTTGGTTGTATTCCATACATCTTTCCTCTGTTGCTATCTTTTTTATCTCATGTGCTTCTGTGGTGGTTTTTTCAATGGTGGTTACCTTTGAGTGATGAAAAGGGTCCCTACCCTGTTCATTGTAGCGAACTATTTTGTGAGTACTTTTGCACTCCATCGTCCTTTGCTACTGTTAATCTCCGTCTTCTCCCCCTCTTTCTTTTTGTTGTTGTCACAGTTTAAATTTGGTTTTATTGTGTTCTTCTTGGAGCTTTTACTTGTGGCTCTGTTTTTTTTTTGTTCTTTGTATCTGATTGGAGAACCCCCTTTAGTGATTCCTGGAGTGGGGGTTTTCTGATGATAAATTCCCTCATCTTTTCTGTATCTGTGAATGTTTTTATTTCTCCTTCGTATTTGAAGGATAGCTTTGATGGGTATAGTATTCGTGGCTGAAAGTTCCTCTCTTTCAGGACTTTAAATATTGGGGTCCACTCTCTTCTAGCTTGTAGAGTTTCTGCTGAGAAATCTGATGATAATCTAATGGGCCTTCCTTTATATGTTGTATTCTTCTTTTCCCTGGCTGCCTTGAGAATTTTTTCTTTGCTGTTGGTTTGTGTCAATTTCATTATGATATGCCTTGGAGTAGGTTTGTTGGGGTTAAGAAAACTTGGAGTTCTGTTTGCTTCTTGAACTTGAGGCTTTAGTTCTTTCCACAGGCTTGGGAAGTTCTCATCAATTATTTGTTTAAGTATGTTCTCCATTCCATTTTCTCTCTCTTCTCCCTCTGATATACCTATTATTCTTATGTTATTCTTTTTGATGGAGTCAGATAATTCTTGTAGGGCTATCTCATTTTTTTTAATTTTTGAGTCTCTTTCGTCTTCTCTCTGTTGTGCCTCAAGTTGCTTGTCTTCTATTTCACTAATCCTCTCTTCTATCTGACCTGTTCTATTAGCTAAGCTTGTTACTTCGTTTTTCAGCTCGTGAATTGAGTTTTTCATCTCTGTTTGATTTGTTTTTATAGTTTCAATTTCCTTGGACATATATTCTTTGTGTTCATGGAGTTGTTTTCTGAGCTCCCTATATTGCCTTTCTGTGTTTTCTTGTATATCTCGGAGGATTTTTAGGATTTCTATCTTGAATTCTCTGTCATTTAGCTCCAAGGTTTCCAATATATTAAATTTTTTCTCCATAGATTTTTCCTCATCTAGCTGTGTTACCTCTCTTTCTTTTGTATCCATGATATTCGATTTTCTCTTCCTTAATGGCATCTGAGGGTGGTTTTGTTGATAGTATTAATGAGATTTAATAAAGAATAAAAAGTTAAAAAAAATAAAAAAATAACAAATCAAAAAGAGTTGTTTTTTTAAAAAAAATTAATAATGAAATAAAGAAAAATAAAATAAAATAAAAATTTTTTTAAAAAAGGAAATTATTCCCCCCCTCTTTTTTTCCTCTCCTCTCCTCTCCCCTCTTTCTTGAGAAAATCTTGTGGTGGACTGTGAGTTATAACAAACAATGCCTGTGATGGAGGGCCTGAATTGGGGAAAAGTAATAAAGGGGCAAAAAAGAGAGAAAGAAAAAAAAAAAAAAAAGGAAAAAAAAAAAAAAAGAAAAAAGAAAAAAAAAGAGCGTATGGACCCACAAAAAGCAAATAAGGAAAAAATTTGGGTCAAGAATAAAATGATTTGCTTTTAGGTGTTGGTTTTCTAAGAGTTATGATGAGAGGAATAAGAGGAAAATGGAAAAATGGGGGGACAAATTAAAAACTTACTATTGTATTTAGTGGAACAAGAACTAGATAATATGGAGAGCCAGGGATGGGAGCACTGCTAGTGCGTTAAAAAGGTGAAGTAAAAACCCCCCAAAATGCCACAAACATAGGTTTGAGTCCCAGATAAGATAATTTGTTTGTTATTGAGGTTTGAATGAGAGGAGATGTAAAGGAGAAAGGAAGAAACTAATATAGAGGGAGAAAAGAAAGAGAGAGAGAGAAAAAAAGAGGGAACCACTAAAAGAAGAAAAAAGAAAGGAGAGAGAGAGAGTTAAGGGTTTTGGAGTGCAACCCTCATAGAGAGAAAGGAAGAGAAGAGAAATGATAATGGGAGATGTAACACTTATGGGTAGTGTAGTTCAGGGAGAGGAGAGAGTAAGACTGGTAGAGAGTTAATCGGCCAAATTGGAGGAGGAAAAAAAAGTCTCAAGAATGAAGATAAGAGAAACAAACGAACAAATATAATAAAATGGGATAGGTTATAAAGTCTGCAGATTATTCTTGATTTTGAGAGGTTATCTTCTTGCTTTTTCTTTTCTCTCCCTCTTCCTGGTTGGTGACTCTGTACCCCGGGTTCTGCCCCTTTGGCACGCTCAGGTAGAGGTGTGCAGTTGATAAGTCTCTATGGCAATGTCATGTATTGTGCTTTATTCTCGTTGGGAGTCGAGGCTCATTAGCATTTATAGGCTCCGACAGTGAGAGAGTCCGTGTTCCTGGAGCCTTTCTCCTAGTCTTTCCTTCCTCAATTAGTAGCCTGATAGTCCAGGTATGGGGTTGCTGCTGCCTCTGCCTGGATAGTAAGAGGCTCAAATTGCTGGCAACTCCCCACTCTATTTCCACTCAGCACAGGGCTCTGGGTAAGGCTCAGTCAGTCAGAGCTGCTAGCATAATCAGGCGGGCTTTCCGCCCACTCGGAAGACCTCTGGCTCTGCCACTCTATCCGGTAACACAAGCGGGCGCCCACTTCCGGGGCGCTTGGAAGAAACTCTCACTCACTGTCTGCAACCAGGATATCCGGCCAGCAGTCTCACGCTCTGAGTGAAACCCCCAACCGCAGGGAAAAGTTGCAGCGTTGGAATTGAGTCTCGCTCCGTCCCCGTGTGCGGCTTTTGCAAGGCGCTGGGGCGGCCCGAGATTCCGCTTTGGCCCACACAAAGGCCCCTGACTCTGCCCCTCTGTGCGATAACACGGGCGCGCACTGCCGAGGCACTCGGAGGAATCGCTCACTCCTTATCTGCGCGCGCAAACCAGGATATGAGGCCGGCCGCGGTTCCCTCTGAGTGAAACAGCCTCCAGCACGGAAAATCTCCACCGTTGGGATTAGTTCTCACTCCCTCCCGTGCGTGGCTTTCCCAGGGCGCTGGGGCTGCCCAGAGACTCTGCCCTCAGCCCACAGAAAGGCCTCTCACCCTGCCTCTCCGTGGGGCAACACGGGCACCCACTTCCGCGGCTTAGGAAGAAATCTCTCTTCCACTAACTGCGCACCGACCAGGAGACCGGGTAAAATGGCCGCTCCGCTTGTCTTTCTTTGTTTGGGTTTGGCGCGAGTGTTAGCTTGTATTGCCCGGGTTGCCACAGGATCAGATTTTCCTCGGCTTGGATCTCTGAGCCACAGCCTGGTTCGGCCGTTTTTGCTGCGGCGGCCTGGATCTATTCACCCCCTTTGCCCACCTCAGTTTCTATATTCACAGTTACCAGAAAAAGCCGCCCTGTTTAGTTTAGTGAGGAAGGCGGAGCATTTCTTACTCCCTATTTCCTTCGGGGTTTGGTTATATATTTAGCCAATTTTTCACTCAATCATACCTTTGGGTGTATTGCGAAGAATCTGGAAGCTCCAAGTATAGGTTTTTCTGTTTCTGGTTGAAGATCTTGTTGAGTTTTGGGGGAGATTTATCGGTATCGCTTCCTACTCCGCCATTACTCTGACGTCATCCACGAGTAGTAACATTTTCTAACCGCCCACCAGTTCCACAGTAATGGTGATTTATAAAGTAGGGAAGTAACCTTACTTTATAAAATTTATAAAGCAGAGTTACAGCAAGTTAAAGCATATAATAATAATTACTTACCAAGTACTTTGTGTTGGATTTTCGCTAAGTTTGGAAGAATAAATCTTTATAAAACAACTTACTATAGTTAAATCTATCTTTTTATTTATACTTTGGTTGCTCTGCTACTGCCCACCATGAAAGCTAGAACGCCTAGTAGTGGGTGGTAGGGACCAGGTTGACTACCACTGGTTTAGATGGTAAATTTTATTTTTATAACACAATTTTAAAAAGTCAGTTAACTGTTTAAAGCAAAAATAACACACTGTGGAGTTTATAATGCATAGATATAAAATATATGACAGTTAGTATTATACAAAGAATGAGAAGGAAGTAAATAGTATTACTCCACTGTAAGGTTCTTACATTGTAAATGAAGTAGATAATATGAATTCAAGGTAGACTGTGACTATTTAAGCACATATATTGTAATCGCTAAAGCAACCAATATAATTACACAAGTATAACCCAAAAAGCCAAATTAGGAGATAGAATAGAAACAAAAAATAAATAAATAAATAAAAATACTTGATTAACCTAAAACAAGGTAGTGCAGGAAAAAGGAACACAATAGAAAACAAATACCAAAATGGGAGATTAAATCCAACCAAATTAATAATTAAATTAGATGTAAATAGACTAAACACACCAGTCAAAAATTGCTTTTAGAAAATACATTGACATAACCTGGAGATGTTTTCTTTGAACATATGTACCCTGATTTATTGATGTCACCCCATTAAAATTAATAAAAATTTATAGAAAGAAAGAAAATACATTGACAAATATTAAAAGCCCAATTTGAGAATCATTGCTAAAAATAAAATTTTAACATGAAAATTTGCATTATAGACATGATGGCTCTTTCTTCATAGAGTTCCGATTTTACCATGTTAGGGTTGTATACAAAGGAAATCTGTACTAGTATCTGTTCTATTTATCTGTACTACAGATGTTTTCAAAGTGCTTCCAAAGAGACATAATATCAATGGCACTTCTCCATGTCAAAAATATGATAGTACAAAACCAAGAAAATTTCTAACAAGTGGGATGTTTTGGGGTGATTTTCTTCATTAATAAATTTTAACTTTTTTCCCTGCTAAATCATGCCTCACTCTTTTCTCCCACTGCTTCCATGGTCTGTAACTTTTGAATTTTATAGATTTTATTGAAACAGAGGGTTAAAAGACAGATTATCAGAATTTCTTAAGTTTCTTATGAAAATTATTTCTATATCAAGCCAAGGTAATAGTAGCAAATGAATTTTGAAATGGGGTTATGGAGGAAGGAAACAGATGAATTAAAGCATTTCCCATCTATCTTATTATGCAATCATACTCCTCTCTTTTATGAACTCTTTTGAATATCGAAAAATGTTTTGTGGATTGTTCCTTGTACTCCTTCACAAATGTATTGTAATATCATATTTGGTTCCTATCCTGATGCTGCTTATATAACAGATTACCTAGACCAGATGGAAAGTAAATGAAAAAATAACTTTCTAATTTTTTTTTAAGTTTGGAAAGCAAGGTTTTGTATTTATAAGTCAGGTATAGTAATCCTACAAATATGCTTCTACCCCAACATAAAATTCACCTTAAGAAAGTAGCTATAGGCCTGACCTGTGGTGGTACACCTGGAATCAGCTGAGATCGCTGGTTCGAGATCCTGGGCTTGCCTGTCAAGGCACATACGAGAAGCAAGTTGGTGCTTCCCATTCCTGCTCCCTACCCTCATCCTTTTTCTCTCTCCCTTCTCTCTAAAATCAATAAATAAAATCTTTTTTTAAAAAAGCTATATAGGAGCGTCAGCCTGGCGTGCGGGGGACCCGGGTTTGATTCCCGGCCAGGGCACATAGGAGAAGCGCCCATTTGCTTCTCCACCCCCCCTTCTTCCTCTCTGTCTCTCTCTTCCCCTCCCGCAGCGAGGCTCCATTGGAGCAAGGATGGCCCGGGCGCTGGGGATGGCTCCTTGGCCTCTGCCCCAGGCGCTAGAGTGGCTCTGGTCGCGGCAGAGCATCGCCCCCTGGTGGGCAGAGCGTCGCCCCTGGTGGGCGTGCCGAGTGGATCCCGGTCTGGCGCATGTGGGAGTCTGTCTGACTGTCTCTCCCCGTTTCCAGCTTCAGAAAAATACAACAAAACAAAACAAAACAAAAAACTATATAGTAGCTATAGTTAGTACGTCATGAATGTTTTGACCTATCTCAGGTAAACCTGATATTCCTAGGTATTTGCCATTTTTAGCTGTAGCACTTCAGCAACCTTCTGCCAGAAACAGCAAAATAACAAATAAAACAATTTTTTAAAGAGATTGAATAAAAGGAAATTGGCATAGTTTGCCTAATAAGCTGATGACACTAATGTTAACTGATTGATGAAGATGGGGATTAAGATACCTGAATCTCTGTGTGAGAATAAAAAAGGAATGACAAATATTCTATTATGTAGTCTAATCGCTATAGTATACACTCATTTCCCCCCTAGTTAACAGAACACCAATTTTGTTTAGGCATCTAACCTTTAAAAAAGTGACAGCAAAAACTCAGGGATAAATCTTGATTTGCCTAAACTCAGTAGGATTCATAATCCCTTTCTTCTTTTCAGTGATCATTGAGGAGGTAAAGAAGTGATCAAGTTAATGAGTCATGAAGGAATGTGTACAAGAAGGCTTCTGAGATAGATTTCCTTATTCTTGGAAAGAAATACATGTAAAGAGATGGTGTTTCCTTTTGCTAGATGCTGTTTTGACTGGATTTGAAGACTGGAACTGAAACAGTCATATTGTGACCCTGAGGAAACCTAGTCTAAAGATAGGACTAATACTTTGCGCACAGCAGACTGGAAAAATGAAGAGGATCTGGATCCTGATGATGCCACTGAGCAGTTGAAAGAACCAACCTGGGATCTGTCCTGTCCTGAAACTTATTTGGGAATATATTTTCCAAATCTTTAAATAATTTTGAGGTTTAATTTTTTTTAATTTTGAAATTGAAATTAGTCTCACTGTGTATTTACTAGGTATCTGGTTGTGCTCAGTGCTATACTTGAATTATCTCACTTTAATACAAGAAATCTATGAGATAGATATAGTACTCATTAATGGAAGAGAATCCTTTGTCTTTCAAAGTAAGCTATATTACTCATGGTCACATAGCTAATAAATGGCATAGTTGAGAATTCAAACATTTTTAAAGTTAGGCTCTTAGCTATAATGCTCTTGAGATAACTGTATTTTATCATTATTATTATTATCAATTTTTATATCATTATTCCATACACACAAAGAGCTTGACAACATATTATGGACATGTACTGGGCTAATTTCCTGAAAATTGTATTAAGACAAATTTTTTTTTTTTTTTTTTTTGCATTTTTCTGAAGCTGGAAACAGGGAGAGACAGTCAGACAGACTCCCGCATGCGCCCGACCGGGATCCACCCGGCATGCCCACCATGGGGCGATGCTCTGCCCACCAGGGGGCGATGCTCTGCCCATCCTGGGCGTCGCCATGTTGCGACCAGAGCCACTCTAGTGCCTGAGGCAGAGGCCACAGAGCCATCCCCAGCGCCCGGGCCATCTTTGCTCCAATGGAGCCTTGGCTGCGGGAGGGGAAGAGAGAGACAGAGAGGAAAGTGCGGCGGAGGGGTGGAGAAGCAAATGGGCGCTTCTCCTGTGTGCCCTGGCCGGGAATCGAATCTGGGTCCTCCGCACGCTAGGCCTAGACAAAAAATTTTTTAGAGGAAACTATTTGAGATTGTACATGCAGACAAATATTAAGCCAAGTCCTCAAAGTAATATGCTTTACTTATTTCAGGAGATTCAGTTTTAAAGTGGCTTGGAAAGCAGGGCAGATTTTAAAAATCTGTGTTGTGGGTTGGTGAGGTATGAGTCACTTTTGTCAGGTCTGCATCTGTTGGGATATTCAGGAAGGTCACCTTTGACTAATGGAAATTCTCAAGAGTGTAGCAGCAATCACATATTCAGATTGTTAATTCTAATTGCAATTATGATATGCTTAAGGGCCTTCTTAGAAATCGCCAATTAATAAAAGTAAACAAATGTTTACTGAGTATTTTACTAAAGTACAGAGTACTGTGCCAGATGTAGGAGACAAAATAAATATGAGCTATAAAATATTAGCTATCCTCAAGCAATATACACACTCTTGTTAGAGATGAGATTAATACAAAATAACAAGAGCAAAATGCAAGGAACTATATTCAACATTTAACTGTGTGATAGTGAATATAAGGAGTTCAGAAAAGAGAAAATATATATAATTAGTTATCAAATGTATATCACCTTAAAAGTTTCAGTAAGTTTTCATGCTATCTCATCTGAAATTCACTAAATTGCATAAAGTTAGGAAAGGCAAGAAATAGGCAATCAATACTTAATGATAACTACAATTAATGATAACTTCCAATTTCCAATGTATCAGATACTGTATAAAACACTTTTCATTTTCTCTTTCTCATTTTATCCTAACAAGATTCGATGTGGTAGGGTCTATTGTTTCCATTTCCAAAAGCTAGGGGCAGGTGCTGAGGATGGCTCCATGGCCTCACCTAAGGTGCTATAACAGATCAGTTGCCGAATAATGAAGCAATAGCCCCAGATGGGGCCACAAGAAAGCTTGCTGGGTGGGTCCTGGTGGGGGCACATGTGGAGTCTGTCTCTCTGCCTCCCCAGTTCTCACTTGAGAAAAATAAAAAATAAGAAAAGAAAT
This sequence comes from Saccopteryx bilineata, assembly GCF_036850765.1. Lineage (NCBI taxonomy): Eukaryota > Metazoa > Chordata > Mammalia > Chiroptera > Emballonuridae > Saccopteryx > Saccopteryx bilineata. The sequence goes on from NC_089498.1 coordinate 21,832,724, forward strand.
CCCACTTAAAATTGCATCAAAAAATAAATTATTAATAAATTTAACCAAGAAGTAAAAGGTCTGTACTGAAACAACTATAAGACACTAGTGAAAGAAGTTAAAAATACAAGTAAATGGAAAACTATACTGTGCTCATGGATATGAAGAACATCTTTTAAATGCCTATACTACCCAAAGCAATCTACAGATTCAATACAATCCCTATCAAGTATTAATGGCATTTTTAACAGAACTAGAACAAATAACCCTAAAATTCATATGGCACCACAAAAGATCCCAAATAGCCTAAGCAATCTTGAGAAAGAAGACTAAAGCTTGAGGTGTTATGCTACTTGCTATCAAAATATTCTACAAGGCTGTATTAATTAAAATAGCATGGTACTAACGTAAAAACAGACACATAGATCAGTGGAACAGAATAAAAAGCCTAGAAATAAATGCACACCTATATGTCTATTAACCTATGACAAATAAGGCAAAAATATATAATGGAGTAAAGACAGTCTCTTCAATAAACAGTATTGGGGAAACTGGACAGATATATGCAAAAGAAACATTTTCTTATATCATATACAAGAATAAACTCAAAATGAATTTAAGACTTAAATGTAAGAGCCCAAACAATAATATTCCTAGAAGAAAACAGTATAGTCAGTATACTGTTTGACATCACTCTAGTAATATATATATATTTTTATATGATTCCTTGGGAAAGGGAAATAAAAGAAAAAATTAACAAAGGAAACTAAAAGATTTTGCACAGCAAAAGAAACCAACAATACAGTCTATGTAAACACAAATTAAAATCATAAATAAAAAAAAAGAAACCAACAATACAAAAAGACAGCCTACCAAATGGGAGAAGATATCCACCAATGATACATCCAATAAGTTAATATCCAAATATATAAGAAATTCATACAACTCAACACCAGAAAACAAACAATCTGACTTAAAAATGGGCATAGGATGTAAACAGACATTTCTCTAAAGAGGATGTACAGATGGCCAACAGATATATGAAAATATGCTCAATAACCAAGGAAATGTAAATTAAAACCACAATCAGATATCACCTCTCATCTGTCAGAAAGGCTAAATCAACAAACAAGTGTTGGTGAAGATGTAGAGGAAAGGGAACTCTCATGTATTCTTGGTGGGTTGGGAAACTGATACAGTCACTATGGAAAACTGTATAAAGGTTCCTCAAAAAATTAAAAATAGAACTCTCACGTGACCCAGCAATTCCACTGCTGGGTATTTATGCAAAGAAATCCCATATACCAATTCAAAAAGATTTACATACCCCTTTATTCCAGCAGTACCTACAATGGCCAATATATGGGAGCAAACTGAGCGTCCAACAACAGATGAATGGATAAAGAAGTTGTGGTACATATAAATAACACTGGAATATCATTTTTAATTTTTATTAATTTTAATTTATTGTTAACATGGATTCAAGTATCACACTCAATGTAACTCCCTTATTCCCTACTCTCGTGCCCCCATTAAACTCTCTTTGTCCCCCTCTCCACAACTCCCTCCCCCTTTCCTCTGGGATTTGCTGTCCTGTTATCTGTATCTATGTATTATGTATATATAGTTTCACTAATCCCTTCACCTTCTCTGATCCCATCCCCTCATCCCCCTCATCACAGCTGTCCCTCTGGTCCCTGTGACCCTGCCTCTGCCTTTATCTCGTGCCTCAGTTCACTTTGTTCATTAGATTCCACATATAAGTGAGATCATATGATATTTTTCTTTCTCTGCCTGGTTTATTTCACCTAGCATAAGGTCCAGGTCCATCCACGCCATCACAAGAGGTAAGATTTCCTTCTTTTTCACAGACGCATAGAATTCCATTGTGTGTATACACCACAGCTTTTTAATCTACTCGTCCACTGACGGACACTTGGGCTGTTTCCAGATCTTGGCTATTGTAAAAAATGCTGCAATAAACATGGGGTGCATATCTTCTTTTGAATCAGTGATTTGGTATTCTTAGGATATATTCCTAAAAGTGGGATAATACCGAAATATTAGGTCATAAAAAAAGACTTAAATCTTGCCATTTGTGACAACATGGATGGACCTAAAGAGTATTATGCTAAGTAAAATAAGTCAGAGACAACTAGAAATAAATAAGAGACAACTACCATATAATTTTAAATAGACAGTACGTATAATCTAAACAAAATAAATAAATCAGACACAAACTCATAGATACAGAGAACCAATTGATGGTTGACAGATGGGAGGGTAGTTTAGGGGGAGGAGTTAAAAATGGGAAAAGATTAAGAAGTATAATTTCCAGATATAAAACAGTCACTGGGACGTAAAGTACAGCATAGGGAATATAGTCAGTAATATTATAATAACTGTGTATGGTGTGAGACAGATACCAGACTTAACAGGGTGACCACTTCGTCCCTTATATAAATGTCTAATCGCTATGTTGTACACCTGAAACTAATATAATATTGTATGTCAACTGTAATTAAAAAACAATTTTTAAAATTCAGAGCAATCAAGTTACTTGCATAAGGTCATTCAAGTAATAAAAATAACCATTTATTGAATACTCAATACTATATGGCAGGCACATAAGTAACATTAAATTATTTTATTTAATGCTATGAAGCAAGTATTAAAGATCTGCATTTTATATAACAGGACTTAATCAAGGCTGTATATACAACTAGTAAGAAGCAGACCTGAGTTATGAATTCAGGTCTGTTATATAAACTATTATAATTATGTACTTATGAATATCTTGGAAGATTGGCATATAAAATGCAACATTTGTAAAACTATTTTGTTGCTAAGTCTAGAAAGGATACTGATTCTCTTCCAAAAATATTTTTTCCATAAAGCTTTCTTTCTTTTTTTTTAATGAGAAAGACAGACAAGAAGAGAGAGAGATGAGAAGCATCAATTCTTTGTTGCAGCACCATAGTTGTTCACTGATTGCTTTCTCATATGTGCTTTGACTGGGGGGCTCCAGCCCAGCCAGTGATCCCTTGCTCAAGCCAGAAACCTGGGGCTTCAAGCCAGGGACCATGGGGTCATGTCTCTGATCCCATGCTAAAAATGGTGAACCTGCGCTCAAACCAGATGAGTCCATGCTCAAGCCAGTGACCTCAGGGTTTCAAACCTGGGTCCTTAGTGTCCCAGGCTGACGTTCTATCCACTGTACCACTGCCTGGTCAGGCTAAAGCTTATCTTCTTAAAAATTCTTTGTGTGTGTGTGTGTGTGTGACAGAGACAGAGAGAAGGACAGATAGGGACAGAAGGGCAGGAAGGGAGAGAGATGAGAAGCATCAATTTTTCGTTGCAGCACCTTAGTTGTTCATTGATTGCTTTCTCATCTATACCTTGAACAGGGGCTCTAGCTGAGCCAGTGACCCCTTGCTCAAGCCAGCGATCTTGGCTTGAAGCTGGTAAGCCTTACTCAAACCAGATGAGTCCGCGCTCAAGCTAGTGACCTCGAGGTTTTTTTGTTTGTTTTTTGTGGGTTTTTTTTGTATTTTTCTGAAGCTGGAGAGACAGTCAGACAGACTCCCGCATGCGCCCGACCGGGATCCACCCGGCACGCCCACCAGGGGCGACGCTCTGCCCACCAGGGGGCGATGCTCTGCCCCTCCGGGGCATCGCTCTGCCGCGACCAGAGCCATTCTAGCGCCTGGGGCAGAGGCCAAGGAGCCATCCCCAGCGCCCGGGCCATCTTTGCTCCAATGGAGCCTTGGCTGCGGGAGGGGAAGAGAGAGAGACAGAGAGGAAGGAGGGGGGAGGTGGAGAAGCAAATGGGCGCTTCTCCTATGTGCCCTGGCCGGGAATAGAACCCGGGTCCCCTGCACGCCAGGCCAACGCTCTACCGCTGAGCCAACCGGCCAGGGCCAACGTTGAGGTTTGGAATCTGGGTCCTCCGCGTCCCAGTCTGATGCTCTATCCACTGTGCCACCACCAGATCAGGCTTAAAAATTCATTTTATTTTGTTCTCTTTTACTTCTTAAAAGAGGACTTTTAAATACACTTATTAATTCATTTCCTTTATCCCCTTACTATCCAGGAAGGACCTTAGAAAATTCCAGGTGTTGCTAATGATGCATGTTTACTATTAATGTTATCATGGTCCTTTTATCTTTTTATGGTCCTTTTTATCCTTTTTATTTCCTTTTAACCTGTTTGTATAAAATTATTTTCTATTGTTATAAAAAGAATTTTAAATCCCTAACAGATTACAAGCAGTTTGATAGGTACCTCTTTCATGTAAGGACAATCTCTCACATTTTTTCTCTTCACAATGTAAGGTATGTTTAATCATCCTCAGCTTAGAATTTCTTTAACTATCAACTCATAGCAACCAAACAATTCTATAAAACTTAAAGGGTACCACAGAGATGTCAATACCATAGTTTCTTCACTTCTACCCCACAAACCCTATAGTTCTCATTCACACTAGAGGATGTAAATATTCTTTGTTTGAAACTCTTGGGCCCTGGCCGGTTAGCTCAATGGTAGAGCGTTGGCCTGGCGTGCAGGAGTCCTGGGTTCAATTCCCGGCCAGGGCACACAGGAGAAGCGCCCATCTGCTTCTCCACCCCTCCCCATCTCCTTCCTCTCTGTCTCTTTCTTCCTCTCCCACAGCCGGGGCTCCATTGGAGCAAAGTTGGCCCAGGCGCTGAGGATGGCTCTGTGGCCTCTGCCTCAGGCGCTGGAATGGCTCTGGTTGCAACAGAGTGATGCCCCAAGATGGGCAGAGCATCGCCCCCTGGTGGGCATGCCGGGTGGATCCTGGTTGGGCGCATGCGGGAGTCTGTCTAACTGCCTCTCGGTTTCCAACTTCAGAAAAAAAAAAAAGAAAAAAAAAGAGACTCTTGGGTGCTTGTTTTTGTTTTTTTTTTAGTTTTTCCAAGTTTTCTTCCTACCTTCTGTTTCATGTGCTACCTTCATTTCAATTTTCTTCATAATTCTTTTTGTTAATTTCCCTCTTACAAATCTTTATCATAAAGTTTTTCCAATTTCTTCTTCACCCTCTCTCTACCTCTTTCCCAAGCTCGTTCTCCTTATCTGCAGAATACCTTCATGAATGAACTTTATTTTCCACTAACCCATATTCTTAGTGTCTAATAATGGTTTATCATCATTCTTGATAATAATCTTTAGAATTATTTTTCAACCTTCCCTCTTCCCCACTCATAATGGTCAACAGATCTTCAAATGAGGTCTTAAATTGAAATGCATTAAATAACCTAAATCAAAATTAAGGGAGAGGGTTATTAAAAATGCAGATTCGTGTGCTTCATCCTGGACTAATTAAATGGGATTTCACATATAAAGAGTCCAGAAACCTGCTTTTTAAATAAATATCCTGTGCAAATCTTAGGGCAAACTATGTTTTGGGAATGAGTGCATTTTATCAGTCTTCACCTAATTCTGTAGATTTTACCTTTTCAATGTTTCTCATCCATTTCTCTCCTTTCCTATCTTGCCTCTACCCCAGTTTCGGATTGCGTGATCTCTTAACTGGATGTCTGTAATAGGATTTCCTTGCCTCTAGGATATCCTCCACTCTAATTCATCTTATACACTGGGGTCTTATTAATCTTACTAAATCACAGTTCTGCTCACTTAATGTGACAAGAATTTATTGAGAGCATACTATATATTAGGTGCTCTGGGGCAGAAGGTTCCAAATGGGGCTGATAATCAGAATCATTAAGTGGAAAAAAACTTTTTCAAAATAGGGATTCTCCACCATTCTCCAGGCTTACTAAATTGGAATTTCCAGAACTAGAGTGAAGAAAGTTTATTTTTAAAAAGTTCCTGAGATAATGCTGATACTTTTGGGCAACACTAGACTGGAGCATATGAAGAGTAGGACATTCTTGTGTATTTCAGAGTGTACTGGGGTAGATACAAACATGTGCAAATAACTACGATGCAACACCTTGACTAATGCAATATTAGAAACACCAAAGTGCCATGGGAAAGATTAATCCTAACTGCATTAAATATACTTAGTAACACACTGAGCAGGAAAAAATATTCTCCTCTAATTTCCCACAATATGTTATCTATAATTCTCTTACGGTCTCACTTTTATTTTGCACTATACTTATTTATGTATCTGTTCTCATTTCTGCTATACTTCTACCAGAGGGCAGACCTTGTGCCCTACCAGAGAGCAGGGCACATAATCTGACAAGAAATTTTTTTCTGAGTTCTAATTTATTTACAAGATAAAGTTTTACTTGAAAAATACTAAATTATGTATAGTAATGCATTTAATAAATTATCTCAAAAGTAGAATGTCCTTTTAACTCTTAAATGTGGCAAAATTTATGGATTTTAATCTCAGTGTGGCACTTAGTACAGTTCCTTCAACACAGCAGGTACTCAATAAAAAAGTTATGTGTGAACCTAGGGGTCTGGGGAAAATGTCTTTGGATATGCAAAAACACACTTAGTTTGTCCAGTACCCACTATAAGAGCTTATAGCTGCCAACTGAAATAATATGCTGGTGGTTTTTGCAAACCAATGCCCTATGAGTCAAAAGCAGTCAGACAGTTGGTTTTGTTAGAATAGCCAATTATTGCTTTGGAGAGTGTTTTGTTTACAAATTTTAATCTGGAAGTCTTTTGTCAGGCCAAAAATTCTCTGATTTACTACTGGCTCTACCACTCCCTATTACCTTACACTAATCTGATTTACACTTGTATGTTATCTATTGGTCTAAAGGTGAGAGTTTTAATGACTCCCAATCATAATACTGTTCCCAATCACTTCCGCTTTTGAGTGTTGGCTATTGTTATGAGCTAAATTGTGTCCCCCTAAAATTCATATGTTGAAGTCCTAATCCCCCAGGTACCTCAGAAAGCACCTATATTTGGGAAGAAGGTCTTTAAAGAGGTAATAAAGTTAAAATGAGGACTTGGGATGGGCCCTAATTCAGTATAACTGGTGTCCTTATAAGACAACATTTGGACATAGATGTGTATGTGTATGTAGAAAAGACCATGTGAAGACAAAGGCAGAACATGGACATCTACAAGCCAAGGAGAGAGGCTTCAGCATGAAGTCAACCCTGACAACATCTTGATCTTAGACTTTCAGCCTCTAGAATTGTGAGAAAATAAATTTCTTTTGTTTAAGCCACCCAACCTGTGGTATTTTGTTATAGCAGTCATCCCTGCAAACTATGTAATACAGCTGCCAACTATATTTAACATTTATTTTAACTTAGGGATTTTACATCGAAATTATGTTTACCATGTTCAAATCATTCTGCCAGGTACAGTGGAGAATACAATTCTAAGCAACCTAGAACCCGGAAGATGAGGCAAACTCTATGTCATTCATCAACATAAATGATAAGAAACATTATAAGGCCCAAAGTAAAAATATCAAATAAAGAATATAGGTATAATTCTATAGGTGCACTGGAGGGAGACAGGTGACTATGGGCTACATCTCAAAAAACTTCAAAATTTGACCTAGGTCTTAAAAGATAAATAAGATTCAACTAAGCAGAGGAGAGTACATCTAGGTGAGAGGAATAAAGTATACAAAGTTAAATATACAACTGCTGCTAGAGAGAACATATTTTTTTCTGAGTACATTTAACTTAAATGCCAGCCTTCTTTTCAGCTCTAAAATTACTATTTTTAAATTAATGACTAAATCCTTATAAAATTTAGACACTTTTTGTTCCTGCCAGATAAATAACAATGTAACTGACTTTATTGAGTACAATACTGACATCTAAAGGATACTCTGGTTCATCTCTAAGGCCTCTTGGGCTTCTGCTGAGTTTTATTTTCAAATGGTCTATAAAGGCAGTAAGCAGCTCATGGAACATTCTCTTTTGAAATCCCAGCCATTTTTTGATCTCTTGCCTATCTATCAAATTTCATCATGTTATATGGCTCCACAATGCAGGTGGCCTGTTTTCTTAAGTGCCTCCTCTTCTGAAGAATGTATTACTCATTTCATTAATGTTTCATACCTAAGTATTCTAATATATTTAATTTTTTATTTAATGAAATTTCTAACCTTCAGGCTGAGGTAGTTATCAGAATGTTTCATGCAAGCTGCTGGAAAAGTGCTCATTAGCAGAGAGTTTTGAAGATGGAATTTTAAGAAAGGGCTTGGCAGGAACCTAACCACATATAGCTCTAAGCTTTCATAAATGCTTCCCAGCCCTAACTCTAGAAGAATAAAAGTATTCTTATCGGCAGATAAATTTCACTGGAGTTCTCTTGTAGATTTTGGTGACAAGCATTTAATAATGACTTCTGTGGTTTAAAAAAGCAGTTTTAATGCTGTAAGTTTTTAAACAATAATTATCTGTCTGTAGAAAGCCCTACTTCTCCTCTATGATCTGAAAGTTTCCTTTCTTTTGTGAATGAGATAGACTTATGTGAGACCATCATCATCAAATGCCAAACATGCTGAACTCAAGTAACCATGGTTAGCACCATCTGGTTTTTAATCATTTTAGATTAAAGTGATTCTCTTGAAGAAACAAGAAACTCAGCTGAATCACTTTGAGTTTAATAATGGTTTGGCCTCAACGTACCTGCCCATCTTAACCATTTACCTTCAGATGTATAGGAGATGAAGAATTTAAATAAGTGTGGAGACTGTACAGAAAATTTTAAAATTCGGGCCTCTGTCCATTAACTGGTTCAGATGGAATCTGGAAGTCCGCAAGAACCAGACTTCTAAATTTAATTGTAACTCAAATGACAGCCATGTTTAAAGACTAAAAAATGTGTGCAGTATAGTAAAAAATTCACCCAGTAAGAAGTTGAAAGATCCACATTTCCGCCTTTTTCTGCTTTTTCTACCTGCTCTTTCTGTGACACAAGGGACCAGAGTTGTTACCCTGTAACACGAGGGGCTGGTGTTACCACATGCTTACCTTAGGGAAACAACTTGAACTTTATAACTGGGCAGGAAAATCGTTTGTTGAGAGAAAAATAAAGGAAACGGGGGCCTTTGGCTTGACCCAAACTCAAACCCGCAGTTACTCCTGGGGCAACGGCCTCAGCTCCAGAGCGCTTCGCCCACCTAGCAAGGCTGCTTTTCCCGCGGAGTCTAGCCTTCCGGTCGCCACGGCCCGCCCATCCGGAAGCCGTCGTCTTGGCAACACTTATGTCCCTCCCCTCGGACGTCAGGCGCTAGCCAGGCTTCGATTGGTCCATCTGTCCTTCTTTTGCGGGAGACATTCGCGAAGCTGTGGAACTAGTATTCGAAATTGTGGCGCGTAGGGTTCGTGAGGTGTGGAAACGAGCCGGGAGACTTGCAGAAGCCTGCAGCCTCCGCGGTGAGCGCCTGAGGGGAGAGCGACGAGGAGGGCGGCCGGAAGTGATGGGGCACTCGGTGCAGCAGGCCGCCTGGAGATGGGCAGCCTCAGGCAGGCTGCCTCGCTCGCCTGGGGCAGACCCTCAGTTCGCTGAGTGGCAACCTCCCTCCCGTGCTTTTCCTCGCGTCTCAGAAGGTGCACTCCCGCCTTCCTTCTGTCGCCCCTGCGGGAAGGCTCCTCCTGACGCTGCCTTACTTCTTTCCCAGTGTCTCCTTAGCTTCCTTCCCTCCCCGAAGCAACACTCCGCTCCAACGTGCTTGCGCTTCCCCTGAGTATATTTTACCCTCCACGGTCCAGTTCATAATTGTGTTCTCGACTCCATACCCCCAACACTCTCAGAAACGTTCTACCTGCACCTGGCAGTGCGCAAAAGACGCCTCGCGAGCACCCCGGTGAGCGTCTCACACAGCCCTGCCTCCAGAACGTTCTCTATCAAGAGGAGGAGGCTGCTGTTCTCCTCTTCCCACCTGGGCACGCTGAAGGGCACGCGGACAGAAGCAGCTGAAAGCGTTTTAATGCGCTAGAGAAATGTAAGTGCCTATTGCTCCCGTTGCTAACTCGGAAGGGTGATTATTTTGTTCTTGATCGGACCCTCTTGATGCATACGTTTTCTAATGGGGTTATGAATACCCTTATATATTTTTTATTCTAGCCCTTAACATAGAATAAAACCAGCAGGGCGGCTGCAGTGCCAACTCTGGGGCCTGATCCAAAACATAAAAGCAACCGCTGATTGAAACACCTTCTCTTAACGAAACTTGAGCTTCTCCGTCAGGACTCGCCTCCACCCCTCAATGTAGTTGATCTCAAATTTAAGATTCAGGACCGTTTCAGGAGTTGTATGGTAGAAACTGACAGCTTGCCCCACATCCCCTATCACTATGAAAACTCGGTTTTTCTTTACGACTTGATCATTCATCTTGACTTTTTATATGTTCAGCCTGTGGTATCAGAGGTTCTTCACTGTCTGGAGCGTCACAATCCCCTTTAAGAAGCAAGGAAAACCTTGGAGCTGTTGTATAGAATGACACATAACACAAAAACTTTATGTAACTTTCAGAGAGTTTGAGAGCCCCCTTTGAAGTATGAATATCGGTAGGACCCCAGTCCAGTTCTAGAAGTTTTAATTTTTTTGTTTTTAAGTAGAAATAATTAGGCAGCAAAATCGGCAAAGTGCTTTTACTTTTTTAAAAAAATGGTTGTACCATTTAATTTCTAAGTTGTTTTAAGACTTGTTATGAAGGAAGTGGGGACGGAGAAGGCTGAAGCAGTTGTTTTAATAGCAAAACTTTCAAATGAGCACTGGTTTGGCAACTCCTGGAACAGGACATCCTTTCCTCTCTGAATGGATATGTCATGTTTGTCCCATATGGTTTCCACATGTTTGCTTTTGTTTTTGAGTTCTAGTCTGTCTCATTTGTCTAGCACTGCACATAGAACAGTGTTTTAATCACCTTAGCTCTAAAATAAGACAATATCCAATATATTAAGCTTTTCTCCTTACTCCTTAACAGTTCTTTTACTTTAGTTATTCTCAGCTCTCAGGTTCTCCTGGGTTCAATAAACTCATGTTTAGTTTATTAAACAGCATAAGAAATCCTTTTGGAATCTTGATAGGAATTGCTTTGAATATACAGATTATTTTGAGATTTATCATCTCTACAGTATTCAGTTTTTCTAACCATAAACATAGTATTACCTGACTGTTCTCGTGTCTTTTAATGTTGGCTGACTTCTTTGAATGCTCTGTTATGTACTGTATTCTCTATTTCTTGAATGAATAGAATTGGTATTAGAAGGCCCTCGAATAACCTTGTTGTGTTATAACACCGACGTGATGCCGTAGCTAGCAGCTTCACTCCTGTTTATATCAATTAGCCTATGTTAAAATTGGTTTCGTTGATTTGCTTAAAGTTGCAGAGGCTATTGACAATCTTAAATGAGGAGTTATTGCATTTATTTGTTAGAATACACCAGTGCACTCATGTAGGCCTGGTAATTTCTTTGTAAATTTTAATGAAATTAAGATAATGAGAGTAAGTTCTATTTGCCTGTGTCTTACCATATCTGATGCTCTATTTCTTCTTGTAGGTCCAAGTTTTATTAATTGTCCTTCGGTGTGAAGAACTTTCTTTAATTGCTTATAGTGTGGCTTGTTGATGATGGGTTGTGTGTTTATTTGTTTGAAAATGTTTTTAACTTCAGTTTTTAAAAGATTAATTTTTAAACTGGATATATAATATAGGTTTTTAGCACTTTAATATTACATTGTCTTCTGACATATGTTGTTTTTGGTTAGATATTTGGAGTCATCCTTTGTTCTGTACGTAATGTCTCTTTTTTTTCCTGGCTCCTTCTTTTATTTTAAATGTCAGTTTTATTGAGGCTTAATTTACATATGGTAATTTTTATATACAGTTCTTTCAGTTTTGACAGATGTAAACAGTTGTGAACTACTACCAAAATCAAGATATACAGTATATCTATGAGTCTGTAAAGTTCTCTCATGCTTCTTTATCATCAATTCTCTGACCCAACCCTAGCCTCTACCAACCACTGATCTGATGATATCTACCACTATAGGTTTGCATTTTTTAAAATTTATATATTGATTTGAAAGAGACAGACGGACAGAAACATTGATCTGTTCCTGCCTGTGCCCTACCAGGTATCAAACCTGCAACCCTTGAATATCAAGACCATTCTCCAAGGAACCAAGTTATCCAGCCACGTGTAGATTTGCATTTTGAGAACATCTTGTTAATGGAATCCTGAAGTATTCAATCTTTTGTGTCTGGCTTCTTTCACTTAGCATAATCCATTTAAGATTAATCCATGTTGTTGCATGTATCATTAGTTTATCCCTTTTTGTGTGAGAGTTGAATTTCATTATACATTTGTACTGCAATTTGTTTATCCATTCACCAGTTAAGGACATTTGGGTTGTGTTTCTTGGTTTTGGCTATTAGCAATAAACCTACTATAAACATTTGCCCACAGACCTTTGTGTGGTCATAGATTTTTATTTTTTCTGGATGACTTCTTATGAGTGAAACTCAGGTCATATGACAAGAATATTTTTAACTTCATAAAATACTGCCAAACTTTTCTCTAAAGTGGCTCTTACATTTGTTATACTATCAGCAGCATGCATCAGTTCTAGTTATTCTATATTCACATCAGCTCTTGGTATTGTTAATAGTTTAAAATTTAACTATTCTAGCAGTGTGTATTGATGACTCACTATAATTTTAATTGCATTTCTCTGATGACTTAGAACATCTTTTGTGTACTTATTTGATATGTGTGTACCTTCTTTGGTGCAATATCTATGGAAATATTTTGCATATCTTTTGGACAGCTTTATTGAGTTGTAATTGACATACGATAAACTGCATGTATTTAAGTTGTATAGTTTGATAAGTTTTGACATATACACCCATGAAGTCATCACTACAATCAAATTAATGTACATGATACAACATAGATGAGCCTTGAAAACATTATGCTGAGTGAAAGAAGTCAGTCACAAAAGGCCACATATTGTATGAGTATTTATATAAAATGTCCAGAATAGGCAAATCCATAGGGACTGAAACCAGGAGAATCAAGAGTGGTTATGGGATTTCTTTGGGGGATGATAAAAATGTTCTGGAATTAGTACCTGTGAAGGATGCATAGTTTTGTGAATAGCCTAAGAACTACTGAACTGTATACTATAAAAGGGTACAGTTTATGGTATATGAATATATCACATACTCTGTATGTGGTATATCTCAATAAGGCTGTTTGAAAAAAAAAAAGACCATGGCCCTGGCTAGTGGCTCATTGGATAAAGCATCTATCTGGCTCACTAGAGGTTGCCAGTTTCACCCCTGCCCTGGTAATGGTATATTCATATAATACAGAATTAAAATTTAAAAATACAGAGAGCACTCTATAATTTAATAAAAATATAAAAAATATATGAGAATGTCTGACCTGTGGTGGCGCAGTGGATAAAGCGTCGACCTGGAAATGCTGAGGTCACTGGTTCGAAACCCTGGGCTTGCCTGGTCAAGGCACATATGGGAGTTGATGCTTCCAGCTCCTCCCCCCTTCTCTCTCTCTTTCTCTCTCTGTCTCTCCCTCTCCTCTCTAAAATGAATAAATAAATAAAAATTTAAAAAAATATATGAGAATCATAACCATTGCTTCCACATAGTAATTAGTTGTAGAGGTAACTTGTGGAATGTGTTTGGGAGGGGAAAGAGAGGAAGAATGTCATTAAGGAAGAATTCACAGAGTGCTTAAAGTGTATTTAGTAATGTGTTATTTATTTTTTTTTTTGCATGATAGGTATTCAGGAGTTAGTTTTATTTTACTTTTAGAACAGGGGTTGGGAAACTTTTTGGCTGAGAGAGCCATGAACGCTACATATTTTAAAATGTAATTCCATGAGCGCCATACAACGACCTGTGTACATTACGCATTATCCAATAAAAATTTGGTGTTGTCCTGGAGGATAGCTGTGATTGGCTCCAGCCACCCGCAACCATGAACATGAGCGGTAGGAAATGAATGGATTGTAATACACGAGAATGTTTTATATTTTTTTAATGTTATTATTATTTTTATTAAAGATTTGTCTGTGAGCCAGATCAGCCATCAAAAAGCTACATCTGGCTCACAAGCCATAGGTTCTCGACCCCTGTTTTAAAATATTTCAAATTATTTTTATAAAGAAAATATAATGCACAGAAGAAAATGGAGACAAAACCTGGTAGGGACAAGATAAGCTGATTTGTTTTTACTTACAATAGAACACAGTATCAAATGTAGACTTAAGGACAGATCAGAACCAATTAAGAAAATAATGTTGACAGAGGACTGGTTTGTATATTGATTTTTAGAGAGAGGAAGGGGGGAGGAGAATGAGAGAGAGAGAGAGAGAGACATCAATTTGTTTTTCCACTTATTTATGATTCATTGGTTGATTCTTTTTTGTACCCTGACCGGAGATTGGACTTGTACCCTTGGTGTATCAAGATGACACTCTAATCAACTGAGCTACCCAGCCAAGGCCACATATAACTTCTTTTAAAGAAGCGGTGGTTTCCTTTGGAAATACTATACCAAGCAAAAATGCAAAGCATAATAACATGGAAGCAATTTCACTAAAACATATTTTGCAAAATGATCCTGCTCTCAGAAGTCAAATCAATGTCTTCTAGGAGATTTTTGAAATGATATAAAATAATAAGAGGGAGGAAAACATAAGGATGTTGAGTGTGAGGAAAAGCCATAAAGAGATCTTTCTTGTATGGCATAGGAGCTCACTTAAAAGGTAATCACCTAGTCAGGAGGTCCCCTGGGAAACAGATTACACAGCTGAAATGAGAGGGTACTTGAATGGTTTCTAGTTTAATGATATCAGACCCCATTCTGGTATCAGGAAATTGTAAAGATTTGAAGTTATTATAACTATACCATCATGCCTGTTACCTGGGAGGAGAAATTTTTGTAAAGAGAGGGCTTTATAGAAGTTGTGAATTCTGAGGGCTAGGCTCATTTTTAAAGTGCTACCCACACAGATATATGAAGAAATCAGGAAGCTCAAGGGACTTCCGGAAACCAAGACCTACAGAACATGGATTCAGCTTCTTAAATTTAGAGACGTTCTCTCGTGTGGGTTGAATTGTCTCTCCCACAAAGATTTGCCCAAGTCCTAACACTAGGTTTTCATCAATGTGATCTTATTTGGAAGTAAGGTCTTTGCAGATGTAATTGAAGTTAAAGTGAGGTCATACTGGGCCCTGGATGGTAGCTCAGTTAGTTAGAGCAACCTCCCAATACTCCAGAATTGCAGGTCTGATATCTAGTTAGGGCACATGCAAGAGTCAACCAGAGATACATAAATACATGGCACAACAAATCTCTCCCCACACCCCTTCTGACCCCCTTTCTCTCTCTAATCATTAAATTTTTAAAAATGAGGTCATAATTGATTAGGTAAGTCTATATAAGAGAAAGAAGATTTTTTTTTCTTTTAAATTCATTTTAGAGAAGAGAGAGAGAGAAAGAGGGAGGATTAGGAAATATCAACTCCCGTATGAGCCTTGACCAGGCAAGCCTTGGGTTTTGAACTGGTGACCTCAGCGTTCCAGGTCAATACTTTATCCACAGCACCACCACAGGACAGAAATAGAAAAGGAAGATTTAACAGGGACACAGAGAGCAGACACACTGAGAGAACATTCTGGCCCTGAGATGATAAAGAAATTTGAGTTATGTAGCTATAAACCGAGGAACAGTAAGTATTACTGCCAACTACTAGAAACTATTCAATACAAGAGCAAAGGAGGGATTCTTTTCTAGATTCTTCAATGAGAACATGGCCCTGTTGCCACCTTGATTTCAGACTTCTAGTCCCCAGAATTGTGAGAGAATAAATTTCTGTTGTTTTAAACCACCCAGTTTATGTAGTAATGTCACCATTGTCCTAGGAAATAAGTACATTCTGTATTTTCATTATTGTTGTTAGGTACAACCTAGTTCCCTACAGCAATTAGCAATAAAATACTTAAAGTGAAAATGACTACTAGGGTTTGCTTGGTAGCATGTGAATTTAAAACAAAACCAAAGAAACATAGGGCAAATGAGTCCTGTTCTGCAGTTAATCCTGAAGGAAAAAGGGCTCAAGAGTTATTGACAGCTTTAGGGAAGAAAGGAATACAAACCAAACCCTAAGACTTGTTTCTGTGGTAGTAATCAGCCTGTGTCAGACATAGGCTATACCCTATAGTGGTCTCCTCTGATTCTGTGTGGGATCCTCAATATTCCTTAGAGTGGCTTATGCTAGGTATTTGCTCTTACTCTCAAAAGTGGTTAACTTAGCTAGATGTACACTCAAATGCAATTATTATTGCTGGGAAAAATAATAAGTGAGAATAGATAATAATATATAATAATGATAGCAATAGCAATAGCTGACATTTATTGTTATCTTATGGTTACCTCATAATATTCCTTCTGATCACACTATATATATGCTAAGCTAGGTATTATTCCCCTTTACAGATGAGGAACTTAGGCTTCTGGAAAGGTGATTACTAAAAAGAAAAAAAACCACTTCAAAACAAACAAACTTCAGCCTGTCCCAAGAGAGTAAGGAAAATAGGAGTTCAGGCATTAAATAGTGCTAACAACTGTATGAGATTCTGAATTTACGACTTGCTGGATAATGGGAGAGTAAATACAGACATTTTAATGATATGCCCTGAGGTTGAACTCATGTAACAAGTATCTTATAGCTGCTATGAACGTAAAGATGTGATTTCTTAATTTTTGATGATAGTTTATTATATTTTACCCATATTGTTCTCACCAAATGGGTAAAATTAAAGATAAGTTTTTAACTTAGAAAAGATATCATTTTACTCTTCACATATGAAGATACATCTAAAACAATATGTAGAACTTACTGAAAGCTTCTTCAGGTTATAGAAGTATTAGAAAGCTCCACAAGCATGAAACTAACTTCTAAGTGCATACATAGAACCTTTTTATAATAAAGAGAGGGTATTTCCTTTCAATGAAATAGACAGTTTTTATTTTTTCAGGAAATAAAAATAGATGAGACTTCTTGTTCCTACATAATGTAGTAAAAGATAACCTAAAATTCCCCCTTACAACTACATACATATATATTTTTATACACACACACACACACACACACACACACACACATCCCCTTTACTGAGGGTAAAGAGTTATAGGTCTTAGTAAGCAAGGTTTAAGTTTTAGAGGCACAAGGCCTCAAGAGGTGAACTCTTGGAATCCTTAAGTGTCGAGCAGTTAGAAATCAGACCCCTGCATTTGGTCCATTTTTGTTTTAATGTAATTACTAATATATTTGTGTTGATATTTACCATTTTACTATTTGTGTTATTACTATTTTATTGTTTTCTTTTTCCTTTCTTGCTTATCTTTGATTTTTAAAAAATTTTGTCTTTGTTCTATATTCTTGATTTATCAAATTATTTTTTGCTATTTTGTATTTTAAAATTCTAGATATTTCACATCTCCTAAGACATTATCATTGTTTTATACCCTTTTAGAGTTATACTTTTTTTTTTAGTCAGGTGAGAGGCAGGGAGGCAGAGAGACAGACTCCCGCATGTGCCCCAACTGAGATCTACCTGGCAGCCCCCATCTGGGACTGATGTTCTGCTCATCTGGAGGCTTTGCTCCATTGCTCGGCAACCAAACTATTTTAGTGCCTGAGGTCACCATGGAGCCATCCTTAGCACCCGGAACCAACTTGCTTAAACCCTTTGAGCCATGGCTGTGGGGAGGGGAAGAGAGATAGAGAGAAGGGGTGTGGAGAAGAAGACGGTCACTTCTGTGTTCCCTGACTGAGCATCAAACCTGAGATTTCCACACATGGGGCCGATGCTCTACCACTGACCAAACTGGCAGGGCCTACACTTTTTGTGACTTTTTATCCCTTCCAGTATCTCCTAGCTTCCATTGGTAGGATCATTTTTCTTCTGCCTGAAAAATGCCCTTTAATTGTGTGTGTGTGTGTGTGTGTGTGTGTATGTGTGTATTTTAAGATTTTATTTATTGATTTTAGAGAGAGGAGAGAGAGAGAGAGAGAGAGATAAAGGAAGGATGAGGAAGGGGAGGAGCTGGAAGCATCAACTTGCTTCTTACATGTGCCTTGACCAGGCAAGCCCACGGTCATGAACCAATGACCCTGGCATTCCAGGTTGATGCTTGATCCACTGAGCCAATGTATATTTTAATGTAGACTTATTGATGACAAATTCCACAAATTTCTGCACATCTGTAAAAGTCTTTATTTCACCTTTATTTGTGAAGGATAGTTTTGCCAGATATGGATTGACAGTTCAGTTTTCCCATCCTTTTGAGGATATTTTAATTCCATTATCTTCTGGTCTCTACTGTTTTTGCTTAGAACTTAGCTATCAAATTTATTTTTACATCTATAAAAGGAACTTGCCTCTGATTCCTTTTAAGATTTTCCCTTTTCGATTATCAGTATGATATGTTTAAGTTTATATATTTTTATAATGTATACTTTTTATCCTTTTGTGGGCTTGAATCCATAGCTTGATATTTTTTACCACTTCTGTAAAATTTGTGATCAGTATGGTCTCAGATATAGCTTCTCTTCTTTTACATATTCTCTTGCTCCATTTTCAGTCATTTTCCATACTTTCCCCTCCAACCCTTGGCAACCATTAATGTGCTTCTTAGCTTTATAGATTAGTTTTTACTTTTCTCTAATGTCATATAAATGAAACGATACAATATGTACTGTTTGGTGTCTGGCTTTTTCCCTCAGCATTATACTTTTCACATTAACTCATATTTTAGTGTGTTTCAGCATTGTGTTTCTATATACCTATATCTATCTATATGTAACCATTTATTCATCATTTGTTAATTGACATATGGGTTGTTTGAAGCTATCTTGAGTAAAGCTACTATGAAAGTTTGTATACAGTCTTTGGGTAAACACCTAGGAAGTGGAATTACTGGATCATACAGTAATTTTGTAAGAGACTGTCAAACTGTTTTTTAAAATATTTTAATGATTTTATATTTTATTTAGGACTGTATGAGAGTTGAAAGTCTCCATATCCTTGTCTGTACTTGGGAGGGATTAAGCAGAAAAGAAAAAGAAAAAGCTCATGGACAAGGAAATCAGTGTGGTGGTTGCCAGAGGGGAGGAGGAGTAGGGAAGAGAGGTGGAGGAGGAGGCAGGTATATGGGGGATAAATGGCAATGGAAGGAAACTTGACTTGGAGTGGTGAACACACAATACAGTGTACACATGTGTTGTGGAATTGTGCACACTTTGTTAAAAAGTGTCACCCCAATAAATTCAATAAAAGGAAAAATTAAAATAAAAGTGGGATACCAATGGAAGGTGCAGCTGACACCACACACATGCACACAGGCGCGCGTGCACAAAAAATTGTCAGTCATTTAAATTTTAGCCATTCTGGTGAGTATGTATTTATATTTCACAGTGAGAGTACTTTTCACTAACATATGTTAAATTTCATCAAATGATTTTTCTGCATTAGTTGAGATGATCATATGTTTTTCTCCTTTATTCTACTAATATGGAGAATCACATTGATCTTAAACCATTAAGCATATTTTTTATTACTGGAATAAACTCCAGTTTATTATGATATATCATCATCATCATCATCATTATTTAGATAGATGGTAAGAATGTTTAGTTTTTTTTCTTAAAACTGCCAAACTGTCTTCCAAAACAGCTGTACCATTTTCCTGTTCCATCAACAATAAATAAGAGTCCCTGTTGCTCCACATACCCGCCAGCATTTAGTATTATTAGTGTTTTGGATTTTTGGCATTCTAATAGGTATGTGGGTATACCTCATTGGTTTAATTTGTAGTCCTCTAATGCATTATGATGTTGAACATATTCTCATAATGCTTTTTTTTTTTTTTTTTTGCTGTCTGTATATCTTCTTTAGTGAGATACCTGTTCAGATCTTTTACCTATTTTTTAATTGGGTTGTTTCTTTTCTTACTGTTGTGTGGGGTTTTTTTCTTTTTTTTGAGTTATGTTTAAGAGTTATATTCAACAATTGTCTCTGGTTGGTTTTCACAATTCTATTGGGGGAAAATGCTTTCATACTTGTGAGCTCTGAGTAAGTTCACATAATGACAGCCTGACTTATGAAGTCTTTCATGTCCAGTAATGACCTTTCTTTAGCAATGGTGCCGTGAAAGAATTTCAACTTATTGGACTGCCAGACTTGATTGTGGCTGTTGTTTTTCATGACTCCTGTGGCGCTGGGGATGGGAAGATGGGCATAGGTCAAAATAAAATGCCACAATGCCTATTGTTCTTATGGAGAATTGGTTGTTTTTCTTGAATAAGCATTCCCTGGATTGCTGGAAGCCTTTGTTTAATTTCTAGAATCCTAAAAATGTTGATTCTGACAGTATTTGCTAGTGTTCTCATTGTTATGGAGGGGAGAATTTTCAAAGCTCTTTACTCTGAGATTTCCAGTGATGTACACTGTCCTTTTTATGAATAATTACACAGAATTTAAAAGTGAGTGCTGTGAAATCTGACTGATACTCCATGCCTGTAGAACAAGACAACAAGAGCTCAATTAATTAACCAGGGAAGATAATATGCTAAAGCATATCATGTCAGTTTATGATTTTATAGATGCTAGATCTAGATGAGCCAAACTTTGCTCTGTAAATAATGAGTGGTTAAATCTTATCAGCATATAAAATATAATGGTTATATTCTTTAAAATTAAATAAAGAATTACTATTTAAATAATAATTTTATATTCTTTCCCACGTGAAACTTTTTGCTTTACAAAATGTCTTTTGATAGAACATGTATGTTTCTTTGTTTCTTCTGAATGCTTTATGAACAGTATGATATTTAGGACTAGTATTAGCTTTTTTTTAAATTTCCTGAATGTGTATAGGAATTTTTTATTATTAGATTTTTTTCTTTAATTTGTTGCTGTGTATAGAGTATTACGGGGTGAAAAGAGAGGAACATTGATTTGTGAATGATAGGTTGAGTTGTCTAGGCAAGACTTGGATAGGTCAAGTTGATTGAGAGTGATCTACTAACATCATGGAAAGATTGCATTCTGTCTGCCTTCTATCATCTATGAATTTTACACAAACCTACAATCTAGTTAATCATTTAAAATTCTAGATTCATCTTGCCTTACTGTATCTGATTGAGTTACATTTGAAATCTAAAAGTTAGAATACTAGTTTGCTTTTGCTAGTGGATATATGTATTGTGAGGGCCAAAATATATTAGTAGCTATAGTTAAATCTCTTATATGATCAGAATTAGGGTAATAAATGTTTGATTGATATTTGAATAATTTTTTTAACATTTGATGTTACTCTTGTTATACCAGTAACTGTGTTGGTAAGTGGGACTTAATAAAATGTAGCCCAATCATATATTCCAAAGTTTAAAAACTTTTTTTTTTTTTGCATTTTTCTGAAGCTGGAAACAGGGAGAGACAGTCAGACAGACTCCCGCATGCGCCCGACCGGGATCCACCCGGCACGCCCACCAGGGGCGACGCTCTGCCCACCAGGGGGCGATGCTCTGCCCATCCTGGGCGTCGCCATGTTGCGACCCTCCTGGGCATCGCCATGTTGCGACCAGAGCCACTCTAGCGCCTGGGGCAGAGGCCACAGAGCCATCCCCAGCGCCCGGGCCATCTTTGCTCCAATGGAGCCTTGGCTGCGGAAGGGGAAGAGAGAGACAGAGAGGAAGGCGCGGCGGAGGGGTGGAGAAGCAAATGGGCGCTTCTCCTATGTGCCCTGGCCGGGAATCGAACCCGGGTCCTCCGCACGCTAGGCCGACGCTCTACCGCTGAGCCAACCGGCCAGGGCAGTTTAAAAACTTTTATATTGAAATTAGATTTTTTTTTAACCATCTCTATTTGATACAGATTACGTACTTAGTAAATTTGTAGGTCCACAATCAGTGGCAGGAAAACAATTTCAATTGTATGTGTATTGTTTGCTGGCTTCATTTAGAAAGCATTATAAGAAAGGAGAGCTCAGAAAAGAAGTCACTTTTTAAAAGATTTTATTTATTGATTTTAGAGAGAGGATAGAGAGAGAGAAGGGTAGGGGAGGAGTGGGAAGCATCAACTTGTAGTAGTTGAAGAAGTCATTTTTTAAAACACAGGCATGAAAACAAATTAAAAGGGACAATAATGTTGGGAAGTGCAATTGTGTTTTTTTGTTTTTTGGGGTTTTTTTTTTTGTATTTTTCTGAAGTTGGAAATGGGGAGACAGACAGACTCCCGCATGCGCCCGACCGGGATCCACCTGGCATGCCCACCAGGGGGCAATGCTCTGCTCATGTGGGGCGTTGCTCTTATGCAATCAGAGCCATTCTAGCGGCTGAGGCAGAGGCCACAGAGCCATTCTCAGCGCCCAGGCAAACTTTGCCCCAATGGAGCCTTAGCTGCGGGAGGGGAAGAGAGAGACAGAGAAGAAGGAGAGGGGGAGTGGTGGAGAAGCAGATGGGTGCTTCTCCCGTGTGCCCTGGCCGGGAATCGAACCCGGGACTCCCGCACGCCAGGCTGACGCTCTACCACTGAGCCAACCGGCCAGGGCCTGCAATTGTTTTTTAATCCTAACTTCTGAAAAATAAAATTGATAAAGTTTTTGAGGGACAAAAGCCAATTAAAACAGATTTTTACCAAGGACCAAATCAAGGACATGACCTTTACACACATTAATAAAAATCTCAAAATTTATCAAGATGCATCAGAGTGAAGTTCAACTATTAGTATAGTATATATTATATTTCTTTTTTTTTTTTTTTTTTTTTTTCATTTTTCTGAAGCTGGAAACAGGGAGAGACAGTCAGACAGACTCCCGCATGCGCCCGACCGGGATCCACCCGGCACGCCCACCAGGGGCGATGCTCTGCCCATCCTGGGCGTCGCCATGTTGCGACCAGAGCCACTCTAGCGCCTGAGGCAGAGGCCACAGAGCCATCCCCAGCGCCCGGGCCATCTTTGCTCCAATGGAGCCTCGGCTGCGGGAGGGGAGGAGAGAGACAGAGAGGAAAGCGCGGCGGAGGGGTGGAGAAGCAAATGGGCGCTTCTCCTGTGTGCCCTGGCCGGAATCGAACCCGGGTCCTCCGCACGCTAGGCCGACGCTCTACCGCTGAGCCAACCGGCCAGGGCCTATATTTCTTTTTTTTAAAGATTTTATTTATTGACTTGAGAGAGAGAAAGAGAGAGAAAGAGCGGGAGGAGCAGGAAGCATCAACTCATAGTAGTTGCTTCTCCTATGAGCCTTGACCAGACAAGCCCAGGTTTTGAATGATGACCTCAGCATTCCACGTTGACTCTTTATGCACTGTACCACCATAGGTCAGGCTATATTACATTTATTTCAACTAAACAGAATATTTTAAGGAGTAGTCTCTACCTCTGGTCCTTGATAGGACTAAGATACTCATAAGGAAGTGTGATGGGAGTAAAAGAGTCAAAAAAGAAAAGAGATATAGCAAACCTAAGATTGTTTAGGCCCTAGCTGGGTAGCTCAGTGGTTAAAGTGTCATCCTGCCGCACCAAGGCCATGGGTTCCATACCTGGTCATGACACTTACCAGAAGCGATCAATAAGTGCATAGCTAAATGGAACAACTAAGTGGAACAATGAGTTCATGCTTCTCTCTCTGTCTCTCTCTTCTTTTCCCTTTCTCTCTCTTCCATTCTGTCTTCCATCCCCTCTCTCTCTCTCTTAATCAATGGGAAAAATTTTTTTAGCATTTAGAGAAGAACTACACATGTGCCTGTAAGAAGCCAAGCAGCTTTTTGGGAGAATTATATGTTTTAGCTTAGCAGATACATCACAGTTTTTCAAAACAGTTGCACAAATTTTCATTTCCATAAATAGTGTATTAGTCAATCTCCTTTACTGATCAATCAAATAGTGTATTAACCAGCCTTGTGGGCATTCCCTTGCTAATAAGGCTGAATATATTTACTTATGTTTTCTGACCACTTGGATTATTTTTTGACCAAGTATCTTATCATGACATTTTTGTTGTTTTTTGTTTGTTTGTTTGTTTTATTTATTCATTTTAGAGAGGAGAGGGAGAGACAGAGAGAGAGAGAGAGAGAGAGAGAGAGAGGAGAGACAGAGAGAGATGAGGGGAGGAGCTGGAAGCATCAACTCCCATATGTGCCTTGACCAGGCAAGCCCAGGGTTTCGAACCGGCAACCTCAGCATTTCCAGGTGGACGCTTTATCCACTGCGCCACCACAGGTCAGGCAATGTTTTGTTTGTTTGTTTTTTACATGCAATAAACTATGTTAGGTGCATTATTCTAAAGTATACACTTCAAGTGAATTTTTATTGTTTTCTAAATCTATATATACATTCAGGTTGAGATATGGAACATTCCTAGTATCCCATGATTCCCTGTGTTTATTCCCAGTTATTACCACCTCCTGTCTTCCCAGAGCTAACCATAATTCTCATTATTAATGACATCAAGTAGGTATTTTCCAAAATATTTTATCACTATAAAAATTCAGTAAAATACACATAACAAAGTTTACCGTATTTACCAATTTAAGTATACAGTTCAGTGGTATTAAATGCATTTGTAATGCTTTGTAACCGTCACCCCACCTATTTCCATAACTCTTTTCATCTTGTAAAACTGAAACCCTGTACCCATTGAATAGTAATTCCCCATTTCCGTCTTCACCCAGCCCATAGCATCCACCATTTTACTTTTTGTCTCTGATTTTTACTCCTTTAAGTATTACACATATAAGTGTAATCATACAGTATTTGTATTTATGTGACTGGTTTTTTTCATTTAGCATAATCTTCTCCAGATTCATCCACGTTGTAACATATTGCAGAATTTTCTTCCTTTTTAGAGTTGAATAATAGTCTATTATATTTACATACTAGATTTTGCTTATACATTCATTGCTTGATGGTCACTTTCATTGCCTCCACATTTTAACTATTATGAATAATGCTGGTATGAGTGTACAAATAAATCTATTTTAATTTTTTAGAAATGCCATACTGTTTTCTACATTGGCTGTACCACTTTTTAATTCTACCAACTGTGCACAAGGACTCTGATATTGCCAACAGCCTTCCCAACACTTATTATTCTGTGTTATAGATAATAGCTATCCTAATGTTTGTGAGGTGGTATCTCATTTTTTTATTTGCATTACCTAATGGTTAGTGATGTTGAGCATCTTTGTATATACTTATTTGCCATTGGACTTCTCTAGAGAAATGTCAAGTCCTTTGCCCAGTTTTGTATTGGCTGTTTGTTTTCTTGTTGTTGAGTTTTAGAAGTTCTCTGTATATTTTGAATATTAACTCCTTATCAGATATATGATTTATAGATATTTTCTCATTCTGTGGTTATCTTTATATTTATTATGTGGTTAGTATATTTTGATATACAAAATTTTTAAATATTCATGAAATCCAATTTGTCTGTGTTTATAAGTTTGGTTTTTTTCTTAATCTTTTCATATTTTTCACCCAGCCTCCTAAACCCTACCCTCAGAGAGTTGTCAGTTTATTCTCTGTATCTATGGTCTGTTTCCATTTTGTTAGTTTATTTTGTTTATTAGATTCCACATATAAGTGAAATCATATGGTACTTGTCTTTCTTTGACTGGCTTATTTCACCGAGCATGGTAACTCTCCAGGTCAATCCATGCTGTCGCAAAAGGTAAGATTTCCTTATTTTTACAGGCAAACAGTATTCTATTGTGTAAATGTACCACTGCTTTTTCATCCACTCATCTAATGATGGGCATTTGGGCTGCTTCCAAATCATGGCTATTGTAAATAATGCTGCAGTGAACATATGGATGCATATGTTCTTTCAAATTAGTGTTTTGTTTTTGTTTTCAAATAAATTCCCAGAAGTACAATCATTGGGTCATAAGGGAGTTCCATTTTTAATTATTTTGAAGTAGCTCCATCCTGCTTTCCACAGAGGCCACACCAATTTGCATGCCTACCAATAGTGTACAAGATTTGTAATTTTTCCTATTCTAGTCTGGAGGCTGAGAAACTAAGCAGAGCTGTTAGTTGTAATGTAGACTGGGATGGGAACGGTAAATTGAAGTTTGGGCACTGCTAGCGGTAAGCCAGAAATGTATCAGAAGAATGAAAACCAGAGTTCAAGAAGGCACCAGAGTAGGCAGACATTCAAACTTCCACGTTCCAGGACCAAATTGGATTACAACTTAATTTAAGAACAATCATCCTGGAAAACCAACTTTGGACTAAATGAAGAGAAGTCTGTAACCAAGGATCACAGAAGAAGCCATACCAAGCCTGGTAGGAAGGGTGGAATTGCAGAAAGGGTTGTTGTACTCCCAGGAGCGAGCATTGGCTGAGGGTCTGGAGGGACTCTTACTATCGGGAGGGTCACCTGAGAGGTGTGGTCCCTCAGCCCCTGGCTAGAAGCCCCAGTCTAGAGCCCCAGAGCCTGGAAGAGGTGCTCAGACAGCATTAGGTGGTGAAAAGAGCCGGAGTTTTTGTCTGCAGGAAAGAGATGGAGCTCTCAGAGTAGCAGGCTCTGTCTTAAAGGGCCAGCAGAGAATATCTTGTTTATAGCCACTTGCCCAGGGTTCTGGGGGTAGGGGGAGCTAAGAGGACTGGAGTTGCATGAGGAGAGTGTAAAGTTGGAGGCCCAGGGAGAGACACTGTGGGGGAACAGCCACTGGAACCCCTGTGCTGAGTCATTCTCCAATACCACAGTTGCCATCTTTCTTGCATGGAGCAGTCACCTATGAGCATCATCAGCCTGGGGAAAAACAACTGCTCCAACCTTGGGAGTCTCTTCTGCCCCAATCATGGAACTGGGTCATGCTGAGAAGCAGGGGGCATGCCAGTGACTCAGTTTTCTGGTATTGAGGCTGGAGCTTCCCCCCATGTGCTCCCAAGTGTAACACTGGTGCTTCTGCCCACAAGAGACTCAGTAGAAACTGTCCAGATTGTGTGCAGACCACACCGCTGGGTCTCAGAAGCCACACTCACTGGATTCCTGAGACCACACCCAACTGAGGTCTGTGAAAAAAGTCTGTACAGATTGATACCTGGGGCGGAGGGAAGGGCCACACCCACTACCCTTCCTAATCCCTGAATTGCCACAGGCTCTAGACCAGGGGTCGGGAAACTTTTTGGCTGAGAGAGCCATGAATGCCACATATTTTAAAATGTAATCCCATGAGAGCCATGCAACGACCCATGTACATTACACATTATCCAATAAAAATTTGGTGGTGTCCCAGAGGACAGCTGTGATTGGCTCCAGCCACCTGCAACCATGAACATGAGCGGTAGGAAATGAATGGATGTAATACATGAGAATGTTTTATATTTTTAACATTATTTTTTTTATTAAAGATTTGCGAGCCAGATGCAGCCATCAAAAGAGCCACATCTGGCTCGCAAGCCATAGATTCCCGACCCCTGCTCTAGACTCTACCAGAGGTTTTTTCAGTGACTGAGCACAACAAGCAGCCAGCAGACAGAGGCTGAAAGAGGCAGGACTCAGGGAACTTTGGCCCTTTAAACAGACCTTCCCCCAGGCCCAGTGTGGATGAAAGCCAGCCTAGGTGTACAGCTTGGTATTTTCCATGTGCACCTGGGCCCCGTAGAGGCAGCCACAAACTCTAGATTGCTTGTAGCTTCAAGAAGGTTGTTGAGGGCCAGTCACAGGCAGTGTTTCCCACTGGTCTGCGATGGGTTCCCTCCAGGGAAGTCCAGGGCTGGCACATACAGTGGCCAGCCAGCTGCGGAGAGCATCGGTTCAGGACCTAACAAGCCTTGATAGAGTGGTATCCTAAGAAAGGGCTCCTCACACCTGGCCCACCTGAGGCAGGTTCCACTCTCTATGATTAGCATGGGCACAATGGCTCATGTACATTGGAAGGGGGGAGCTTCACATTCAGCCGTCCTGGGTGCTGGATATTCTGTCCTTCTAGGCTAGATTCCACAGGAGAAAGGGAGAGAGACTTGGATCATAGACATTTAAAGTGTGGGTCCCATTTGCGCCTATTGTTGGGTCTGGTCAAGGGACTTAGCCACTTTCTTGGAGGGCACAGTCTGCCCCAGGAGAGGACTCTCAGTCTTCCTCCCTGAGATCAGGGTCTCAACAGCTGTAAGAACTTCTGCAGAGGGGATTGTGGGCCCCACTTGATCTGAACCTGCTGCTCACCTTGTTGGGGGAAAATAAAATTTGAGTATCCAGCAGCAGCTGAGGCATTAGGCTCTGAAGTAGGGGCCACATTCCCTGTACTGAGCTCCTGACCAAGAGACCCCTGAAGTAGGAGGTCCAACTAATGTTGTATTCTCAACTTTAGGTGCCCTAAACCAACAAGCTTGCAACCTGTAGAGGGGTTAGTTGGCTGAGGCCAGACTGAGCCCACATTACAGTCTTTCTACAAAAGCCTCTGTGGGAAGACCAGGCAGCTGCAAGAGGGTGTGGAGCAGCTGAAAAGTGGAGGCAAATCTTATGGAGATTGGGGCTTTCACAGAGCTACTGTTATCTCTAAGCAGGAGGAAGCTGATCCTTATACATAAGTTGGCACCTCTCACGCTACCCAGGCACAGAAAATGCTGACACAAACAGTGAAAAGGGCAGTAGCTGCAGACAAGACAAGTTACAAACAGTAGGTTACAAACAATGGCTGATGCCAACCCAAGGGGATCTAGAACCAACACAACTGGCAGTGGTGGCAGACCGCACCAACCCTAGACTCAACTAGCTACACAAGCAGCATGCCCAAAGGAGGAGTCTAGCAGGCACCAGACACTGGAGAATACGCCCAACAGGAAAGATATTGCAGATCAATCTTGACCCTTAGAGCCAGCCAGGCTGAAGGGATAACCATAACCATGAAAAGACCAACTACAATCAGTAGTCACATACAACAGGAGGGAAAAGAGTACCCTCAAGAAGCATTTATACAACAAGGAAAACAGATGGCCTGGAGGTTAGTACCACCGAGCCCATCTTCCTCATAAAGACACCAAAATAATTTCAAAGTCAGACAGCGCTACCTAATACACAGACAAAATGTGCAGACAAAGAAATGTGACTCAAATGAATCAGCAAAAGAAATCCTCAGTAAAAGAACTATATAAAATAAGAGTAACCAAACTACGAGACACAGAGTTTAAAATAATGATTTTCAGGATGCTCAAGGATCTTAGAGCAACAATTGATGGTCATAATGAGAACCTAAATAAAGAGATAGCAAGCATCAAAAAGGACATTTAAATCATAAAAAAGAACCAGTCAGAAATGACAAATACAATATTAGTAATGAAGACTGCACTAGAAGGATTCAACAACCGGCTGGATAAAGCAGAGGATCAAATCAGAGATTTAGAAGACAAGACAAATGAAAGCACAGAATCAGAGCAGCAAAATGAAAAGGGGTGCAAAAAGACTGAGGAAACTCTGAGAGACCACTGTGACAACATGAAAAACAACATTCACATCACAGGGGTTCCTGAAGGAGAAGATAACAAACAAGGGATAGAGAACCTGTATGAAGAAATCATAGCTTAAAATTTCCCTAAAATGATGAATGAAAAAGTCACACAAATTCAAGAAGCACAGAGAGACCTATTAAAGAGGAACCCAAGGAGGCCTACACCAAGATACATCATAATTAAAATGCCAAACTTAAGAGACAAAGAATACTAAAAGCTGCAAGAGAAAGGCAGTTAATGAGCTACAGAGAAGCCATCATAAGGATGACATCTGAATTCTCAACAGAAACACTGGAGCCAGAAGTGAATGTCAAGAAATATTCAAAGTGATGTAAAACAAGAACCTACAACTAAAGACTACTTTATCTAGCAAAGCTACCATTTAAAATTGAAGGAGAAATGAAAAGCTTCCCAGACATGAGAAAAAAAAAAAAAAAAACCTCAAAGAATTTATTACAACCAAAGCAGTACTGCAAGAAATGATAAGGGGCCTGCGATAAAAAGCACAAAGGAAAAAAAGAAATTAAGAAAAAGAGGATTGTAGATTTAAAAAATAAAATGGTAATAAATAAGTATATATCAATGATAATCTTAAATATAAATGGGTTAAATGCTCCAATCAAAAGACATAGGGTAGCTGTATGGATAAGAAAATAGAATCTGCACATATGTTGTCTACAAGAGACCCACCTGAGAATAAAAGATATACATAGACTGAAAGTGAAGGGATGGAAAAAAGTATTTCATGCAAATGGAAATGGAAAAAAGAAAAGCTGGGGAAGCAATACTTATATCTGACAAAATAGCCATTAAAACAAAGGCTATAGTCAGGGATAAAGAAGGTCTCTACATAATAGTAAAGGTAGCAATCCAACATGAAGATATAACTGTTGTATTTATGTGCCTAATATAGGAGCACCTAAATATATAAAGCAGATTTTGATGGACATAAAGGGCGAGATTAACAGCAATACTGTAACAGTAGGGGATTTTAATACTCCACTAATATCAATGGACAGATCCTCCAGAAAGAAAACTACAAAGAAACAGTGGCCTTAAATGACATTACTCTTATTTTATTTAGTTCTTTTACTGAGAATTTCTTTTGTTGATTCATTTGAGTCACATTTCTTTGTCTGCACATTTTGTCTGTGTATTAGGTAGTGCTGTCTGACTTTGAAATTGTTTTGGTGTCTTTTTGAGTAAGATGGGCTCGGTGGTACTGACCTCCAGACCATCTGTTTTCCTTGTTGTAGGAATGCTTCAGCTGAATTTAATTGACATTTTTAGAACCTTTCACCCCAAAGCAGCAGAATATACATTCTTTTTAAGTGTTCGTGGTACATACTCTGGGATAGACCACATGTTAGGACACAAAACAAGTTTCAATAAATTTAAGAAAATTGAAATCATATAAAGCATCTCCTCTGATCACAATGATATAAAACTAGAAATCAACTACAATAGAAAAACTGAAAAACATTCAAATACTTGAAGACTATATAGCATGCTATTAAATAACGAATGGGTTAACAAGATCAAGGAAGAAATAAAAAATTTCCTTGAAACAAACGAAATGAACATACATCAACTCAAAATTTATGGGACACAACAAAAGCAGTCCTGAGAGGGAAGTCCATAGCATTACAGGCATACCTTAAGAAATAAAAAGCTCAAATAAACAACTGCATCTAAACGATCTAGGAAAAGAACAACAAATAAAGCCCAGAGGAGGTATAAGGAAGGAAATAATAAAGATCAGAGCAGAAATAAATGACAGAAGCTAAAAAAAAATACAAAAGATCATTGAAACCAAGAGCTGGTTCTCTGAAAAGGTAAACAGGATTGATGAATCTTTAACCAGACTCATCAAGAAAAAAGAGAGGGCTCAAATAAAATTAAAAATAAAAGTGGAGGCCCTGGCCGGTTGGCTCAGCAGTAGAGCGTCAGCCTGGCGTGTGGGGGACCCAGATTCGATTCCCGGCCAGGGCACACAGGAGAAGCGCCCATTTGCTTCTCCACCCCACCCCCCTCCTTCCTCTCTGTCTCTCTCTTCCCCTCCCGCAGCCAAGGCTCCATTGGAACAAAGATGGCCCGGGCGCTGGGGATGGCTCCTTGGCCTCTGCCCCAGGCGCTAGAGTGGCTCTGGTCGCAACTGAGCGACGCCCCGGAGGGGCAGAGCATCGCCCCCTGGTGGGCGTGCCGGGTGTATCCCAGTCGGGCGCATGCAGGAGTCTGTCTGACTGTCTCTCCCCGTTTCCAGCTTCAGAAAAATACAAAAAAAAAAAAAAAAAAAAAAAAAAAAAAGCAGTGGTACCTACACACAATGGAATACTATGCAGCCATGAAAAGGAAGGGAATCTTACCTTTTGCGATGGCATGGATGGACCTGGAGATTATTATATTAAGTGAAATAAGCCAGGCAGAGAACAAAAAATGTCTTATCTTATATGTGGAATCTAATGAACAAAGTAAACTGAGCAATGGAATAGAGGCGGGGTCACAGGGAGCAGAGGGAAAAGGAATGAGAGGGATCAGCAAGGGTGAAGGGTTTAGTGAAGTTATATATACACATAACATATAGATACAGATCACATGACAGGAAATCCTAGAGGAAAAAGGGGGTGTATTGTGGGACACAGGGGTAGGGGTGAGGGTATATTTTGAGTGAGACACTTGAATTCATGTTAACAAAATAAATAAAAAAATTTTAAAAAGATGAATGAAACCCAGCTTTAATGCATCAGATCAATCACAGATTGTATTAAGTTTAATTGTCTCTACCTACCTGCCAGAAGCAAAAATGAACCCTCTTTGGGAAAAATTACTATCATCCAGACACAAAATATCATACCCAGTGTCTGATATTCCATTGACAACTACTAGGCATTCCGGGAGACACGACCACACCAGATTTAGAAGAAAAGAAAGAGACTAATAGAACATAACAGGTATGGAGTAATCAGGCCTGAACTTTAAAATATCTTTAATATGATCAAGATATGTTAGAAGAAGAAGGAGGAGGAGGAGGGAGGAAGAGGAAGAGGAAGAAGAGAGAAGAACAAGGAGGAAGAGGAGAAGAAGGAAGGAATGAAGAAGAGGAAGGAGGAAAGAAGAGAAGAGCATTCTGATTTTTCATTAAATAAGGGCAACCACCTAAATTCTAATGTCTCAACTAACTTCAACAAAACAGTAAAAATAAGAACGGAGTGTAACCTGACCAGGTGGCGGTGCAGTGGATAGAGCATCGGACTGGGACACACAAGATCCAGGTTTGAAACTTCAAGGTCGTTGACTTGAGCGCGGGCTCATCTGGCTTGAGCGCAGCGTCACTGGCTTGTGTGTGGGATCATAGACATGACCCTATGGTTGCTGGCTTGAGCCCAAAGTTCACTGGCTTGAAGCCCAAGGTTGCTGATTTGAGCCCAAGGTCACTTGCTTGAGCAAGGTTGCTGATTTGAGCCCAAGGTCACTCGCTTTGCTGGAGTCCCCCAGTCAAGGCACATAGGAGAAAGCAATCAGCGAACTAAGGAGCTGCAATGAAGAACTGGTGCTCATTTCTCTCCCATCTGTCTGTCTCTATGTATCCCTCTCTCTGTCTCTGTCACACACACACACAAAAAGGACGAAGTGGAACCCCCACCCCACAATCCACATAAACAGCATAACTGAGAGACAAGGACTACCATAAAATTCAAATATATCTAAATAGAGAAATAAACACTAAAATCTAAAGCTTGTGCTGCAGGAGAGAGAGAGAGAGAGAGAGAGAGAGAGAGAGCGCTTATGTAGAAAAGAGGAGAGGGAAAGCAGGGCCTTAAGAGTGACAAAATACAGGTAACATAAGCATCACAAAGTGGGAATATTCTTAAAAATAGGTCTAGATCAGAGTACTGGTGACTTTGGAATCAAAAGGAAGAGGCTTGCAATTGCAAGAAACAAGTAACAGCCTTGTGGAAACATTACACAAAATTTGTTTGTTAATTTATTAATGATAGCCATTCTGACAGGTGTGAGGTGATATCTCATCGTGGTTTCCTGAGTGGTTAGAAATTTGATAAATTGATGAGTTTTTTAAGAATTTATATACTCATGTGATTAAGTTTTCTAAATTGTTTCAGAACTTATTTTATCTTTCTTAAAGCATGAATAAGACAAGGACTTGTTTTAAGATGATTTTTGAATACATGCCATGTTTTAGAGAAAGAGAGAAAAACAGAGGAAGAGAGAGACAGAGAGAGAAGCATCAACTTGTTGCTCTACTTAGTTGGCCATTGATTGCTTTTCATACATACCTTGGCCAGGAATTGAACCAGTGACCTTGGGTTCAAGCCAGCAACCTTGGGCTTGTTTTATGATTTTGGGATTGTGCCAGCGACAGAGCTGCAACCTCCAGCTCAAGCTGGCGGCCTCACGTTTTGAACCAGCAAGCTTGGTGTTATAGGTCGATACTCTGTCTACTGTACCACCACTGGTCAGGTTTAAATACTTACCTTTTGTGCAAAATTACCTAATCAATATTAGCTGACGAAGAGAGAGATTTTATGGTAGAGTAATACATAACTTTAATATTCCTTTAGTGTTAGTATTTGGCTTACTAAATAGATATGAAAAGTAATCATCTCGTAACATTTTTTAAATTCACTTTTTTTCGTCCCCAGAAACTAGTAAAGTAAATAAAACCATCATTTTCTTCTAATCTTCATGAATAATTTCTCACTGGTGCTGGGTGAGAGGCTGTTTTCAAGGCTATCCTATGGTATTTAAAAAGATACTGTTTAGACCTTGCGGTTTAAGCCTCTAAAAGCTCTTCTAAATTACAGAAGTGAAGAGAATTTATACTTAATCTTTGGATAATTTCAGTTGTGGACTTCAAAATGAAGCAGCTGGGGGGTGGGGAGGGGTTCCCTTATTAGAAGCATAAAACCTACTGACTGTATTTTGGCCAGGGTTCCTTTTTTTCCAGTAAGTTGTCTGCTATACAGAGGTGTATAACCCTAATGGCTTGTTGTATGCCATTAAAAGGTATTGTACACTCATAAAAGAATGACATTTTGATCAATGCTGTTAAAGGAATTACTGTCTTGACACAGAAAAGCTTTCCTGTTGCAAGTTTAAAAATATGCCTTTAAAAGCTTTTTATTGAATACCTTTGCATCCCTCAGAAATGTGCCATTTTGGCATGAGGTTACTCTGAAGTATTCCACATTGTAACTTAAATGCAAAACGTCCTATTTACCTTTAGAAGTAGCAAAACCATATAGGTATTTTCTTACCAAATGGGCTTAAAGACATGGTAGCATCTTAAACCACTGTAGGTGATCTAAAAATAGAACTTTCGTAAAGAGAAAACTGAAAACTAAATAATTCCTTTTTATTTTGTGAAGTATTGATCTTTTTCATGCTGTTTTGTTTAAACTTTGTGGTTTTAATTTCCCTTTGGCCTGAGGAACCATGACTTGCCACTCAGTTTAGAGATGGATCTTTTCTAATCGCTTGGGGATTGGCTCTCTTAAATGGTGATATGTTGGATTTGCTTTTCTACTGTTTCTTTGTCTTTTATTATATTTTTGATTATGAGTTTATGAAAACCATATCATAATACACAGTCTTCCAAAGCTGACTTTTTTTTAAATACACAGTTGATCTTTTATAGATTTTTGAATGTATCATTGCTATAATTTTAGCTTAATTTCATACTTTGTAAGCCTTTTGCTATCACTTAACTTCTGACTTTATACCATATGTTTCAATACCCTGAAAGCACAACTTCTTTAAATATGTCACTATGGAATGATTACTTACTTGATAGGTTTTAGCTTTTGTACTTTTTGAATTTGACATTTAATTCCAATCTAATGAACTTTTCACACATTTCAGGGTATGGGCATAGTTTAGGATAGATAATTTTTACATAGCATGTTGGCTTTATCATCTATTTTACTTATTAAAGCAGGTGTTTGGTGTTGTTAGTGGTGGTGGTGATGGTAGTGGTGGTGGTTTTTATTATTTACTACCTGTTAAGTGCCAAGTGATTTATGTATATTATTGATAGCACCAAAACTTCTGACAGTTATGTGCCATGTTCTCTGTTAAAGTACTTTCCATGGTTCCAAGAAGTTATATAACTCAGTCAAACAAGTAAGTTGTGGAATTGGGATTCAAACTGAGGTAGCGTGACTCCCAACTCTGTGCTATTCTAACCCTTGTTACCTTGTCTTTCTGTTATAGGTGGTATTTTCTCCATTCTACAAATGAGGAACCTGAAGCTCAGAGTAAGTACCTTGACCATTGACACTGAGTGCAGGAGTGACAGAGCTGGCTGGCATTTGAAGCAGACTCTGTTTGACTTCAAAGTATTTTTTCTACTATATCATACTAGTCATTTTTCCTTCATCCTTCTCATCACACCTCTTCTGAATTATCTGTATGTATGCAAAGATGGTTTTTATTAGAAATTTTGAAATAAGGGTTTGTTTTATGATTTTCTGTTATGATTTGGAGGGAAGCATATTGCAAACATAATTGATGATTGATGGGAGGGGGAGGTAGAAGGGGATATGGGGATGGCCGAAGACTTGACTTATGGGAGGTGAATACACAATATGTTGTAGAATTGGGCACCTGAAATCTGATTATGTCAATGGGTGTAACCCCAATAAATTCAATTTTAAAAAAGGCAAAGAAAATATAATTAGAGTAGGTATTAGGAAACCTGAATTCCTGTGCTATCTCTGATTCTTCTGGGGATAAGACCTTGGACAAGTCACGTTTTTGGGGGATTTTATTTATAAAATGATGGCCTGAGACTAGATGATTTTAAAGGTTTCCTCAAATTCAAAATCTAATTTGACTCTATTTTGATTTAATGTTTATACTTATTCTTTTTAGCACTGGTAAAACTTTATAACCTGTATTTTAGCCCATTAAATATTATACTTCACTAAAGTTAGGGGGCAAGGAGCTCTACTTTTTATTTTTTACTTACACTATTGCATCTTATGTTGAAATTCAACAATGGGAAAAAATTTCATATAAAGAAGAAATTAATTTCATTATAAGGACATTCTTTCTTTTAAACTATTAGAGATTTTCTTAGCTTTACAGTCAGAAAGAATAGTCCTGGAGACCTAAATATTATAAAAGGAAATAAATTATTTTTAATAGAAAATATTTTCATCAAAGAAGACAGGAATAGGTTACTGCCACCTTCAAAGCATTTGCAAGTTCTTTACTGTATAATATTATTAGCAATTATAATAAGTAACATCTATTGGGAATTAGTTTTATGCTACCATGTTGTACTAGCATTTTATATACATTACATCATTTAATACTCATGTAAACCTTATGAGGTAGGTACTATTATTATCCCCATTTTACATACTAAGAAATAAGAGAATTATGAGTTTAAGCAATTCCTCCAAAGGGTGCAGTGTTTGTAAGTGGTAAAGCTGAGATTTAAACCTATAGAATGCCACAGAGATTTTTTTTCTCATATTTACAAAATGGAGTAATTGTAAGAGATTACCAATGACAATACATATGAATATGATTTAAACATGAAACCTTTTAAGGAAGAGTGAGTCTGATGGCCTGTGATGAATGGCAGTTTCCAAGTTCTCAGATTTGATCACTGCCAGTTTCATATTTTATTGATGAAGTCTTAAAACAAGTAACAGCTACTGGATAATTTTATAACATTACTTTCTGAAGAGTTAATAAATTTATTGTAAGTTTTAGGATAACATTCTTTGGCGTTTGGGATGTGGATAGGTGAGTGTGTCTGTTTGTATGTGCACATGCATGGATTGGAAGCTGTAGAACTGTATAACTAACCATCCCAGTTTGCCTCAGCTGGGGTTTTTACTTTATGTAACTTTCAGTGCTAAAACTAGGAATTTTGCTAAAACAGGTAAGTTAGAGCAAATATGTATGAATTTATGTGTATGTGTGTATGTACGTGTGAGTGTCTCGAAAGTAATGGTAATGGTTGGCATACAGGGAATTCAGATCTTGCAGGGCATAAAACAGCTCTGAATTCAGTGCCTAAACTGATATTTGTCTGTTTTATTAGCAGAAAGCTCAGTCTCCTGTGTTTTCCCCATTTCAGATAACCTTTCCTTGTCATCTGAGAAATTAATTTCTTTGTTGGAATCATTGCAAGTAAACTTGATAGCAAGAGTGCTGTTATTGAGGCGACTTACACAGCGATTTGCTAAGTACAGCCTGTTCATACAGGGTGGAGCAGGAGTTGATTTATCGATCATTATCAGGATTTCAGTAACCTGTTGAACTAGAGTACTTGATTTCTTCTCTTTTTCTTAAAGCCCACTATTTTTATTTCTCTTTATACATTTGTATTTAGTTGTTTCCATTGGAAACATTTTTACATGCATTTTCACATTATGTAAACATTTTTTGTATGTCTATTTGCTTTTTCTTAGAATAGAGTTGGAACTGTCTGCAAAACTATTACTAAGTTAAGCTACATAGAATTGCCAGGATTTGACTGTTTTTGACCTACGTTAATGGAAATTTTATATGATTCAACTAA
Organism: Saccopteryx bilineata; assembly: GCF_036850765.1. Taxonomy (NCBI): domain Eukaryota; kingdom Metazoa; phylum Chordata; class Mammalia; order Chiroptera; family Emballonuridae; genus Saccopteryx; species Saccopteryx bilineata. The sequence goes on from NC_089498.1 coordinate 21,870,736, forward strand.
TAGTTAATTCAACTTTTGGTTATTTGGAAATAACTTAAATTTAAGTGGAGTGTTTCATTGAAACCATGGTTAATGTTAGGGAGGAACTGACATGAACTTTGAGCTGATTACTCTATGCTGCCATTTGCTAAAAATACATTTTAAAAGGTATAACTCATGTGGAAAAACTGAGCCATTAATATTAGACAGACATTAAAAATTTTATTTTAACCAAAGCTTAAAACTAAATTTAATTATTTTTCTTTCTCAGAATTTTGAACCATTATATTTTAATCCATAGTGAGTTACATAAATGTTTCTTTTATAAGAAAAATGCTCCTTTCGTGGAATCAGATTTAAAATTGTTGCTGTATTATTAACACAAACAAATACCAACCAATAAGATTTTTTTTTGTGCCTTCCAAACAGTTAGTCTGAGATGGGGTTTGCCTTCCTGGATAATTTAGTGTTCCTAAAACATAGGGAGTAACTATGTTTTTTTTTTTTAAGAAATGTAGTTAATTATTACTACCTGTTTCAACCTGATAAACTGTCATAATCTTGAGATTCTTGTGATATATCTAAAATTGCACATGTGAGTTTTTGTCTATCTCTTTAATCCTTTATTTGTATAACACGTATCTCATAAAAAGGGAAGAGATTACTTTATAGTTCCTTTTTTTTTTTCTTAAGTGAGAGAAGGGGGAGATAGTGAGATAGGTTCCTGCATGTGCCCCTACCAGGATCCACCTGGCAACCCTGTCTGAGGCTGATGTTTGAATCAACTGAGCTATCTTGAGTGCCTAAGGCTAACGCTGGGATCAACCAAGCTATCCTCAGTGCCCAGGGCCAATGGCTTGAACCCAGTCGAGCCACTGGCTGTGAGAGGGGAAGAGAGAAGGGGGAGGGAGAGGGGAAGAGCAGATAGTCACTTTTTATGTGTCCCTGACCAGGGATCGAAACCAGGACGTCCATAGGCCGGGCCAATATTCTATCCATTGAGCCACTGGTCAGGGCTATAGTTCCTAATTGTGGATACAGTAGACTAAACTGATGCTAAGCAGTGATTCCACATTATAAAAATAATAAGTTAATATAGAATTTTAAGTAATTAACTATAGCTTTAAGACTGGCATCTATTACACTTTCACAGTAACCTGGGAGATAAATATATCTTTTCACAGTGTTTTGAAAAATTGGAATTCATATCTGGGTCTTATTCTTTTTCCCATCATGATCTATCTTAAATACTTTTGGCAGTGTCTTAGTGTCTATCTCTTTATTTGCTTCAGTCATCAATATAAAATATTTTGAGCACCCTCAAAATTACTGAAGTACTGTACTCAAGCTAATATATTTTTTCACAAACTACTTTGTAACTATTAAAAAGTAATATACATGAGTTGTGATTTGGTAGGTCTTTCAGGAATAAAGCATCATGATTATCAGGACTATTTTAAAAAACACTTTCCTAAGTCTTTAGAATGGAAATTCATACTTCTCATTTTTATGAATTGTAAGATTAAAGACCTAAATATAATATGATGTGTTCCATCGCTCTAAGATATCTAATTTGAGTCTGTCCTTAAACAGTTTATCTTGAAAAGCTGGAAAACAAGAAGGTGTGAAGCTGGAATGTTCTGTATCAGATGAAAATTTGATACTATGTATTGCTCTCTCAGGGACTAAATTTATGGGGCAGCTGACTAAGGACATGATGGTTCTTTGATCACAAGGCTTCTTTGACCACAACAACTGACATATTGAGTTGACAAAAAATGTACAACTCAATGAATTTTTATAACCTGATGATACCGTGTAGTTACTATCTTGATCAAGAAATAGAACATAATTTGTGTCTTGGAATCCCTCTTGTATTGATGTCTAAACTGAACATCAGGCTCTATATGCCCAGCTACAGTTTAATTGCCTATTAATAGTGATCTAGATTTTTAAACTGTCTGAAGAGCAAGACTACTTAATATTTACACAAATTATCTAGATAGCTATATTTTTATCTTTGGCATACTAGATGTGGCATACTAATATTCAACTTGAAGATACAGAATTTTAAATGTCTATAGTTTCCTTAGTTTTCCTTGTTATTACTGAATAAGGACTTAGACCATTTCTAAGTTTCATCCTAATTTTTCTGTTTAACCACATTGCTTGGACAGTGACTGGCATTCAAAGCTGATTTGATTGGCCCCTTAAGTGTCTCTGCTTGAAGCAGCTTAGATTACAAAACTCAATCATATGTAGAGACTTTGCCATTTAGATTGACAGTTCTGTCAGGTCAGATGGTGTGATTATCTTGTGTGCTGCAAGTGCATGGTTATTATTACTAGTTTTTGTTTTGTTCTGTTTTGTGATTTTTTTTTTTTCTCAAAAGGTAGGTGGAAGGCTCTGGTCCCTGAAGATGGAAAGCTAGAACATCAATCTGCTATCTCCACTTCGCTTTAATTTCTCTATTGAGTTTCCATCCACGTGTGCTGAGGTGTTCCAATCACAACCTCAAATTCAATGTTTTTCACTAGTGTTTTGTCAAAAAAAAATCTGTCTTCTTTGGCGAGATTGAAATGAGTAATGGTCTTTCGACACTATTGGCAAGTGGCTTTCACAATCTGCAACAGATCTAATGAGCTACAGCTGACTGCTTGGAAAATTCAGCTTTTGATTGTATGAAGGGATCTCTGGAACATGGACCTGAGTTTCTGTATGCATTAAAACAACACCACAATCTTGACAAACTTATACATGTGTTATAAATTGCTTTGTAAGCCATTTTATAACAATATTCAAAAGTCTCCAGTTTTGACTGCAAAGCTTATTTTTTGCAGAAACTTGAAAGATGAATAATATAAACTATTTGACAAAGGTAGTCTTGCATCAGGAACTAAATTTATGTTATATTTGTTCTACAAGGTTACTCATATTTAAGAGCAAGGAAATTATATAATACTGCACTCTACAGTGTGAAAAATATATATTGATTTTCTCTTCTTGGATGACCACATTTTCTTCTATATATAAAACTAAATATACTATGATATATACTATATATAATAAATTGTATTACATGGACTCATATGATAATCTGATAGGCATGTGGTTCAGTGGATGAGCCCAGTATATAACACAGTTTTACCCAAGAATTTGGGTTGCAATCTCCATTATTTCTTTTATTCTGAGAATGGGGAGTCACCTCTGATAACTCTTATGTAGAAAAGTAACTAAACCATTTTGTCTAAACTCATATGAGGGGAGTGTTCCATCTCAAGATTGAAGGAACTTGGATAATGATATTTTATTAATTTAATTGAATTGCTTTAATGTATCAGTTTCAGGAAAATGTTTCCTTGAAATGATTTGATCACTTATTCAAAGGGGATGTTGGAGGCTATTTAGTTGATTATTTTTGTATCAACTACAAGAAAGCCTTCAAGCAAAACCTTGCCAGATCTTCTAATTTGTAAGCATAGCTACCTAGTGACCTCTGACAGCCAGTTTTCACTCTGCTCTGGTGTTTGGATAAAGCGGATGTTATTGCTTCTAAGAAAGCGGATGCAGGTAAAAAGAAGTGCAGAGAGCTCTTTCAACAATATTGTACGGATCAATGGAGTCACTATTGGGCCTTATAATAGTTATTACTATAAAGTAGAGCAAATGAAGGTTGTCTACTAAAGTGTGAACTTTCCATGTTTGCAGGTAGAGACCAAACATGACCATCTAAAATGGGATCAGGGCCCTGGCCGGTTTGCTCAGTGGTAGAGCATCAGCCCAGTGTGTGGAAGTCCTGGGATCAACTCCCAGTCAGGGCACATAGGAGAAGTGCCCATCTGCTTCTCCACCCTTCCCCCTCTTCTTTCTCTCTGTCTCTCTCTTCCCCTCCCGCAGCCAATGCTCCATTGCAGCAAAGTTGGCCTGGGTACTGAGGATGGCTCCATGGCCTCTGCCTCAGGCACTAGAATGGCTCTGTTTGCAAAGGAGCATTGCCCGCTGGTGGGCATGCTGGGTGGATCCCGGTCAGGTGCATGTGGGAGTCTGTCTGCCTGCCTCCCTACCACTTCTCACTTTGGAAAAATATAAAAAAATTAAAATGGGATCAGGATAGCAACTGTTCCCTATTCGTACTTACTCTTTAGTAAAGAACATTGGGAGTTAACATCAGAATCACATTCAATATTATTTATAATCTGTGTAGTAAGTGTGTTGTGTATTTTGTAGAATATTAATTGATTAGTAAACTAAAACACAGAAAAAATAAAAGTAAAAGGTGTGAAGCTATGACTCTCCTAAGAAAAGAATCTATGGAAAGCTAGAGTAAAGAGAAGAACTAGGAGAAAAGTAATAGATATGAAGGGAGGATGTTCATTAAGATCATAACTTGTCTAAGACCCTTCACCTCCCCTATTTAATCTAGTACCTAATCAGCTCCTCCTGTCACTGTCTTCTTTGTGACCCAAGTTTTTAAAACAACTTTATGAGATATAATTCAATACTAGTCAATTTAAAGTGTATAACTGCAGTGATTTGTTATTCACAGAGTTTTGCAAACATCACCGTAATCAATTTTAGAACTTTTTTTATTGTCCCAAAAGGAAACCCCACACTCATTAGCAGTCACTCCCTGTTTTTCCCCAATACCTAAGCCCTAGGCAACCACTGATTTATGTGATCCAAGTTTTAAAAGTTGTTGATTTGAAATTCCCTGCTGCTTTCTAAGGATATTTACTTCAAACCATTTGATTGATTATACAAGTACAATCAGAAAACCGTGACTATTCTCTTTGTTGATGCAAATCTTTTAAATCAAAGAGTGATATATAACTGTATTCTTAGATATTTCTTCTTATATAACTTCTTAAACATGATTTTCAAAGGTTTTTTTTTAATCATATAGACTTGTTAAATATACTTACACCCCTCACCTCTGACTCTTATCCTTAACAAGATTCAGATAATTGATCTTGTCTGAGTCCTAGAGTTTTTGAACTAAGATATTCTGACTCATTCTGACAGCACTCATAAGACACTAATATATGACTCAGAAAACAAATTATTCAATATAATGTAAAACGCATTTGCCCAGGGAATTGGAGATTGTATTATCTGAACAGCACATTCTTTTCCTATAGACAAGGCAAAATAGTATTAGTAAGTTACCTTGTACATGTGGAATCAGAACAAGTAGGGTAGTTCCATAGTTCAAATGTAGTTCAAACTCTTATAATCAGACTGCAGTAGGCAGAATATGCCTCCCCACCCCCAAAAAAGGCCATGTCTTTATTTCCATAGCCTGTTACTTTACATAGCAAAGGGGACCTTGCAGATGTGATTAAGTTAAAGTCCTCAAGATGAGGAGATTATGGTAGATTATCTAGCTATATCTAAACTAATCACATGTTTCCTTCTAATTGGAGAGCCTTTTAGTGGTGAAAGGGAGATAGGATTAAGAAAGAACAGGAAAGACAGCAGTAAGAGAAGGACTCAACCCACCATTGCTGGCTTTGAAGATGGTGGCAAGAGGCCATGAACTAAGTAAGGAATGTTGCTGCTGTTCTCTAGCAGCTGGAAAAGGCAAGGAAGTAGATTCTCCTGTAGAGCCTTCAGAAAGGAGTGCAGCCCTGCTGATATCTTGATTTTAGGCCAGTGAGACTCATGTGAGATTTCTAACCTATAAAACTGTATGATAATAAATTTTTGTGTTTTAAGTCATTAAGTTTGTGGTATTGGTTATGGCAGAAGTAGAAAACTAATACACAGACCTCTAGATTTCTTACTCTATGGATCCAGTCAGTGAGCCCTGGGCCAATATACCCTGTTGTAGAACGGTACATGAGTTTTGCCATGTTTGCCTCAGTGTCTCCTCTTTCTCTGCATCTCAGATGCCTTCCTAAAAGCCCTTTCTGAAATGACTTGTCCATTAAAACACATTTAATAAAAGCATAGACTTGAGAGTTAAATGGGCCTGGGTTGAAGGCTGACTTTTCCATTTTACTAGCTGGATAATCTTGGACAGGTGATTTAGTATTCTAAACCTTGGTTTTCATGAACAAAGTGGGGATAATAATGCCTACCCTTTAGGGATGCTGGAAGGATAAAAGGAGATAATGTGTATAAAATGGCAATGCTTGATATATAGTGAGCCCCTAACAAATGATAGCTGTTGTTATCGTCTCATAAAGGCTAAAAGGAGTTTGCCAATAGCATGCATTCTAACACTTGCTCAGATATAAGTATATTAAGAACTATTGATACAACTACGTGTTAAGTAATTATTCCACAAAGTTCTCTTCATAGCTCTCTGGCTCCTGATATTGAGCCTTTTAACCAAAAGGCTTACTTTTGGCAACTTTAATGGATAAGTTAAAACCACCTTTAGTTTATAGTGTAATATGTAACACCTTTTAATATTTCCTTTCTTCTAAGAGCTAATGTAAAATAGAATTCATTAAGGAAAACCTGGAATTCTGTTTCTACAATAAAAGAATTCCCAGTGACTGGAATTATTTCTTCAAAAATTTTTTTAAATCCTTAATGTCTGGCAAATGGCTGACACATAATAGGCGGCAATAAATGTTTATTGAACTGAACTAAATTGAGTCTAAGCAGTTATTCTCACAACCTGTTTTGAATTCATCCCGTTTCTTGCTACCCTAATTCAGGCTCTTACTTATTTTATTATTATTAATTTTTGCCTTGCCCATTACAATATTTTTTGAACTGTTCTTTTTGCTACTAGTCTTTTTTTCTCTTCAAGTAATCTTCCACAGTACCACCAAACTCGGCGATGGCTAATGCACATTATAGCTTCTCCTATTTAGTCTTCTTTATCTTTGCCCCAGTACATATTGCCTAATAGCCATTTTTTAAAGTGGGGGGGGGGATAGTGAGACAGACTCTCGCATATGCCACAGTTTGGATCCACCTCATAACCCCTGTCTAGGACCGATGCTCCGATCAACTGAGCTATTTTTAGCTCCTGAGGCTGATGTGCTTGGACCAACTGAGCTATCCTCAGCACCTGCGACCGATGCTCAAACCAGTCAAGTCACTAGCTATGGGAGGGGAAAAGAGAGAGAAGGGGGAGACAGAGGAGGAGAGAAGCAGATGGTCACTTCTCATATGTGCCCTGACCAGGAATCAAACCAAGGACATCCATACTCCAGGCCGATGCTCTATCCACTGAAAAACAGGCCAGGTAAGAGCCATCCTTTTAATACATTTTTTCCCAATGTTTCATGGCCTGGTACAGTTAGAAAGTGATGATGCTTGAATAGCAGTCTAAGAGTAAGCAAGCCATCTTATGGCTAGAGGTCTTGCACTTCAAGGTCTGAGGGTATCACCATCTCAGTTCACCTGTCTCCTCATTTGGGCACATCAGTACATGTTGGCATACTAATTGGGAAGCTCTGCTTAATATATCTAACATTTGAGACTAGTTGCAATTAGAATTCACCCTATCTTTTCTAATAGATGTTTCCTGAACACTTTCTATGTGAATGCTGAGCTCTGAGGAAAAGGAATTGAGAGCACCTAATTAACTATTCTTCTGTAGAACCCTCAGTTCCAGGCAGACAATTCTGCATACTGGCCTCCAGATGGGCCTTTTATATTCCTATCAAACCTTTCTTTATGCCTTATACTGTTTTTAAATAACCTGTATTTCCTTCATCAACTGTCTGAATCTTCCTACTGTCTGTTTCAGGATGCTGTCCTTAATACAGTTACAATGTGTCAATTTTATGTGTTGCATTATTTTCCATTTCATTACATCACTAACATTTAGTTTGGTGCCCTCTGTAAAGCCTGGATTTATTCCTTATTTATTATTCATTTATTTTTTTAATCTTTATTTGTCATTTTCTTTTTCATTTTATACAGGTTCCCACTGTTTCATTATATTTACCTCACTCCTTCTTCCTACAATTTTATATTATATAAATTCTAAGAAGCATTAAAACTATTATAATAGGCCCTGGCCGGTTGGCTCAGTGGTAGAGCGTCGGCCTGCCATGCAGAAGTCCCGGGTTCGAATCCCGGCCAGGGCACACAGGAGAAGCGCCCATCTGCTTCCTCTCTGTCTCTCTCTTCTCCTCCCGCAGCCGAGGCTCCATTGGAGCAAAGATGGCCCGGGCGCTGGGGATGGCTCCTTGGCCTCTGCCCCAGGCGCTAGAGTGGCTCTGGTCGCAACAGAGCGACGCCCCGGAGGGGCAGAGCGTCGCCCCCTGGTGGGCAGAGCGTCGCCCCCTGGTGGGCATGCCGGGTGGATCCCGGTTGGGCGCATGCGGGAGTCTGACTGTCTCTCCCCGTTTCCGGCTTCAGAAAAATACAAAAAAAACCACAAAAAACTATTATAATAAATGTGAAATAATATTCTTTGCACATATATATATTTATTGGGTAATAGCAAATGTTTTTTTTTTAGTTCATACTTGGACCAGGTATTATTCTAATTCCCTTATGTATATTTAACATATTTAATCTTTACAGCAGTTCCATAAGTATGAAATATTTTTATATCTCCATTTTACAAATGAGGATATTGAAGCACAGGTAAATTAAGCGATTTGCCAAAAGTTGTACAGCTGTTAAGTGTTAATGTCAAGATTGAAATGTAATCAGCAAACATACCTAATACTAAGCATTCCCACTAAGGTGAGTTAGGCTATATTACAGGTAAAAGGTTGTCATAAGAAGTATATAATTTGGAGAGTATGATGTCATACAATCAAAAAGTTGTCAGTGTTATAAAAATCAAAAGTTCATAATATTATCTATGGAGCACCTACTCTCTATCCCAAGAAATTCACATACATTATCTCTTTGAGCCTTACAATAACACTATTGAATAATTGGTATCATACCTATTTTATAGGTGATGAAAAAGAACCTCAAATAAGTAACTTGCTCAAAAGTTATGGAGCTAGAAAGTGGCAGAGCTAAGGGTGGAATCTGGATGCATCTGCCCTGTTTTGTTTTCACTGTGCTGTACTGCCTCTGAGGATGGTGGGCCTTGGCAGGTCAGGACAGCGGCAAGCTGGCTGTAGAATGTAGTTAGAGCTGTGCTTAACTTTGGAAAATAGCACTGTGATAAAGTTAGGTTTCCCTTCAAGTTAGAATTTGAGGAAGGAATATAACCAATATCCTTGAGTAAAACCAGTAAAAGCAATACCTATTGTTGCTAAGTCATTACCTTGTGATCCTGGCTAAGCTGCTTTCCCTTTTTGAGCTTCAGCTCTTATCTTCTAGAACATGTACGTAGTTAATAGACATCTATTTATGCCCAATGATGTTTTGTGATGTTAGCAGTAGTGTTTAGAAGACTCTGAAAGTAAGTACTATACAAATATTAATTATTATTATTATTATTGTATTTATTTATTATTTTTTTGGCATTTTTCCAAAGTTAGAAGCAGGGAGGCAGTCAGACAGGCTCCCGCATGTGCCCAGCCAGGATCCACCCAGCATGCCCACCAGCGGGCGATGCTCTGCCCATCTGGGGCTTTGCTTCATTCTACTGCCATTCTACTGCCTGAGGTGGAGGCCATGGAGCCGTCCTCAGCGCCCGGGCCAACTTTACTCCAATGGAGCCTTGGCTGTGGGAGGGGAAGAGAGAGATAGAAAAGAAGGAGAGGGTGAGGGGTGTAGAAGCAGATGGGTGCTTCTCCTGTGTGCCCTGGCTGGGAATCGAACCCGGGACTTTCACACACTGGGCCGACACTCCACCACTGAGCCAACCGGACAGGGCATGAATATTATTTTTTAGTTCTTAGTCTGAACGTTGATCTTTGACACCACCATGTTTTTCCTTCATAGCATCAACACTTGTATATTGCCATGTCTTTTTTTTTTTTTTCCCTTTCTTGACATTGACAAAGAGATTTGTTCATAAAGAACCGACTCTTAAGATGACAACTCCTCATTGTCTCTCAATGGCTCAGGCTCCACATGCAGTTTCTTCTCTGCCTTTAATTAAACTTGCTTTTTCAGTGTTGTAGCTGGGAGCACTGTGTTGACACAACTCACTCGTGTACAGAACAGATTAAAATGTCAGTGTTCTAATGTTCTCATCTGTGGGAAAAAGAAAATATTTGGGATATTTTATTTATAACTTTTAAAAGACTCCTCTGTGGAGAAAAGATTACATGTAGAATGGAAAACCATTTGACAGTTAAAGGTACAGAGCTCTATTTTAATATTAGTCTAACAAAAAAAAGGTGGCAAAATATGAAAGCTTACTAGAACTCTTTACTAGAGGTTTAGAACACAACTTTCTATTTTCTTAATTTTCACTTAATTGTATCTTTTAATTCTCAGCTTTCCTTTCATTCTGCTTAATTTTTCCAGATGCTGTATATGCAGAATATTGACATTTTCTGCAAAAGGCAGTTAGTTAGTCATTATAATAAACACATATATTATGTGGAAGAGGAATACTAGTCAAGGGAAATGGAGTTGGTGTATTGAACCTTTACCCTTCAAATCATAAGTCTGAATATGTCTATTTCTACAATAGAGTTATTAATATTTGCTGGCTATTTATTGGTGAACAGGCCAGCAAATTCCTCATGCCACAGCTTAAGACTCTTTTCTGCCTATCAGGCATTCACAAGGTATAAGCTATATCAATTAACAGTAAGTGCCTTGCAAATTATAGAAGTCATGGTAAAGGGATAAACTTGTAGCAAATTGATAAGGAAGGGGTTTAAGAGGAACAAAGACTTATGGTACACTTACAATGTGTCTAATATTTCTGTCTTTGTGTGTTGATGTATTGATTGTCGAATTCTCACAGCTCTATGAATAGGTAATATTATCTTCATTTTACAGATGGGAAACTGAGGCCTATAAATGTAAAGTAACTTGCCATAGGTAACACAGTCAATAAAGAAGTTGGATTTGAATCCATGGGACCTGTTTTTGTAGCCTGTTCTATTAGAGGGTTTCTGAAAGTTTACTAACTTTTATCACTGTACAGTTTGGGAACTTTCACTGCTGATATTGCTAAACCAATGTGTAATATTTAGATGAAGAAGGTAAATATTAAAATGACAAGGAAAAATCCCTTCTTATGTTCATGGAGAAGGTGGTGGGCAGGCAATATGTCAAGATTTATTTGGGTATATCTTAATTTGCAAAGGAATATTGAATTGTTCTGGTTTGCCCATATAAAGCAAAAAGGTAGCTTTCCAGAAAGACAGACAGTAGTTTTCCAAGTGCCCACTCCATACTCCTGGTTTGGGAAGTTAGCTGCCTTGGTTTAGGAAGGCAACTAGCAGAGAAGTTGCCTTTCAGACCTTATTTAGAGATTTGCTTGATTTGAGTTGTCCCCTGGGTTAACAGCTGTGGAATCTGTATTTCTTTGGTATTTCACCCTTCTATGTAAATTACAGATGTTCTCTAATGCCCTTTTGGGCTGCTTTTGGAAAAAAGACGAAAGATAAAAACTTTCTTTTCCTTTTAAAGAGATTGGTCCTAGGTTCTGAGTAGGAGGAAGTACTTTTACTGTTTTTCCCCCTCTATACTTCCCTTCAATCTTTGAAACTACTCCCTGCAGCCCTGCTGTTATGGGATCAATTTGTTGGCCAGGGTTATTCAAACATGAGCAGAATTTGTGTCCTCTATGGATTAAAGTGCTAATGCCAACAATAACAATTTTTGTGTGGGAACTGGTGCTCTATACCCACCTCAGACTGTACTTGGTGGTCTGTAATTTACTCCAGATTAAAAACATGCATTTGAGGGAAAAGAGGATCTTTTCCCAGGTTTGCTGTTGTTGTTTTCGTTTTTAGCCTTTTTGTTAGTTTTTTTTTTAACGTGTTGTTTTTAAAGAGATGTTTTAGAAGTTCATTTTTGTCTCTTGAATTGTGGTTGGGAGGGTAGGGTACTAGAAATGAGATATATAATAGAATTTTTAAATTAACATTTATCTTAAAGTACAACTTACAACAGTTAAGGAAACAAATCTAAAATGTACAGCTTAAACAAATTTTTGCATATACATGTATAACACTTTTTCCCCTCTATTTCTACTTTATTTAACTTTTACATTTTTATCCCCTATGACTGAAGGGAAAAATCACATAATTTTGAAGACTGTTATATTTAGTTTAGATTTTTGGGTTTCAACCTTATTTGGACCCCTAGTATTGTATAGCAGTTCTGTATTTCCAATTCGGTTTTCCTTTCCATTCTTCCAAAAGTTGTTTAAAACGTTTGTCACAGTCCTCAAGGCTTCTTTCCTACTATTTCCATTATTACCTTGGAGCATGTCACCTTACCTCTTACTTCCCCCAGAAAGTGGAGGTAATCAGAAAGGAACTCCCTTATCTCCTACCAACCCCCTTATTGCTCCCCTATATTTAGAAACCTACCCTTATCTGCTCGTACTATCTAAAGCTGTGCTTTTATCCCCTCCTAGCTTCTCAGTGATTGACTGTATCAGTTTATTCCCTTATTCTCCTTCAGTTTCTCTATTGACTTCTCAGTATATATCACGATTGAGACATCTCAATTAAAACAAAAACAAAACACAAACAAAAGGTAAGACAAAGATTACCCTTTACCTGGAATCATCCTGTAGTTTCTACCCAACTTTTTCTCATTTACCTCATGGTCAAGCCTATTGATTTTTCTGTTCCTACTTCCTGATCTCACAGTTGCTCTTCCTTAACTGTACAATAGATTTTCATCTCTATCCACTGAAACTGCTTCTGCCCAGTTCACCAGTGACTTTTGCCAAATCCAGTAAATACTTTTTAGCCCCTTTTGAAATTCCTTTTTGATGTCATTTTCTCTGATATTTCTTTTTTCTCTAATCCCTCCACAAACCCCTTTTGTGAACTGCAATTACTCTACCAATTCCTTAATGTCAGTTTTCCAAGATTCCATTTTTATCTGGCTTTACTTCTATTTTATGTGTTTTGCAGGCAATCTGGTTCACATGCACAAGGTTTTAGTTACTTCCTTATACCTTCTATATCCTGTTACTTACTAACTATTCCACACTTTTCTCTTGATCTTCAACTTTCTACCTAATATTGTATTTGGATGTGTTGTAGGCACATATGAAAAAACTGACATTATCTTACCTCAGCATGTTTCTTCCTCAGATTAAACTTGCTTCCCTTGTTGTATTCACTTTTTCTCTATCCTGGTTGTTCACTCCTTCTACATCCATTTTTTTAGTTCAAAAGTTTTTATATTTTTAATGTTCTATGCCAGGCACTAAGTTCTGGAGTATAGTGCTACAACGACATTATAAGATAAGGTCCCTGTCATCAATAAAAAAGAGAAGTGGAGGAGACAGACACATGAACAGAGATTTACAGTACATTACACTGTAGTAAATACAATCACAGAGATGTTTACCATATGAATTTGTAACACATTGAACTCAAATAGTGGATTCAGGGAAAGTGTCTTGAAGAAGATGATGGTTGAGTGTAGTCGTCAAAAGTAGGAGCTAGCCATAACTCATCCCTATTTCTTCTTTCTTCTCCATTATTTGCTGAGTCCCATGAATTCTAGACTCTCAGTATCCTAAATTAATCCCATCTTTCTAGCATACCTGCTACTGCCTTAGTTCAGGGATCTATGGATTGATTATAGCAGCTATTTTCTAATGTCCTTCCTTTCCACATTCCCAGCCCCCTAGCCCCAGTTGATTATCCACATTGATACTGTAGTAAATCTTTATTTAAAAACCAATGTGATCATATTCTTTAAAGGATTAAATGTAAAATAATATCTCACTATCTCATTATCACAGTCTCACATTTTATTTATCCATTCCTCAGTTGATGGACATTTGAGTGGTTTTTACTTTTTAGCTGTTATGAATAATGCTGCTACGAACATTCATGTAAAGGATTTTGTGTGGACATATGTTTTCATTTCTCTTGGGTATACTTAGAAGTGGAATTGATGGGTCATATGTCTTTTGAGGAAATGCCAGGCTGTTTTTTAAAGTAGTACCCCATTTTATATTTCCACCAGCAATGTATAAGGGTTCCAGTAACATCACATTTTTGCCAACAGTTATTTTCTATTTTTTAATTTGATACTAGCTAATGATACTAATGCTAATGGATGTGAAGTGGTATCTCATGATGGTTTCCTTTTTTCTTTTTTTAATTAAATATATTGGGGTGACATTGGTTAATATAGCCATGTAGGTTTCAAGTTCACAGTTCTGTGATACATGATCTGTATATGCAATCTCTACTTGTTATAAGGACTATTCAAATTTTCTATTTCTTCTTGAGCCAGCTTCAAGAAGTAGTTGTGTCTTTCTAGGAATTTTCCCATTTCATCTAAATTATCTAATTTGTTTGGTATACAATTGTTTATAGTATTTTTTTTCTTTTTTTTTTTAGACTTTTATTTCTTGATTTCAGAGAGAAGGGAGAGAGAAAGTCAGGGAGAATGGAAAGCATCAGCTCATAGTAGTTGCTTCTCGTATGAGTCTTGTATGTGTTTTGACCAGGCCAACCTGGGGTTTGGAACCTGTGACCTTAACATTCCAAGTCAATGTCCTATCCACTGCATCAACACAGGTCAGGCTGTAGTATTTTTTTTTCTTTTTTTTTTTTTTTTTTTTTTTTATAATTTTATTTTTTTAATGGGGTGACATCAATAAATCAGGATACATATATTCAAAGATAACAAGTCCAGGTTATCTTGTCGTTCAATTATGTTGCATACCCACCACCCAAAGTCAGATTGTCCTCTGTCACCTTCTATCTTGTTTTCTTTGTGCCCCTCCCCACCCCCTATCCCTCTCCCATTCCCCCCTCCCCCCCGTAACCACCACACTCTTGTCAATGTCTCTTAGTTTCACTATTATGTCCCACCTACGTATGGAATAATACAGTTCCTGGTTTTTTCTGATTTACTTATTTCGCTTCGTATCATGTTATCAAGATCCCACCATTTTGCTGTAAATGTTCCGATGTCATCATTTCTTATGGCTGAGTAGTATTCCATAGTGTATATGTGCCACATCTTCTTTATCCAGTCATCTATTGATGGGCTTTTTGGTTGTTTCCATGTCCTGGCCACTGTGAACAATGCTGCAATAAACATGGGGCTGCATGTGTCTTTACGTATCAATGTTTCTGAGTTTTGGGGATATATACCCAGTAGAGGGATTGCTGGGTCATAAGGTAGTTCTATTTTCAGTTTTTTGAGGAACCACCATACTTTCTTCCATAATGGTTGTACTACTTTACATTCCCACCAACAGTGTATGAGGGTTCCTTTTTCTCCACAGCCTCTCCAACATTTGCTATTACCTGACTTGCTAATAACAGCTAATCGAACAGGTGTGAGGTGGTATCTCATTGCCGTTTTGATTTGCATTTCTCTAATAGCTAAAGAAGATGAGCATCTTTTCATATATCTGTTGGCCATTTGTATTTCTTCCTGGGAGAAGTGTCTATTCATATCCTCTTCCCATTTTTTTATTGGATTGTTTGTTTGTTTGTTGTTGAGTTTTATGAGTTCTTTGTATATTTTGGATATTAGGCCCTTATCTGAGCTGTTGTTTGAAAATATCATTTCCCTTTAGTTGGCTTTCTGTTTATTTTGTTATCAGTTTCTCTTGCTGAGCAAAAACTTCTTAGTCTGATATAGTCCCATTCATTAATTTTTGCCTTCACTTCTCTTGCCATTGGAGTCAAATTCATAAAATGCTCTTTAAAACCCAGGTCCATGAGTTGAGTACCTATGTCTTCTTCTATGTACTTAATTGTTTCAGGTCTTATGTTTAGATCTTTGATTCATTTTGAGTTAATTTTTGTACAGGGAGAGAGACTGTAGTCCAGTTTCATTCTTTTGCATGTGGCTTTCCAGTTTTCCCAGCACCATTTATTGAAGAGGCTTTCTTTTCTCCATTGTGTGTTGTTGGCCCCTTTATCAAAAATTATTTGACTATATATATGTG